>NW_024962262.1:49990932-50072616 GCF_019238085.1 Lagopus leucura | reverse complement strand
ACTTAATAAGTTTCTGTGAGGTTTCAGATGGAAGCCCAACTCTTTGCAACGGTGCAATAATAACTCTTGCTGCTGAAGCTTTATGGTGATATACTGGGATGTGTGTGGGGAGTATAAGTATCTGGGCTTTTTTTTTTTCTTTTATAGGATAGCTTAACTTCTTGCTAGTGCCTGCAATAGGTGATACTGTGTAGTTTTATTTTTTATTTTTGGAAACAGTTGACTGGGGTTTTTTTTGGACTCTGAGGAGTTTGTGGCCTCCTGTTTGAGCTATGCCAAGCATTTCAAGAGTATATACACAAATGGAGAAAAAAGCAGTAAAAAAAATATGATTGAGTAGACAGTTTTTTGTTAGATGCCATAGAGCTGTTCATGTTGTTTGTTTTTGTTGGGGTGCCTGCTAGTCTGGTCCCAAATATGTTTTGGGGGACAAAAATCTCAGTGTTTGAGTTTTCCCTCATTTGATTTAGAAGCCTGGGTTCAAAGATGCTTCAACGCTGCTCCTGCAGAAGGGCGTTGGGACTGCTAACTGGTGCTCTATAATAAAGCTATTTCTTCACAAGTCAGGAAAGACAATTGCAGGGTGATTGAAGTCACCCTGTGTTTCTGTGGTTGCCCATTGCTGCCTGTGCTTATAGGAATGCACGTGGCTTTAGTATGTGTATGATTTTCACTGCTTTGGGCTTTCTAGCTAAGAAGGAATACTTGCATTTCTGAAAGTACAACTAATCTTTTAAGATATTGTATGTAAAATACCTGGCAGCAAATACTTTATTAAATATGTTACCTGAAACAATGGTTGTGCAGTAAGTGAACTTGAAAGCACAAACAGGGAGAGCTTAATTGCAGGCTCTTATCTTACTGATAATCTCTAACAAATATTTGTGCCATCTGTAACGGACAAATACTTTACAGCTGCAGTATCTTATTTCTCTGTTGAGTGTGCCTCTTTAAATTGTCCTCTGTGGCTCATCCCGTGACTCCACTGAGTCACTACTGAAGTTGGGAATTGCCAAGAGCCTTGACTCAGTCCCATGCTGGGACCAGAGGCCACATGATCTTACCACAAGACAGCAGTCTCTTCCATGACCAAGCTTTGAATAAGCTTGGTAAGCTGTTGAATACATGGGTTTTGCTCAGTTTGTACTTACGAATGTTAGATTCCAAAGGGGAAGGGGAAGGAGAGGCAACACATTATTCCTGGTCACCTATTTGCTGCGTACTTAGGATCACATTTCTGGTTTACAGTCTTCCTAATAGTGCCTACTCATCCTTTCCAGTTAATTGGAACACACGAATTTTTTTGCAGTTATAACTGTCTTGTATAGATTTTGAACTGTGAAATGCAGTAATTTCAGATCATGGAGTGCTGGAATTCCAACATGGTCTTCTGTCTTCTGATAATTATATTTTTAATGATTTTTTTTGCTATCTTAAATTTATTGTTTAATCCTATTATCACCACTGAATAAAATATATCTGCCTTCTTCTTTAGTTCACATTCTTTTGACTGTGTTGCTACATGAGTATGTAGATCATACTAACATGACATGACCTGAAAAAAAAAAAATCCTAGAAAAAGAATAAATAAAAAAAGTCAGAACAGCCAGACATAACAGTTAGTCAGACAGTAGTTTTGGCCACCTGACACTCCTGTGGCCTTTCTGGAAAGCAAGGTTTTAAAGAAGGCAGCAATGTGCATGTTGTGTGTGTCTGGCAGCATCAAGTCAACAAGTTAATTTGATGTTTGAGTACTGTGCACTGTCTCAGTAACTTTTTCTGAATAATCCTTTTATTTATTTAAATTCAGAGTTATGCTTGCTTTGGCTTATTAGAAAAATGCCCTTGATAGTGTGATACTTGATGTCCTAGAAGGAAGAATTAGTGCAGAGCAACATTATTCCATTAATGTTGTTTGCTGTCTTTTTATGTCCTTATCTAAAACAATCCTAAAGCAATGACAAAGCGTGACCTTGAGTCTGTTGTTCAACCTATCAGATTCTGGGTATCCCCGGAGTTTTGTTTGCGTTTCAGGACTGGTATCATGTGCCTCCATTCCCTGTTGAAAAATGCTCTTTTACTGAAATTCAATGAGGACTCAGAGACAATGCCTGAATTATTTTCTTTGTAAGAAGCTCTGAAACTTCCTGATAAATCACTGTGAAATTTGAAGTGTGGTTTGTCACTTTTGGAGGCTACCTCTGTATGAGAAGTACTTTCTCTGGTGGTGCTCTGGGTTATTTGAAATAACTGTGGCATCTCAATGCACGCAAACTACCATCCTCTATTAAAATACATTGTGTATAAATATATGTACAAATTGTGTATAAATACTCTGTATTCCTGGTTTTCTGCTTTGAAGATATGTGAGCAGGGTTTTCTTCCATCCTTCTTGACAGGTTTTCCTCCATCCTTGTCTGCAAGCTGGTAAAAAGGTCAGTTTGGGAGAATGGAGGAAGAATCGTAGAATGATTAAGGCTGGAAAAGACCACTAAGATCACCTAGTCCAGCCATCGGCCCATCACTATTGTGCCCACTAACCATGTCCCTCAGTGCCGCATTGATGTGTTTCTTGAACACCGCCCAGGACGGTGACTGCACCACTTCCCTGTGCAGCCTGTTCTCATGCCTCACCACTCTTCTTGAGAAGAAATTGTTCCTAATATTCAACCTGACTCTCCCCTGGCACAACTTCAAGCTGTTACCTACTGTCCTGGGAAAGAAGGCCAATCTCCACCTCACCACAGTCTCCCTTAAGGTCATTGTAGAGCGCGATAGGATCTCCCCTGAGCCTCCTCTTCTCCAGACTGAACAATCCCACCTCCCTCAGCCACTCCCCATAAGACTTGTGCTCCAGACCCCTCACAGCTTCGTTCTCCTTCTCTAGGTTTGAGGGCCTCAATGTCTTTCTTGTAGTGAGGGGCCCAAATTTGGACTTTCATACGTGGAGAAATCCTTCCTGCATCTTTGCCTTAACTCTCAAGTATTTCTTCTGCCATCGCCTCTGTCCGCTAGAAAGGTGGTGCCAAGGTGCCTGAGATACACTGATACACTGCCCTGCCTGCCTGGCTGTGCTGTGAAGGGGAAGCAGGCTGCGTGCTAAGGTGCAACTGGGCCTTCTGCTGGTGGTGTTACCCAGCTAGATGATGGTTTGGCTTAGTGCTGATATCAAAGTGCAATGGCACTGCTTTTTTTTTTTTTTTTTTTAACTGCTGCTCTTAGTGTGTGCTTTCTCTTTGCATAAAGTACTTGTCTGAGGGGTCTAGTGTCTGTAGGAAAGAGTGCAAATTGCAGGACAGTTTAGGGTGAGGGGCCTCTGGCAAAGGTCTCATCCAACCTTCTGCTTAAAGCAGCCCCTTGCAGACCGTGTTGCTTAGGGCGTATTTGTGTGAGCTTTGCTACGTGTAAGGATAGAGATAAATCAGCCTTTGGGGGCAGCTTATCCTGGTGCTTATCCACTTTGTCATGGTTTTATGATTTTTGGTCATCAGTATTCCACACCATAACATCATGTAATGCATTGGGGGTGGGGTTTGATATCTGCCGAATGTTCGTCTGTCGGAGAAGAACTACATTTCCCCAGGAGACTTTGCGGTCAGCAAGGGGATATAACTCCAAGCAAGGTCACCTGATCCTTCTTCTTCGCCTGCTCTTCGCTGTCTGCGCTTCGCTATCTGCGCTTCGCTGCCTGCGCTTCGCCATCTGCACTTCGCCGTCTGCACTTCAGTCTCTCAACTGGACTGCACTTCTCACCCCAGCATTGTGGTGAGGTCTATACAATTCAAACAGACTCTATCTCTTTCTCTCTCTCTCTCATTGTATTTTACTGATACTATATTTAGTAAAATCATTTGTTCCACCTCAGATCAGTGCTGTTGTTTTCAAGTATTTTGGGGTCCCCTGCTTCCCCTTTCCCAGAGGCGCGGATCCGCAGATCCCTCCGCCCTGCTGGTCACGGAACTGGGCCGGACCAGCCCATAAACCGTTGACACTGGTTTTTATATTTTTTTAAATCTTATTCTTCTTCCTTTGTGTTGCAATACATTTGCTGCTGTTGGTCCTAATTCTATGCATTTTCTGAAGTCTCTCTCTTCTCTGTTTTCCTAGTGGGTAGCTGTAAACAGCAGTAAGATCTCCACTGAGTCTCCTTCAGGCAGAAATACAGTTATAACTTGTACTTGATGTGGATAGAGCCATAGCAGTCTGTGCCCAGGCCTTTTCTAGGACAAAAGAAACAGTATCTAAGCTGCTTTTAGTTCACCCATTGATCCAATTCACTGATTCACGGTTTGAATCCACTGATTGAGTTGTGTGTCATGGAGTGCAGATGCCTCCAGTTCTGAAATTTGCCGGCTGTTGAAGCTTCCTGAAATCTCAGGGCTAATTCTTCAGCAGGGAATTTGGCTGGAGAACCACTCAACTCTGGCCTGGGTTATGTGTGCCTGTCTGAACTGCTGAAGAAAAGTCTCTGGGGTGATCTGATAGTGGCCTAACGAGGACTGTAAAAAAAGAAGGGGGCTAATTCTTTGTCTGTTGTTGTAGGACAAGAAGAAGTAGTTTCAAACCAAAAGAGGGAGATTTAGACTGGACTTAAGAAAGAAGCTTTTACAATAAGAGTGATAAGGCCCTGGCACAGGTTGTCCAGAGATGTGCTGGATGCCCCAATACAATGTTCTTTATGTACCAGCTGCACAATCAGACAGGTTATACAGTCAATGTAGTGGCATAAATACTTTCCCTGTTAAAAGTGAGAATGCCAGTCACACGTTGAAGGCAAGGCATTAAGTATTAACTTCTGAGATTAGCCTTCCTGAGAATCCTTAAGGACAGTGGTGCAAACTTGTCCTTGCAGCAGTTACCACAAGCAACTTATGGCTTTTCTAAAATTGGGAAAAATGGGGAAATGGTTTGAAGTTGAGGGAGGGAAGATTTAGGTTGGACTTCAGGGGGAAGTTCTTTAGAGAGAGTGGTGAGGCGCTGGAACAGGCTGCCCAGAGAGGTTGTGGATGCCCCATCCCTAAAGTTGTACAAGGCCAGGTTGGATGAGGCCCTAGGCAGCCTGGTCTAGTATTAAATGGGGAGGTTGGTGGCCCTGCATGTGGCAGGGGGGTTGGAGATTCATGATCCTTGAGGTCCCTTCCAACCCTGGCCATTCTGTGAAAATGTTGCAGTATTTATAGCTCACCTGTAGCTCTTTGTCTCCTGCAGTAAAAGGTAGTGCTGGTTTAGTTTGTCTCTTCAGATTTCCGTCTTGATGGGCTAAAATGTTCTCAAGCATTCAAATATTTGCTCTATTGATCCACATTCTTCATTAACTCTTCATCAGTGAGACCGTGCAAGATGAAGGTAGCACGAGGCTGGCATACTGATACTTTTGTATTTATTCCTAACTTCCATCCCTTCTTTCACCTCTATATAAGCAGTAGTACTGTACCGAATTTGTGCTTGTATTGTCCTAGAAATAGCTGCTAAAGTAAGTGCATAGTGCCTCACTAGGTTTGCCCACTGAGCAGTTCCAAGTCTTATTCTCTTCTGTTCTTTTTCTGCAGCTGTTACTCTAATGTTCCAGAGATGCTTGAAGTCAAATATCTAGAGAGAATTTATAAAGGATGAACTTGCCCTCTGTATAACACATGATGACAGGCAGCTTAGGAGGGCATCTTTTCTGAAGCTGTAAATCAGGCTGTTCCGTCTGCTTAAAAAGCACTCTAGTTCTTAGGTCTTTAGTTGTTTGGGACCTTGGGGGACGGCTAAGTATATAAGCCTTTTCATCAGATGAAAAAAGTCTGTAGAAGTGATCTAACAAGTCCAGGAACTTTTTAGTGTGTAGAAGAGCAGATGTTCATTGGAACCATAAATGCTTCCCTACGGTTTTCCGTAAGGACTTTGAGCTTGTTTAGAAAAATGTTAATGACTTGAGGCTCTCTGCAGCTCACTTCTGTCAAATGTGCCTAGCTGGCACACTTCACTTGAATGCTCAGAACCTGCTCTTTATGGACTGTGTGATAACTATAGCAGCATGCCTGTGCTTTGTGAGATTAGGGATCTGTTCCACTCTTGTGACTCATCTTCTGAGTTGCCTAGTTGTTTTTTCTCTGATGACGCTTGCTGTAGGATGTGTGTGGCCATTTTGGGCCCCACATGTTTTCATACCTATTTCCTTTCTGGACTGAGCCCTGTGCAGTTCTAAGCAGGACTGAGCCCTAGCAGCACCCTCCCTTGACTAGCTGCCACTGCTTCTTATGGCCTCCTACCTTCTTGCTGGCCACCCCGAGGAAAGCAGTAGCTGCAGACTTCAGTCTCGGCTGCATCCTGATGTTTTTTCCTGCAGTTGTTGTTGGAGGAGTTGCAAGATAGCAGCCTGACAGCAGGGATCGGATGTTCCTAAACTGTGTGGTGCTTGATGTGAAGGATGTCCACTTTGATATTTTATCAGCAGGAAGGGTACAAAACAGGATATTTCCCAGCAGCTGTTGTAGCCAGACCATGGAATACTGATGGTTAAAGTATGTTTAACCTCAAACATTAAATGTGAGTTATGGATATAATTGTCATGTAGTTGAATCCAGACTTAAAATAATAGCTATGTTTTATTATAGCGGAGAAAATGTAAGAGTGAATTATGTCCAGTTCTATCATATAATCGCATCCTACTCTGTAGTGCATCCTCCTAATACAATGGCAACAAGGTTTCCCATCTGCTTTAGCAATGAATTCACTCAATGATGCTCTCTGAGCCTTAGGCTGCTAAGTCTATCCTCCTCAATGTTCTCAGCTTAGTAGCAGTACAGAGCTGGTTTTGTGCCACCATTGTGTATAAATTAATCTGTGGAGTTTTCTTTGTTGCTTCTGATTTACTGCAGGGCTTTGGCAGATGCTGGCTAGCTGAATTTCTAAGGCTGAACATCTTCCTGATGTATTATGTGAGCCTAGCCCTCTCTAGGGATGAGGGGAGTGAGAGCAATAAGTAAGTTTTGGCAATCTGACTAGTGGGGTTTGTGGAAAATGTCTGTAGCCATAATTGCCAGTGCAAATGGCTTGAAGTTGACTGGCAATAACCTGTCATTTTCTGCATAGCTGCATTTTTATTGCATCAGATAAGTGTAGCTGTAAAATACTCTGGGGTTGTATGGAATATGCTCTTTAAAACTCTGTATTTAAATTGTCAACATTTTGAAATGTCAGTAAGTATTCTTGTCTTGCTGAAGAGTTTACTTCCCTGTGTTCTCCTTGAGTACATACTTTTCTAAATAAATAGTCTGTTTTCTAAATAAAATACATCTTAATCTTCCCATTACTTTTTAATGATCTTCTTGCCGTTATGTTCTCTTGGGGACCAGAGAATAACCACCCACTCAAGTGTCACAGCTATTGTATTGTACCTTCTTTTACATCAAGACCGTTTTTCTACTCTGAACCTGAAGAGAATGGGGAGTTGGTCTTTTTTGATTTATGTTTGGTTTTTTTTTTTTTTTTTCATTACAGTTCAATTACTCTTTAGATATATACCAAAAAGTTACATTTTTTGGTGATGTGTGCTTTCTTTCTTGTTACACCTCATTTATTCTCTTGTTAATATCTGTTAACTTTATTTACCATCTGGAGAAAGATCTGTGGATGCAGAGTGAGGGTCACAGAGCAAAACCAGCTCTAACTACTGTCCTGCCAACAGAAGGATCATTTCTTTATTGACAGTCACCCATCATCACCTTTCAGCTGTCTGCAACAGGGATTAAATTGCAAATTATCTTAAGATGACAGGGAAGACTTAAAGGAGGTATCAATCTGTGTACTTCTCAGGCCAAAACTACTCTGACTATTCTTCCCATTCCTCCTATAGGGCTGGACAGTTGTTTTTCACAGTACATTGTAAAAGGAACAGTGTCAGTTAAAAGCTTATATTTCTTCAGTATTTTTTTGTTTTGATTCCTGGCATTGTCCACTTGGTTACATGTATTTAATTAATTAATTGATTGCTCATGCTAATGATGCTCATCTTACTGATAGTGTTTTCTGGCTTGATTTTCTTTAGGCTGCTTGAGTAATTATTTCTATATTCCTGAATAGCATGTCTCGTGCCTCTTGTGGTTGCTTATTTTTTTTACCTTGTTTTATTTCTGCTTAGTGAAAAGAGGCGCAGCTGACTTCTTTATGCACACCGTATGAACTTCAGTTGCAAAATTTGCAAATACACAGGAGATTGTGCAACTGCCATTGTTGGCTTGCTTAGAATTGCCAGGCAGAAAGCTGCATTATTGCTGCAGCTGTATTGTGGTATTTTACAATGAATAGTTTCAGTGAAGTATATTTTCAGTATTCAGTATTGTATATTTTCAGTAGTTATTTGGTTATATTGTACTCAGTTCTGCTCAGAAGGAGGTGAAATGTTTGTTATATCCCAGTTGTCAGCCTGCAGCACAATTCGGAGTTTTCGGAGAGATGTGAATGAGGGTGAGGAAGAAGAGAGATGAAAGTGAGTATTTTGTTTGTCTCTTTGAGCAGATAGCAGATTTTACAAATTCATCAGTATCAGCATGTTTGCTTGGGTCTTCTCTTCCTTTGCAGGAAACTGGTAGTAGCCATTCACTGCAAAATATACGTAAGCTTCTTGTGTTACACCTCAGTTGACACTCCAAACTCAGAAGCTCGGTACAGGAGCGTCAAATCAGCTTCATGGATTTTTAATCCTCTTCTTGCAGGCCTGATTGTTGGGGTAATCTTGAGATACGGCACTCCTTCTTCCAGCGGCCGTGATAAACCGCTGAGCTGCTCGCAGGAGGACAGGCCATTCACAACCCTGCTGGTCAACGTCAGTGGGAAGTTCTTCGAATATACACTCAAAGGTGAAATAAGTCCTGGGAAGATTCACAACGTGGAGCAAAATGACATGTTGCGAAAGGTGAGGGTAGAGCCAGTTCTTGTGGATGTGTGCTGTTTGGCTGCATGCTTCTCCTTCTTGAATGCTCTTAAATCTACGATTCCCTTGAATGGTAGTATCAAACGTCAGTGTTTTTGGTGGTAGCAGCACCTCAATGCTTAACTGAGAAGCACCTTTTGTACTGTGTTGCTGCTGGCAAAACTGTGTTCTGTTGCCACAGTGTAATACTTTTCCAAAGCCTTTGGCTGCTGCTGGAGACTTCGTGTACACTTCTAATATCTATAAAATTCATGAAAACCAGCAGAGCAGGAAGAGCCTGATGCTACCTTCTGTAATGTAAGGTATAGAAGGAAATGAATAGTCATTGCTTCTTGGTGTTATTTCCTTGTTCTTTTTTTAATCTGCTTACTTTCAGGAAATAGTTGCTTGTTGCATCCTGTAATCCACCAAATTAAACAATCTGGTATTAGAAACGAAACTTATCTATCAACTGTTGCTCAGATCTGCTATTTCCTTTCTTATTTTATTCAGTGGCAGGAATTAAATCTCTTCAGTGTGTAGCTATGTAGCAAAGCTAGACTTTTAAGTACAGAATTGACACTTCAGGATTGTGTCTTAAAAACACTTTCAGTAACTATGACGAGGATGACTCTGAATGACTGTGAAGGTGGCTGTTTATACGTGTACCTGTCTGCTATAGACAGCTGAAGTGAGCTGATATGAGCCCCAGTCTGGGTGCACACCCTCGTATTAGTCTTCACTAGGTCTAGTCTCACGTGTGTGCAGGTCTTGTTTGAATTATAAATGATTGGTTTTGTTCCTTTGTCTAGCATAGTCTTCCATGGATACCTGCAGCATCCACTGGAACACTTAGAAGTGATGGTGATTCCGCTTCCTGAAAACCAGACTTGTACGTGACTTGACTGGCTGGCAATAACAGTATGCTGGCTAGACTCAGGAAAAAAAAAAACCAAACAACCAACAAATGAATGTCTAAATGTAATTTCATCTGCAAATACATGAATGTCATGTGCAATTAGATACTTTTTTCAGCATCGTTTCCATTAGAATTAATTTTATTTCAAAAAAGGGACTATGTTTGGAAGTGTTGCAGGACTGTCATTGGTGATGAAGGCAAAGATTGTTTTCCTAAGTGCTGTTCCCTATGAAGAGCTGCAGTTTTTTGCTGTCGTGTCTTTATAGGGCTAAACAGTAATTTGGAAGGTCATCTTGGCCAATTGACTGTTATTTCAACACTTGAAAAATAGTAAGTGTCAAAAATGAAAGAGGAAAAAGACAAAGTGTGTGATTGTTCCTAATTTGTTTCACATTTTATTTGTTTATTATTTTAGGTTACATTTGACCCAGAAGTTTTTTTCAACATTCTGTTGCCTCCTATTATTTTTCATGCTGGTTATAGCCTGAAGAAGGTAAGTGTAATCATCTTCTGTGGAAAATTTCTTAATGGGAGACTGATCTGTTCAGGAGTGCAGTCTCCATTGCAATCATTTGTGTACATCAGTAAGAAAAATCTTGATTTCCTCCACAGATTAGGTTAGGTCGTCCTGTTTTAAGAAAAAATACTTTATATATGCATGGATATAAACACGTGTGTGTATATGCACACTATCTAATCTTGCTAATTTGTTTTCCTTTGTGCATTAGTTGCATTTGAGCTAAAAGATATGCTGCTATGAACTGTTAAATGTCCAAAGTGCAGTACATTATACTGAGAAGTAGAGTCAAAATTCAACTCCAGTGGGGGTGTTCCAGACTCTGGATAATGAAAGGACCCGGATTGTTGTTTCACTAGAAGATGACATAAATTACTCATGTGGTGCATGTTTTTAGTTTTGAAACTAAGTCTTTCTTACTGTATATCCTACATATATACATCTTACCAAAATTTCGTTGGACAGAATTTGCATTGCAGTAATGGAAGGATTTCTCTAGAATGTGGCAATGAATGCAAGTGTAACAATGCACTGTTTTTAACTTCTTTTTTTTTTTTCTTTAAACTTGTTTAAACTTTCATTTCTTCTATACAGAGACACTTTTTCAGGAATTTGGGGTCGATTTTGGCCTACGCCTTTTTAGGAACAGCAGTCTCTTGTTTTATCATTGGGTAAGTGAAATTTGTGATATCTGTCCCTTGAGTTCATTGAGCCATTCAGATAGTTTTAATTTAGTGATCTGTTTGAATGTTATTTCTGATTCTCCCACTCAAAATTAAAGCATAACTTTTGCTGAGATCTGACTTCTAAGCAATACTGATAACAAAATAATATTGTCAAGTTTGAATCACTTCACAAGTCCAGACAACTAAAGAGCAGTGTTCAGTTTTTGATCTTATGTTGTAGTCCAAAATTAAACCTTTTTAGACTTCTGTTAGAATTAACTTTATTCCGAATTGTAGGCACTACTTGTGGTAGAGTCTTAGCTATCAAATTTCTGGAGATGTCCTTTCCATTTTGCATGTGCACGTTCTGTCTCTCCCTCTCTGATCAGAATATGTACATCACTTTATGTATACATGCACATTTGGTTTAAGATAATCATGTTAGTTTACTTGCATACAATCACACAGATAATATTATTGTGTTCTTGGTGCATGGATATTCTGAAGTACAGAAATCCTGAGTTTGCATAGGTGACTTCGATTTGCATCTTTCAATTTCACTACACGGAAATACTTTAAAAGCTATTCTCAGTTCAAAGCTTTTTCTCTATGTACTGTGTTGGGAGAAGCATTACCGAGGGGAATTTTGAGCATGAAAATGTTTGCTGTGGTGGAAAAAGGAAGCAGCCTGTGGAGTTTGTGCTGGTTGTATGAACAGAATTCATGCTGTGCTTGCTTTATATTTGCCGGATCATGTCTCACTCTTGACTCAGTTCCTAGAGAAGAGTGGAGGCCTTAATTTGAGAGCTTAGACTGCAGCGCTGTCCCACAGAGCTCCAATGTAACAAAGCCCACCTGAAATATTGTTGCTTTTGGTTTTCCTTTGCTTGTTTGAAATATACTAACTTGTTTGACTTGGACTGTTTTATCCTTTCTCTTCAGGAATCTCATGTATGGGGTTGTGAAACTAATGAAGTTGGTGGGACAGCTCTCTGATAAATTCTATTATACAGATTGCCTCCTCTTTGGAGCGATAATATCTGCCACTGATCCAGGTAGCTTCCTGAGCAATTTTTAATGACCTTCCAAAATGATCCTGTTGCTAGGATTGTTGGCTGTATAACACGAATATATTAATAATTCTTTATTTTCTTTGATGTTATTCTAACATCTCTGATGTTCTGGGTGCTGTGAAAGCTATTCCATCAGTTTGGTGATTATGTGATCGTATGTTTGAGGGCAAATCCAACTTTCCTGTTCATTATACATTATTTTAATTATTTTCCCCAACAGACTCTTTTTTAACATGCTTCAAGTTTAGGGCTGAAAATAAATTATATTGGATTTAAGGATTTCTGTGTCTTTGTTGCATCTGACATTTGATATTTTTCAGAGCTATATTTGAGGGTTTTTTCTTTTTTTTTCTTCAAATGAAGTTCATACTATACAAGCTCAAAGAGAAGAATGCTCTTCTGCAAAGTAGTTTGAGCTTTTGGCAGAAAATTGAGTTATCCCTCTAAATCCAGCATGTTCGCAAAGGTGTCTGTGCTTGCCAAATCAGTCTGGAGAGTTGGTGGAAGAGCAGGGCCAAGGGATGGTGTGCTGAAGTAGGAATTGTGACATTTAAAACAGATTATTTGATGTGCTCGGTGTTGTGAAAATGGGAAGTAGCTCCTGTAATTGAGCTGAGCTCTGAGCAGGCTATGGCTGCACACTGTTTTTGGCCTTTGTGCAAAAAACTGCCATCTGATTTTTGAAGCTTATATATGGGAACATCTGAAATCATTCTTTCAGGTCAGACTGGAGCCTTTTTTGAAAGGACTGCTGTAAATGTTTAGCAGTCTTATCCATTTCAAATCCTGTGCAAATGCATGCTCCTGTGGCACAAGGTATGCTTTGGGGAACACTTACAGCCATTGGTGCAATGATTGAAAAAACAAAGCTATGTCAACAATCCACACATCAAGAGCAGCACAACATCTTTGTTGGTTATCTTATATGGAACACATTTTACAAAAAATAGCAGAGCATTCTACAAAAAATAACAGAAGTATTTTGTCTGCACTGTGCCAATGCATCATAGGGGCTTTGCTATAAATGCTGTGCATGTGGGGGGGCACAGAGCTCCTGCCTAATGAGGCTACCCTAAAACTGATGGCGGAATTGTTTACCTGTACATGGTTAGTGTTAGAGTTAGCCATGTACATGGCTAGTCTGTTTCCCAGATTGATTTTGATCCTTCAATTCTTGTGTTTTATTGCTTAAGGCAAGCTGGTAAGTCTGCTTTCTCAGCTCTCAGTTGTTCCTGAAGTCATCCAGTATGTTTTTTTTTTGTTTTTTTGTTTTTTTTTTTTCCTGCAGTTACTGTGCTGGCAATATTTAATGAGCTGCATGCTGATGTTGATCTCTATGCTCTTCTGTTCGGGGAGAGCGTGCTGAATGATGCTGTTGCCATTGTATTATCTTCGTAAGTAGCTCCTTGAATTTCTACTCTGAAATTACTTAACTGCTTTAAATGCTTTTTCTGAGGAGAAAAAAAAATAATTTTAGACATGCTGTTTTAAATTTAAGAATATTTCCTTGAACTTGACAATATATATCAGAAGCCTTTACCAAGATTCTTCAGGCATACACAGACCAGAAAGGAAAAAATTGCCTTCAGTATGGGTTGGTCTGTTCTATTGTTCATTTTCTGCTGTTAAGGATTAAAACCATTCTGATGCCACTTCTGACTTCTCATTGTGTTACTCTCTTCCTAGGTCCATAGTTGCCTACCAGCCAACAGGTGAAAACACCCATGCTTTTGATGCAGCAGCATTTTTCAAGTCAGTTGGTGTTTTCCTGGGAATATTCAGTGGTTCTTTCATGATGGGAGCAGTGACAGGAGTAGTGACAGCTCTGATATCCTTTTATATGTTAAGCTCCTCCATATGAGAAACCACGTTCAGGTGCTAACAGTGCCCACCTATTTCCTGCTGTAGCAATGGTGACTCTAGCTTATTTCAACCTGAGTGTGAAGATTTAACTCTGTCTATAGAAAGATACCCACAGAAATGACTCTTTCCAGTATAACTGTGGCCATACCAGATGTATTAACAATTTATTAATTCTGCATGCGGTGTGCTGCCAAAAGGTTTAAGGTCAATAAGAGGCTCTAAATAGATGGCCTATCATTCAGTTTTAGTAATTATGAAAAGCAGTTTTTAAGGTAATTGGAAGATAACTGGTGTTTTGTTCTGTCTTCAGCAGAATCCTTGACAGCTTTTTTTTGTTTTGTTACCCTAATGAGGTTTTTCTGAGTGTTTCTCATTCAGACTTTTTGCTGAAAATCTGTCATGCAGCTTGGAAAAGACTGTACCTCTGTCAGAGTTAACATCATGACATTGTGTGCTTTGCATGACCTGTCCTGCTCTCTTGACACTTATTTAGTTTGGTCAGAACTCTGAAGCACTCAGAGAGCAATCTGTGTGGGTTCTGCTTTGGGCTATGGCTGTAAACCTTAAGCTTGTGGTTCTTCTCCTGGAGGGGAAAAGAATCAATTTTTTTTTTTGCTTTTAGACTGAGAAGGATAACAATATTTCTGTGTGTCTCAGCTTGCTTTGATCTCCCTAGGCTTCTGAAAACTGACCAAGAAAGGGTAAAATGTGATATTTTGCACAATAATAATGAACCAGTGATTCTTTATCTTAAGCAGTAGTGTCTCAGCTGTATTTAGTTACAGGCACACTGCTCAGATTTGCCCAATCGTATCCTGCATAATGGAAACTTTTCAGATATAAGGAGGAGTATGTGCTGTGATGCTTTCGTGTTTTGTCTTCCAGTTCCACTGTTCTATGGTTGATGTGGCCCAAAATGATGATTCTTAAACTGGCTTTTAGGCCATTGGCCACCTATAGGTCTAGCTGCTCAAATGCTGTTGCTGTGGTTTTGGTTTTCTGAGCTGCTTCTAATTGCAGCTGGAATACTTGCAAATCCATTTTGTAAAATCATGTTCTAAAGCAGCAATTGGTTCTTGCTGTTTCTAATGCTTTGCTCAGGAGGGTGCTATGAGACTAGTAGGAAGGATGCTGTTCACAAGACAGCCTCTGTTTAAAAATAAATGCATAAAAATGCATAAACTGTTGCTTAATTATACAATTTTAACTATTTTATTTTGAAAAACTACTTAATGGTGTGTAATAATGTAGAAAGTAACAGTAAATGTGCATTTTAGTCTTTGCTAGTTAGAACCTGTAACTTCCGTCATGAGTGAATAGAACCTTACTCCCAAGCAATGTTCTGTAGCTCTGTCATAGCTGTGAAGGACCCATCACCATACCTCTCTACCAGCAAAGGGCATTCATGCAGTCATGCACTGTCCTTTAAAAATAGACAGAATACTTATTTTGCAAGTACATTGCAGACAATATATTTAAACATGTTCTGGCTTTCAGTGAACTGTCTTGGCCTCAAAGCCTTTGGTTATTATTATTATTTTTTTTAATAACATTTAAAGTATTGCATCATTTGGTATTTTCTTTCTAAATTGTAGAATCTACCTGGCTGGAATGAAGTGAAGCCAAAATGTTATAGCTAAGAAATAAAGAAAGAAAACTCTTTGCTTTAATGTTCAAATTAGGAAAGCAAGTAATTATTTTGAAGTATTACTTCAATTTGGTCAATTAAAATAAAATAAATAAGTGATTTTTTTTTCCTTTCTATCACCCTCCTCTTCCTCCAGAATGATGACCACAAGTCTTAATTTTGAATTTAGTAAATTACTTTGATATGTTGCTTGCATTATAATGGCAAGAGAAATAAAGTGTTTGATTCACAAGGCTGCCAGAAAAGACTGGAAATGAGGAATTGGTTCGAACGGGGCTCCTTTTCTGACTTCAGGAGATCAACCTTCCACCTCTTCTTCTCCTGTGGAGCAACAGACGTGACTGTCTAGTTGCTAAGGAAATACATGAATTCCTTTTGAGTCAGGCACTGGATAAATTTGTGGTGGGATTATCTAAGTCTTCTGTGGAAGATGGGTTGTAAGTACTGCTCGAGTGGTTGCTGCTTTAGAAGTATGATATTACACAATAAGTCTGTTGGGAGGTAGGAGTGATCCATGTAGTATAACTGTATGTCTTCAAAAATGGCAGGGAGATGGATTATGTAGGAAAAGGACCATGTGGAGAGTAACAGCTATTTAGAAAATGCTGAGTTTTGTTTAATGCCAGCAGTCGTGGAGACTTTTTGATCATGATTTGCGCTTTTGTTTTGAGTTCAGCCTTCTGGCAAAGTAGGGTTATGTTTGAAGTTGCATCTGGAATATGTGCTTCAGAGCCCTTCCCTTCTCTGAACCATGTGGAATGCCAACAGGAAGCAGTAGTGTGGGTGGGGAGCAGGTAGCCATGCTCAGGAGTGCTTTGTGCTAACCACTGAAATGCTGCCAGCTGTTTGCCTCTGGTGTTAATCACTTGTGGCTGTGAATACCGTATTCTGTGACAAAGCCCTTGGGAGACTGCTTCCAGTGAGTCTTGTGGGCCAACTGAATGCTTCTTGCAAGAATCACAAAGAGTGCTGTGAGCTGCAGACCTCCCAGGGCCTGTGAATTTCCTGTGAAAGTAGTGCTCCTCATTGTTTTTAATGTAGTGAACCATGACTCCCCAAGTAGCTGTGTTGCCATTAGCTTTGATTGTGTAATGCCACAGAGAGCCCTGGGTGCAGCTATATTATACGTGGAGAGGAGTGGTGGATGATGGTGCAGCCCTGATGTCTCTGTCAAGGTGCTGATTGCCTTCCTGTAGACAGGGAAAGTGCTACATCTTGCTGTTCCAAGTCTCCATACTGTTGTTCTCTTGCTGTTGCCCTGCTTGGATTTCAAAGACTGCCAGCCATCAGCCTTCAGAAGGAACAGAGGTTTCTCTACCACTCCTGTAGCACATTATTACTTTCTATAACTCCCTGTACAGTTGTGTAGCTATCAACACCTGAGCTATAGTAAGCTGTGCTATTTACGTGTTGCCAAAATAGTGAGAGAAGGGAGGAAAAAAATTCCCATAAATGGGAAGAAAAATTTTGAAATATGTGGAGAGCTGTATTTAAGGCAGCTGAAACTTGTTTCACTATTTGCTACCTATGTGAACTGTTAATTCTGTGTGTTTGGCATTATTCAAGTTCTCTCATTTGGAAGATAAATTTGTTTTTTCTTCCCATGGAAAATGCTGAGCTTGCTGTGGTTGTGCTGGTGTTTTATCCAAGATGTATCAACACAGGGAGAAGAAATCTATCTTTTTGTAGGCAGGATATCAGTTGTACCTTAAAAATGCAGAAATATCCAAACTGGCTGAAAAATACTTCTCCACAAATCTGAGTGGAAAAATTCTGATAAACGTGCTTCATCCCAAGGTTTCTGTAGTTGAGATCATCCCTGTAAATGAAACACTTCTGAATGCATTTTATGGTTTATCTGAAGGTGACCAGTGAGTATGCGTGTGCAAATCATTGTCTAAAAATAAAATATACTGTGAGGGGAAAAAGAAAAAGCAATCTGAATGGAACACTGAGTATATATCCCTTCTGTGCTGGTACTTTGCAGGGAAATGTGGTATTGAGTAAGCTATTAGTTGAAAGAGGTGAGTTATGCTGCAGCTGTGCAGCACACATACCTAAAATTAACGACGTGAAAGTTATTGTGATATTATGATGTTTTTCATGCCAAAAAAAAGGGTTTTTTTTGGACTAGCACTGGTTATAGCACATAAAAGTGCTTTTTGTAAATGTTAGATAGAGAGAATCTGAAGGACCAGTGGGTTTCTTTTATTTGTGATCCCTTAACAAATGACTTAACGTGACGAAGTTTACCAAGTTACACTGCTTCCCTCTACTGGAAACGGCTCTCTTCTTCTTAATGTCTTGGAGCACTTTCCTGCTAGCAGAAGCCTGTGGATTTACTGGTGAGTTGGTGGCTTTGAGCACACTAAGAGAATTCCTGCCCATCTTAGCCATGTATGCATGTTCTCATTAAACCTTCCTGTGAGAAACATGATGTTTGCATTAAAGCTTCCCTGTATTCTGTACAGTACAGTAGAGGGTGGAACTCACTGTGCAGTAAAAGCTCTTAAGAACAGCTTTCATTTGGCTTAAAAGCATCTGTGTCCCAGCATGCCCAGCCCCATCCTTCGTTTGAAAATGAGGTTGATAAAATCTCAAGGTTAAGGGTAACCTAAAAGGACTTGAGAAGGGAAAATATCTTGTGCTCGCATAGTAAACAGACTGATGTATTTTTTACATGTAATTCTGTTTACAGGTGTAGTGGCTGTCCTGTTCTGTGGAATTACTCAGGCACATTATACGTACAATAACTTGTCAGTTGAATCAAGAAGTCGCACTAAGCAGGCAAGATCCTTTCACCTTTTGTACTATTTGTTTCTATAGTGCTGTGTACTGGTATTTTGAAAAGCATATTTATTGCTTGGCCTTTAACATGTTATTTTTTTTCTTCTTTCCTTAGCTATTTGAGGTATTGCACTTCCTGGCTGAGAACTTCATCTTTTCTTACATGGGTTTGGCACTGTTTACTTTCCAGAAACACATATTCAGCCCAGTTTTCATCATTGGAGCTTTTGTATCCTTTTTCAGTTTGTCTGAGGCTTCTCTATTTTCATGTGCGCCTGTAGACTGGTGGTGCATTTTAGCTTCATCAAATAAATGACACTGACCAAATAAATGGTGGTTGACCAGAGTATTCCTGTGTCTTGCAGACACAAGAAGTCTAAGAAAATATTTAATTAACCCTTATATCGAAGCCCTGAGGCCTCTGCCACAAAGTTGTTGTCTCTGCACCTAAGTGGGTACAAAGTCATATATATTCAACATATCAGTAAATGGATATGCTTTCCTCCACGTAGCTGTAGCACAGAGGAACTTTCAACACCTGGATTTGCAGATTTCCTTCCTAGCTAGGAAACATCAGTTTCAGCAGAAGGGGGAAGCAGCGTGCTGCTACATTTATCAGCATAGGCAAAGGGAGTCGCTTACTTGGGAAATGTGAGTGCCTGCTGCACAGATATGGAGAAACATTGAATCTAAAAGTAAAGTGATGGATGAGCATACTAGGGAATTCTTGGTGAAGAATAGTTCACCAATGCAAATTATTTGAGTTGTTTTTGTTTGTTTGTTTTTAATATCTTCTGCTTGTCTGTTTTTCCTAAGGCGTAAGGAATTTACAGATGACATTCAGGACTCTGATTTTTATCTGTTCTCATCTCAAATGTATATGTTGCCCACCTGGAGAAGTTATACTAGATGAATTTAAGAGTCCGAGTGGAGTGGAAAAGAAAAGAAGCTGGGGGAATGAGGGGGAGAGAGGTTTTTGGAGAGGGGGATGTGTGCCTGGATTGGTCTGTTATTAACTGTATCTACATCAAGTGTTAATGTCTCTTGGGAAAGGAAGACTCAAAACTTTTATTCTTCTCCAGACCTTATGATTCAAAAAAGTATGTTGCATCATGTAGGTTAAGCATGCATGGTGTTGTGGCTATGAGCTGAAATGCATCTTCAACTTTCAGGGCTCCTGAGTTACCAAAGAGAGGAATCTACATTGTAGTCTGGTTTTTCCCATTCCCACAGTTAATATCTAGTTCTTAAGGCTGGAGAAAGCTTTGTAATAGTGCCTTAAGAGGGATTTGCATGACGTCAGTCTTTCCAAGACTGACATTAGAAATCATATACAAACTCTCTTTGATTCTTGACAGTAATTTGTAACAAGTGGAATAATAAGTGTTCATCCCTCTGCTCTTTCCCAGTCTTTCCTCTAGAGATGTTTGCAGCATAGGTGAAAGCACTTTGAGAGTGTCAGTTTATGTAAATGGAGAAATAGCTTAGGATTTCTGTGAGTAAGAGATTGCAGAAGTTGTCAGGGCAAACAAGGTAGAGGTAGAAGGTTTTGACTTCTAAACTTTTCTTCTTGATTTTTCACCAGTCTGATCCAAAAGAAAAATTGTTCCTGTTGCTTTTGTCAGTGGAGAAGACAATAATATGTGCCTCAGCTGTTGATGGCAAGCAGTGCTTGTAATGCTGTTGTGTTCAAACTTTTGTTCAAACTGGTATCCAGTTCCCATCATCACTGGCTGACTTGTTACCTGGCTCTCAGCTGCCTCAGAACCGAGCACTTTGGTGGTAGTCTCCCTCAGATAAGCTGGGAGTTGCTAGATTCATCTCTCCTCGTGCCCCCTTTCAAAACAGATTGTATACTTATTCCTTCACTGTATTCCTGGAGGCTTGAAAATTCAGAGCAATTCAGAGTGTGATTGAAATGATGGACACGGAGGTTCATGTCTTGACTTCTCTCTGCCTACTGCAGGAGTAGGTCTCTTTGCCATGGAGATAAAACTCAGGAAGCATAAAAGCGGCCTATTCTAGAATGTGTTTATTTTTTCTCCACCTTACTCTTTCTCTCATATCTATACTACTTCTAGGGATTTATCACACTTATCTTTATTTATCTTTGATCATTTACTTTTCTGAAACACTGACAAAAATGTTCCACATCCTCACATCTTTTATTTCTGAATTAACAAATGTTCAGGATCCCGACGACCACTGGTTGAAGATACAGATGAAATAGTTGTCTGGGGTGCTGAATGTTGTAATTTTTTTGTTTTTGCTATACCCATCTGTCCTCTGTCCAAGCTATGCCATCAGTCTTGTTTCTCCTCAGAATTTCTGTTCTATTCTCTTCCTGCCCACCTACTTTTACTGCATTTTTCACATCTCTTTGTACTACAACACTTAACCTTTGTTACCTCTGGTGTAGCTTTATTTATTTTTTTTTAATTTTGAGGAAGATGAAGGGTGCTAGCACCCACATTTTGCCTTAGCAGCTGCTTTCCCCCTTGAGTTAATGCCTTATGGAGTGGGATCTGGGGGGATATGTAAACATCATTACTGTTGAAAGAGAAAGGTTGGACTGCAAAGGCAGAGCTAAAGCCTCAGTGTCATTAGCAAAATCCTACTCATTCTTCCTACAGGTGTTGGTCATGATGGTAACTTCTGCAGTGCCTGAAAGAACTGCAGTAAAAATTGCTTGGAATAACTGCATGAAGCTTTTTGTGAAAGTAATGATCAAAATCTTCGCTCCGTGGAGGTGGACTATATTGTTTTACTTCAGTATTTGGGTGTAACATCAACCCAGATAAGTCTTGAGTTCTTTCATAAATGCTTTTGTTTGTTTTCCACAAGAGCTGCTTCATTCTTCTAATGTTGATATCCTAGCAGCAAATAAACAGTATTGTGTTGTTGTGTAATAGGATTTCAGCTTATTGATCTAATTTGTACCCAAGTGTTCCTTAGATGGGTGGAGCATTTATTCAGCTTTCTGGTTATTCATTGGAACCATAGTGCAGGAGGGCAGGAGCTTTTCACTTACGGTTATGAATTTTTGCAGTACTTTTTCAAAGCTTTTTGAACCTCACTCTAGTAATGATGATTATTTTTTAATTCATCTTTGTAGTTTCTCTGAACATTTAAATGCCCACTGACCAGTAGGTCACATTGCCTCTGTAAGAGCGATGGTAGTGGACTTTTAGCTGGTCTTTTATACTGACTTTCTTTCAATGCTAGGGCTGCGTTTCTGCTGGTCTAAAATGCAGTCTTATGTTGGAGGTAGTAGTTGCTTATAATGTGATATTTTAAGTTTTTGTTTGCACAGCTGATGGTCTTCGTACTAGATGTAATTTAACTTCATTAAAAACACATGGTTCTAATAGTCTGCATTTAGTGCAGTGAGTTCATTCTGCACAGATTTGGTGAAAGTCTGTTCTATATAGACAGGAATAGCATGACACTTGATATTGTTGCATGAATTTCTCATTAAAACAGAAGTTTCATGTTAGAGCCAGGTGCCCAAGACTGTGTTGAAATCCTGGGAAGGTGAAATCCTTAACCCTCAGCTGTGATCAGATTGCGATCTTTTTGGGAAGAGCTGCACACATCTACCCCCTCTCCTTCTTGCTGAATCTGGGCAGAAGGCATAAGATCAGCTGGAATTTTCAACACATGATGATGTTTTCAGGTAAAAGAGCAAAAATGTTGGGTAGAGCAAGAATTCTTTTTAAATTGCAAGATGTGGATTATGAAAGCAGGAGATAGTTCTGCAAATGTGTAGGTTTCCTTAACAGGGGACTTGGCAGCTGTAGCATGCTCTCATGTGTCTTTCAACTGTCATAGAAAGTGTAATGTCTAAGAAGAGTGACATCGTGAAATGACAGCTGCTGGCAGCTTACGATCACCTCATGTTGGGAATGGAGTATTTTCAGTTCAAGTGTTGAAGAAGTGTGCATATTCATTTAGATTCAGGGAGCTGCTCGATTACCAAAACTTATTTTGCTGTTGTCCACAGCTTGTTTTTTTTCTGCATTTCTTTCCTATTAATTTATGAATAATTCTTAACACTTGTGGATTCAGCAAGTTACAGTCTAAGTCATCCCAGGGCATAATTTATCAATGAAACTGAGGGAGTTAAAACTCTTGTGAGATTACTCTGAACCCCTTGCTTTCTGCTTATCACTTTAAGCCTGTATGTCTGGAAAAGAAAGGAAAGATGCTGTATTATGACGGTGTGATTGCACTTCAGAAGTTCTATTTCATTTTTTTTTTTCCACACAGGTCTCAGGGGAGCCATGGCCTTTGCCCTGGCTATACGAGATACTGCTACCTATGCTCATCAGATGATGTTCTCAACAACTCTCCTCATTGTCTTCTTCACTGTGTGGATTGTTGGTGGAGGCACAACTCCCATGCTGTCATGGCTGAACATCAGGTCAGTATGTAGCTGTGTGCTGGGGAAACTTCACTTTTCAGGTGGTAAACTTGTTTGATGCTTGCTAGATATGCTCTAGGTATCTAGAACATTCTAATGTTAGTGCAGGCTGGTTCAAAAACAAAACAAGATGTTGCTGGTATTTGGCCTAAGCTTCCTAGTGGTCTGTGAGTAAGCGTGTAGATCCTTGTCAGCCCAGTAGGATGTGGGAATAGCATTGCTAGATACAAAAAAGAAAGTATTAGCCAATCTGTTTCTATATTGACTTCTCATCCTGTATTTCCCCATCTTCTGCCTATGGGTAATGGTTGTGTTGTTTTCCAAGTTAGATGGAGATTTTAATGCTATACTGAATGCACTTTAAACATTTATCTGAACAAAATTAACAGCCTAAACAACATCTCAGTCTGAACAACTGAGATAAATAGGAACCTGCTTATCTGTGTGTTTCCTCTGTTTTGAAGTGATCTATGGAAATGACAAACAACACAATTATAGCCACTTGTCTGTAAATTCTGGTCAATACTTAGCACTTTAGGGCTGCAAGTGTTTGAGACTGCTTATCAACAGAAGCCCTAAAGAATCATGATTCAATTCTTAAGGACAACTTCTGTTGGCAATCTGAAAGCTTTGGTAGTTAGTGTGGGGAGGGAAGAAAAGTACAATGGAGCCTAGTTATGCTAACCAGAATGTCTACTGTTGTATTGTGCTAGAACAGTAAAAAGCAAAGATAGTTTCTGTCTTAGGAAGTACTAACAATCTTCAAGGATTGTTGCTCTTCTTGTAAAATTTCAGTGAACTACTTGTAGTAATAGGTAGCAAGTGCTTTCTAGATTGGGGGGGGAAAAAAAAAGTATGAATGGATCAGCTGAAGCCAAACTATCTGATACAGTAATGTCAACAGCAAGTTTTGAAGTTTATGGGATGAGCTTACTACAAACTGTGATATGTCAGACTGCCTGACAACCTGTCATTAAGGATATGTATTTGACAGAGTTGAACAGTTCTGTGCCAGGAAGACAGCTGCGTTCAATGTCAGATGCTTCCAGCCTGAGAAATTACAGCAGTGATTTACAATTTCTCAGCTCTGCCTAGCAGCAGACACTGGTAATCCTGGTTTCCTTTTATATTTTGGTGCCAATTTTGTCATTTTTGTCCTTTAAATGCAATTTCCAGATGTTTAGCTAGTACTCCAGAAAGAGATATCACTTCCATGTAGTCAGGGTCACCAAAGATCATGCTGCTAGCAACAGCATATGCAATACCTGGTCTTGAGATCAACAGCAAAACGATTCCACAGCTCCTGAGTCATTTTTGATGTGGTATCATTTGACCATGAGTGATACTTCTCAGCTCAGCCTGACTGGTGTCTCTTTCCATGTGAAAGCTGTTTAATGATTCTGACAAGATGCCTGGAGTAGGTACCACGTGCAGCTTTCCATTAGGCACCTCTGGAAATGGAAGCAGATTTCTGGCTAATAGTGGTATATAAGGAAACCCCATGCTAATTACAGCAAAGCAGGCAGATGGTGTCTGCTCGACCAGCAGTGTACAGAAGCTTTCTGGGGTGTGGGATACAAGAGAGCAGGAGATGAGTTCTTGCAAGCAGTAGATAGGTAAAAACATTTTTGCGGTCTACCAAGATCGAACTGGGCTCAAGGAGCCTCCCATCCTGGAAGAGCAGCTGCCAACAGATGGTTGGCTGAACCATGGGCTGGAGTGTTTAGCTTTTTAAAATGTTAACCACATTTATTTAAGTAATTATTTTAATCATCACTTGTTTGACATGCTTGATAGAAAATAAATGTTTAGTTTGTCTATGAAGAGAAGGATATCGTGTCAGCAGGGGAACTCCACATAAGAGAGAAGTATTGCAGAGAACTGCTTGGGTCTGCCTGCAGCTGCCCTGAAGACTGCAGTGTTGATCACTGAAGCTGCTCTTCCTAGGGATGACCTCAGATTCGTGCCAGGAGGTGGCAGCCGTGTGCAGCTGATGAAGAATTAGAAACCTGGGTTCTGGTGTTCTGCGTTGTGACAAAGTCCTTTCTGTGGGAAAGCACGAAGTCCCGCCTCACTTTCGTATGCAGGGAAGCGACAGATTACTTTCCAGCTGAATTTTAAACGTGTGCTGCTTTTCCATCACTTTCCCTCCGGTGAGTGAGGTAGGCAGGAGGAGATGAAGGTGCTCTTCTTTCCCAGTGCCTCACACAGCTGCACTGTGTAGCGCTGAGACAGCACTTCTTTGGATGCTTTCTCAGCTCTGGCACTTACTGTAAGATAACAGAGCCAGAGGCTGGAAATAAGCAGTGCTCCTGTCTAGGATTGTTTAGAAGAAGAGAGATAAAAAGATAGAAGGTTCACTGTTCTCTGGAGAAAGTAAATGGAGAGAAATAGGAAACTAATGCCACTCATGTGTTGGACTTGAATGCCAGGATTTGTGCAGACTCTTAAAAGTCCATCTCTCTTGTGAAGTTCACAGCAGTTTTTGGGGTGTTAAGGAAGACATAAATGACGAGATCTTTAAGAATTAGCCTGCACAGTTTAAATATAACAGTAGCATTGAGCTGGCTGCAGCCAAGACTTTCAGCCTGGCTTGGTAGCACTGTGTTCATGCAGAGGTAGCTGCATGTGTGAGGCAATGGTTATGCAAGGATCTGGAGTTGCTGTAGCTCAGGTGGAGGCATGTACCTATTGTTTGAATGGCAGTTGGCTTGCATGCTTTGTTCTTTTCTTCTGGTGATCCCTGGTTGGGGAAAGTAAGGTTGTGACAACAAAATCCAAGCAAAAATAATGGGATCTTCAGGTGCTTTTTGTTTCTGCCACTTGATTTTAGGTGAGTTTAAAAATTACCACCAGAATCCAGTGTAAAGCCATGACATCAACTCTATTTGAATTTATGCGCTGTCTTGGCTGTGGAACATATTCATGTATGTGAATATAAACTGATTTTTTTTTTAGTAGTAGGTGTTTTCTGGTAGAAATTAAAACAACTTACTCGAATATTAAAAATGAAAATCTCTTACTTTGTTGAGATTAAAGTGAAGAAACAATTTCCTGTGTGAAGCTTTAACATTTCCAGTAAATTAGCTCTGTAAATCAAAAACCAGTGGCAAAGTTCCTCTTTTCTAAAAAGTAGCTGACATATAGCTTCATTTATTCGCTACAGGAGAAGGAAGAGGGGAACTAGAAAAATATTTCCCTTTTTCTTTTTTTTGTTAGGTTTTGACCTAGTTCTTACTGTGAAGCAATGTGTAGATTAATGCCTGCTTCTCCTTCATAAGCTGCTTCAAACATTTGTGTATCTTAAAGAAGTAATTTCAATTATATTAAGCCACCTTTTTCAGAATCTTAAACATGAGGATTATAACTTTCCATTTAATATACTTAGGCAGTCTGGACAA
Source organism: Lagopus leucura (assembly GCF_019238085.1). Classification (NCBI taxonomy): domain Eukaryota; kingdom Metazoa; phylum Chordata; class Aves; order Galliformes; family Phasianidae; genus Lagopus; species Lagopus leucura. Next base: position 50,046,424 of record NW_024962262.1, on the reverse strand, counting down.
TGTCAGCTTAGGTATTTAGTGCCTTCTGCGTGACTTTGCAAATATAATCTTTCAAGGAGCTCTTTATCTAGTTATATCTTTTTTTTTCTTTTTTTTTTTCCCCTCTTTAAATAAGCAAACAACAAAAAAATAACCACAAAACTAAGTAGTCTCACATAGTTGCTATATGAACTGTCTACCTATCTGGGTTAAAGATGAAACTAACAGCTTGATGACAGTGTGTGGATGAATCTGGACCAGGGTGGTCCAGCTATTAGGCTTTGGATAAAATGCCTTTCTTGAACACCATGTTTCAGTGTGCTGCAATGACAAGAAGTGATGCTGGGATCCAGCCTTGTATTGTGTCTGTGTCTGAGGTGGGAATTGTTCAATAAGAGATCACACCCTTCTGCTTTCCTCCTTATTTCCATTTTTTTACAGTTCAGATCCACCATTTGGTTTATCATTTTCTAAGCCTGCCTTCTAACTACTTTCTTTTGCCTCTATAGGGTGGGCATGTGCATTGTCCATTTCCCTCTGTTGTAAGCTCTTTCCTTTTGCCATGTATTTTTGTACTGTTTTCTCCAGTCTTCTATGTTCAATTTCTCTTCTCCATATTCTGCTTTCTTCGATTCCTTGTCATCAGTCACAAATCTTTTTTGATGGGAGTGCAATAGAGCCATCAGTTCTCTAGCCTTGCTGGACCGGCCCCGTGAGATTTTTCCCTGGTAGGAGAAGGATCACCTCCTTCTTTAGATGCCTGGATATAAGCATGGCAGTTCTTGTGGTCTGAAACACGGCTATTCCCACCAGAGAGAAAAAGAGTGAGGAACACCCAGGCTCTGTAGGATCTGGGTTGATGGGATAATATGAATTTAACTGACCGAGCTCTGCCAAGCCTGCATGGGCAGTTTCAGGAGTCATTACTTTGGTTAGGTCAAGTAAAGTAGTACCAAAGGTACCCTAAAGCTGACTTCTGCAGCAGCTTATCCAATGCTAGAGTTTTTGAGTGATCAGCTTTAGTTTTATTTTTATTATTTAAAATATCAGGATGGGAATTGCCTTCTTCCTCAGCCACCGTCTACAAAACAGTTGATCTCTTCCAAAATAGCTAAAATTTTCCATAAATGCACTCACTCATACTGATGTTTTCCCAGATGTCTGTAATACTGACTTGGCAAAGTTACAGCAAAAAGAAGTCACAGAATTGAAGTTACTGGGCAATTTTTAATTTTAGCTTTTGCTGCATATGCAAACCTTTCTCTGTGCTGGACTTAAAATTCTGACTACTCTGACCTGTAATGTATGCTGGCATGGGATTTAAAAATCCAAAACCCAAGTCTACCCAAAGTCTGGCATTTGCCTTAGCTTTGAAGGTTTAGACTACTGCACACCTGTAGTAGTAGCACAAGCTGTGAGCTTTAAGTATTTGGTTCTTAAACATGAGCCTGCAGTCAGTATGCATACCTGTTCTTTGTAAAGTAAGACCTGTGTGGATTGGTGGTAACCTAGGCTTTTATTTCAGACAGGCAGTATACAATTGATGCTGTATGCTTTCATGCAGATTTGGAGAGGGTTGGGGTGGAACAACACCATGAATTGCTAAGGAACTTATATTGGAAAGTACTAGAAACAAAACATACTCTGACTTGTTTGTTTGTTCTTAAGTACAGTAGAAAAAAGGCAAAGCAAGTGGTGAGGGTGCTCTACTGTGACTGAAGATTAATTATCTTGGATTTTGTTAGCTTACTGTTAATTAAGCCAGTTGAGTATTTTATGTATGTATTACCAGTGTTTGCTCTAAAACTAGTAAGTGGTGGTAGCCTTTTTGGTATATGCATGGATTTCTGTTGTGACTTTTTCTTTACTTACTTTCTCCCCTCTAGAAAATACACGAGTCCAAAGTGCTGGGAATCATCTTTGATCAACTTTGTCTTCCTGTAGCATTTCTCTTAAGAGCTCTTGAGTATAATTTATACAGTGTGGAAGTTATGAATGTGTAGCCTGTGTCGTGAATTCAGGTGCTTTCCTAGCCTGGATCTGAACAAATGAAGAATGTTATTGGACATCTCCATCAAAAAGAGCTGTTATTGTTAATTTCTATGATTTTTGTCACTATGCCATTGTTCTGTCATTCTTATTTTTGTGTATTTTGTCTGTTTTGTTTGGGTAAGGGTTTTTGTTTTATTTTGCTAGGTAGTTCTGTAAAGCTGTCATCTCATGAGCTTTTTGTTACTCACATTCCATTCTTGTACTGTACCAGAGTTGGTGACCATGTTCCATCGGTGGAAGAGATGAGTGAAAGCCGCTGGCTGTATTTCAGGTGACACTGTGCTTTCCTTGATACCAAATTAACCTGGTGCTTGCCTTCCTTTATCTTTGTAACACTGTATACTCTTCTTCTATACTATGGCATGCTATTGCTGCTTCCCCTCTTTTGCAGTGCCATAGATATTCCTCACTTCAGAATTAGATTTCTTCTTGTAAACTGTGGGAGAGCATGGATCAAGCATTAAGTATTTAGCCTTACAAACAACTAAGCAACCAAAAAAAAAAACAAACCACCCTACCAGTAACTTTAGCTATCATTTATGGGTAATTAATGAAACAAAATGAATGTCTTTGGCCTGGGAAGGCTTGAAAGCTGAGAAAACTATGGTTGTGATCTTGTTATCCTTGATCACATAGGCAGTCTTAGGCATTCTTTGGGGCTACTACGTACAGCTGTTCAAGAGGAGGGGACTTCTGCAGACGATTTATCTCAATCTCCTTGAAATGTATTTTTTAAAAGTAAAGGTTGTTAGATTGCTTTGTAGCAAGGTGCTGATAAGAGTGGAGATGACAGAGAATCAGCTGGTTGTTTCTAGAACTGACACGAAAAAGGAAAATATCTTGAAGCACAGTGTATTTCTATCATCTGTATGTGCCACTATGTATAACACAAAATTTTTGGTGTGGAGCAATGGTAAATTTTTCACAGAGCCTGTCACATGTGCAAGTTCTGTTGAGTGCTAAATTTATCAGAGATGCACAGTGTTAGTATTAAAGCAGCACATACAGCAAATGTGAGAAGTACTATTTATTGTGGTCATTCCTGGCCGTCACTGCAACTACATATGCTAGGATGTAATAGTTATATTTTGGTAACTTCTCATCCAGGTCTTGTAGGGCCTTGGAAAGGCTTTTGAAATATCAAAAGAAACTGTTCCATCTATTTAGAAAGATGACATAGTGGAGAACTTGAAGCAGTTTTACCTGCTTTTTTTTTTTTCCCCCACTGTTCCTTTCCACGTTTTTGGTTTCCATGTTTGTATCAACTATCTCCTAGCATGCTGCTTAAATTGCTGAATTGTACATAGCCATAGGGTTTGAGTGTTCCAGTATATTTCTCGAGGCTGCTGCCAGCCCATGACGCTCCATCCCTCCATGATCACTGTGCCCCTGCTTCACGTGAGTCCATCCTACAGTGCCATCCACCCTGAGCTGATCTCCATGGACTTCCCGTGGGCTGCAGCACTCCCAGTACTGCCCCAAACACAGCTCCATAGCTCAGGGCCCACCTTCAGGCACTGCCCCACATGGGTCCCCACAGGCGGCAGCTCCCTCAGCCCTCCTGCCCCTATGCAGGCTCCTTTCCACGGGGTATCCGCAGGCTTTCCCTCCTCCAGGCCTCAGCCACCACTGCCCTGTGGGCTCCTCTGTGGCTGCACAGGGTGATCTGCTCCAAGCTGTGCTCGTGGGCTGTGGAATGTTTGGGTAAAACACCACAATCCGTAGTGAAACTTCCTACCCTGTGCCTCTGATCTCTGAAAGGGAATTTGCATAAGCCAACCCAGTAACAATTTTTCTACACGTGAAGATTGTTCAGATAAATGAAAAACTGTCATTGGCTTTTATAGCACATTTTAGTTATAGGAAGCTTTTTAAATGTACTTCAGGATGTAAAGTGTTTTTTTTTTTTCTTTCAACAATAAGAAAAGAATTATGATGAAAGCTATCCATGCATACACCAGCTTTCCTTGTACTTTCAGTTATGAAAGCAGTTAAGAGTGAAGTAACTAAATGTTCTCTGAGCCTCTCTTCCTTGTAAAGGAGCTTAAGGGGATACCTGACTGTTCATGTGTTGTTCTGTTTCAGGTAATAAAAATGAGACTGTCTTGGAAATTGGGGGTGCAGGGTCTACAAAAACAGCGTTTGTTAGGAGAGCTATGTGTATATAATGTGAAACTTGACCAGATGGACTTGCTCTGAATAATAAATGCTTTCTATACATTTCACTCTGGTGAAAGATACTGTACACTAGTGAAAGTAGTTGTGGGAATTCAAAGTAGTATTGTATTTTGTGTTAATCTGCGAACTGAGAGACAAGCTTTGAAACATGAAGTTAAGGGAGGGGATAAAGTGGCTGTAAAAAGAATTCATTGGAGAAATTCAAAATATGTTACCCTGAAGAATAATTTTGAAAACCATTAAAAAGATGAATCTGTCCACATGTTATTTCAATTTTGAAAGAAACTTCTGTAGTTTTGTTTGTTTGTTTTTCGTTTTTCCTTCTCTGAAACAGGAAATGTTTTAATATAGAAAAGGGATCATACTCTTCAGGAAGCCAGTGAACCCAAACACCTACCCTATGATCTGCTTTTCCCTGAATAGTATGGTCATCTTGCTTTGGTCGTCTTCTTAGCCCCTTTCCACTGTCTCAAGGAAGGAATCAAAGGCACAACTTTATTAGTTGTATAGAAGCTGAGATGATTGTTTATGCTTTTATATAACATGAAGTGAATGGGTAGAAGCAAGTTAAAATTATTTTGGGAATGCAAGCTACGTTCATCTTCTGGAACAAGTTTTGTGGGCTCACAGTCCATATTGCCAGCTGCATGGCTAACTCAAGTCTGGTGGTTGTAGTGTGTTGGACCTCCCTGATGTGCAGTTGGAACTAGAAAAGCCACAAATCTTTATTATTATTGTGTTTTTATGAAGGAATGGTCAGTCTCACATGTTGCCGTACTGAGCTTGTTTCCTGATGTTGGGTGAGGTAACTAGTTTTGTCTGCAGGAAGCCCTTCTTGTCCTGTCTTCACAGCTTAGCAATGGCCTAAGCAGTAATGTGTCAGCTGTTGTAACCTTGCAGAGCTCTTTAGTGTGGCATTTCATTCTGGCACGTTACAGTCTGGTTCCCAGTCTGTCCAGTACATGATGCTCTGTTTCTTGCTATGAAAGGAAAAACAAAGGGATGAGGAGACATGAGAGAGGAAAAATCCAAGCCAAGGACCCAGTCAGCACAAGCTCAATGTGAGGTAGCTGCAGTTGTCTTAGAGCTGCCTCCTGGATTTTCCCTGAACTACACTGTTGAGTTAGGCTTTGGATTGGCCTTGAGTCCACAAGGATAAGTTAAACACTTGCTTTAATGCCTACTTCTCTTTTATAGAGTTCTGCCCTGAAACTATTCAGTGGTATTCCTTGTTACTTTAATCAATGCAATCTATGTCTGAAAGTAAAGCGTGTCTGGATCGATTGCCTTACATGAGCATACATCCCCTGGACAGACCTGCAACGTTGTGTTGGTTTCTGGTTACTGTTTCAGAAGGGAGATTCCGTAGGCACTATGGCTAGAAAAAGCGTACGCAAAGTCTAGGTAACAAATTATACTAAATCAGCTCAGTTTCTTCTAAAATTGGGGCAATTAATACGAGCCATTTCACATAATGCTTTTGTTACTAAATGCTTCATTCTCCGGTCTTTATGCTATGCCACAGAACTGAAACACAAAACATTTGACACTGGCAGTCTTACCTTACGTGTAAGGTTGTACTTTCTTGTGGAATTTAGACTTCCAGAGGTTGAAAGATCATTAGTATTTGAGGCTGGACAACTCAAGTCTTAAGAATAGACTGGGGGAAAAAAAAAGAACATAATTACAAGGATCATATTAAATTCCTGTCCTGGATAAAAGAGCCAGGTGAAAGGATAGTTTGGTAATAAAATGCCTGATAACAGTGCAAAAAGAAGTAGTTTCTTACCAATATACTATTCTATGGTCATCCACAGTCTTATCATACTGACCCTCCCTTGGATGAGTGGCTGGACTATGCAGACCATTTGATAATCCACTTTGACTGTTTTGTGTTAGGTGAATGAAACTTGCATCAAATAAACATTATGGATCTTTATCAAGTATTTTTGACACTTTACACTGTGTTTTCTTAATGGTATTTTTGGGCCATTGTCAGGCCCGTTGGGCAGTCGAGTTACTTGCTGTGTCAAATATTTAGACTGGACTTTTCCTTAGTCTGTGATTTTCTGCTTTGGATCTTCTCCATTGAAGAAGATATCATACACATCTCATCTTTTTAGGCCAAAAGTAGTATTTGCAAGTATCCTGGCAGAATTGGCAACAAAGGTAAGCAGTTAAATCTAGTGCTGAGGTAGAGTTAAAGCTGTTATCTACAGGTAGTTGCTGCTTGTGTGAAGAAGCCTCTTGTTTAGCTGTTTGACTGCACGGAAATAATGGACAGCTCTTCTTCAAACTATTCTCATAATCTCTCTTGAATGCAGCTTTGCTGGATGCTTACGGTGCTTTTAAATGCATTCTGCCAAACTTACAGCATTTTCAATCCTCAATAACACCACTTGCTTTGTTTTCCTAATGTTTCTGTAGGGTTGGGGTTGACCCAGATCAGGACCCTCCACCTACTAATGACAACTTCCAAGTCTTACAAGGAGTAAGTAATTAATATAACTTCTCTATTAGGCTGATCCTTATTTTATAACTGAGATGATTAACTGTAGAAGCTACATGCACGGATGAAACCTTTCTCTCCTAGCTGGCAAATCAGTTATGCATGTTACTTTATAACATTATAACGCCCACCAAAAACAGTTGTGTCATTAGGCGTAACGCTGTGGTGTCTCCCTGCATTTCAAATTTTTGTATGTATGTATAAGGCCTCAAACCTCTCCCCAGATATACTAATACACTCTGTTCATAGCAATGTGCTTTCCTCCTCCACCAGCCGAATGCATGCTTGTAACATTGTGCAGCATAAATGGTCTCCCCTTAAACTGACACAGATAATCCTCTTGCTTCTGTCCTATAGTTGATAATAAATTTTAGCACTTGGACTTCGCTTAGAATCAAAGATTCTCAGTCAAACTTCAACTCCTGTGTAATGTACCGGAACCCAGTTGGATCTTGCTTCTATTGCCCACCATCTTTGAAGCAAAAGGAGCATTAAAAAGATGTCAGTTACCTTCAGCAGACTTTCACTGAATCCCTAGTGCAGCGTTCTATGCATCAGTAACAGTCAAAGTGCTGCTTTTTTCACCTACAATACACCATGTGTAAACAAGACTACTGGAAGGATGTTATTCAGTTTACCTTGTTTGTAAATTGACTGAGTTCACAGGAGTTTAAGGTCTGAAAAGAAAACATTTCCTGAGGTTTAACTGGGAGTTTCCTCTGTAGAAGCAACTCTCCATCACATGTTCTTCTGTCCAGATCTTAGTTTACACTCTCCCATACAGTATACTACTGCAGTGACACTAATTGTTCAGTAGCACAACTGGTTGATTATTCAGGAGCCAGCAAGAGGAAAATGAAGTTGAATGGCAGGAAATGTAGATGACTGGACTGGAGGGTGCATAGGGAGCAAGCATGTGAACTTTGCTTTGTAAACCCTGGATTGTGTGATGCTGGTGTTCAGACTGGCCAATGATACGTGTGTGAGATACTTGCTGCATTTGGGATCAGCTTTCTTATTAGCAATCTCCAACTTTGTGTGGGATTTTGCATCTGTTTTTCATTTTGTCACAGATTGTACAGATATTTACCTGCTCGGGGAGCATCTCTTTCATTACAGAAACTACATTAGGCATCTCTGTGTTCTTTGTGATAGACTGAGTCCAACACATGATAGATTCCTGACCAGAAGGCTGGGCCTCAAAATGCCATTTACAGTGAAGTTATGGCATAAAACCAAGGTTAGGAAGTGGTATTGTGGTATGATGGCTTTTAGACTGCTTGTCAGTATCAGTGGAATTGCTTTAACAGGAAGCAACCCCAGCCAGAACATGGGTATTCTGTTCTCATTCAGTGTCTGTGTGGAAATAACTTGCTTGCTTTTTTCCCATGTAAACATAAAGCACTTATCCATTTGTTTCCCTCTTTAGCTGTGCACTGCATTCCTAATGGAGTCCATTAGTCAGTTCCCTTTGGATTCCTCTGGCTTTCGCAAGACCAGAATTGGCAGCAAGTCACAGTTAAAGAAAATAAATTGTTTGGGTTGGGGAGGCAATGAGTTTCAACGAAGGTTTAGCTCTAGGTGAATGAATCATAGGGTGTTGTGGTTTTGTTTTGGGGGTTTTTGTTTGTTTGTTTTTGGTGTTTTCTGTCCCCCCCCCCCCCCCCCAAGATGAGGAATACCCAGGCCAACTCTATCCTGTTCTTTTCTAGCAGTTTAGAAGATGATTCATGCAAGGCGTTCTCACATCATCTGTTTCCCTGGGCTTGACTTTGGCCTCCGGCCAAAAAAAATGTAACAAAAGTAAAAACAAATGCAGCTGCAGCCCAGCTGGTGGGAGGACTTGCTGCACAGCTAGTGAGGGGACTGTATTTTAATACTTAGCACTTCTGAGAGCTGGTGTGATGTAGCACTTAGGCAGTTTGCACTATAAGCTTCCTCAATTGTGATTTCATTGTATATTCCCTGTTAAGTGTAATTCTTTTAAGTGGGATGTATTTTATGGGTTCTGCAGAAGTTTATCAGGCATGCTAAATTCTCTTATTCTTCCAAGAAAGCAGTAGGCTTAAGGGAAAGTACATGACATACTCCTTGAGTTAAGGAGACCAACCGAGTAATGAACAGTCTGCACTGTCCTAGTTCATTTATTTGACAAGTAGTAACAGGATAGCAGAGAGGCTTATTTATCAGTCTTGGACTTTTTTTCTTCCCTGTTACTGCATTAACTATGTGGTAAGCATTAAGGCTTAAGGTTCTTGCCACCAAGTTACATCATTAAGGTAACTTGAGAATGTTGAAGAAGGCCTGCTTGTTCTCTGCACAATCATATCAGGTTTTTTTTTCTATAGAAAGTAACCTCAGTACAAGCAAGTCTCTAAATAATAATGTTCTGTCATCTGCATATCATATTGAAATCTTTTGACTTTGTTGAACAGGACATTATAATGTGAATGACTGGAGTGTATAATTTGTCATAGAATCACAAAAAAATTGCTTTTCTGCCTCAAATACTGAGTATGATTTTATCTTATTTCTAGGATGGTCCTGATTCTGAAAGAAGGAACAGAACAAAGCAGGAAAGTGCGTGGCTCTTCAGGCTATGGTACAGCTTTGACCATAAGTATCCTTCTGAAAAAACAGAGTTTCTTCAGGACGTGAAGTATTCAGATGTTTTTTTCTTGCCATGTACCCATGTGTAGCTTTAGGCACTTGAGAGAGTCAGGTATGACAAAGAGCAAGTGTTTGACAGGTTCAAGGCACAACGCTGAAACTTCAGCTTGCTGACTTGGAAAACAGGCCTTTCCATTTAGAGCATGGTATGCCAAACTTGCCAGATGGCAAAAAAAAGTCAGTTCTGTGAGTTGAAGACCTGCATAAGAAGTGACACAGACAGTTGAGAATTTCAGATCCTCTGATTTGTTCTGTTAATCTGCTGGTGTTCAGGGCACAAACTAGTTTTCTAGCACACTGTGTATGTCTTACACGCCATTCACTGTGGTGAAGAGTCACCTGCTTTTTGTGAACCCTGATATGGGAAGTTCTGGCACTAAAAATATACGTGTGATCCAGCTTATTTCCTTCAGTATATTCAGAACTTCCTATGAGTGTTAATGCACAGTGTCCTTTTGTGTCTGTATTGTACTGTACTACCTCTCTGAAGTTGTCATTGTGCCTTGTTTAAACTTCACAGCAGTTTTCATGCAGCTGTCCTGTCCTTTGTGCTTGTGTTTTTTGATTTTGTTTTCTTTTTTTTTAACTACTTAGTGTGTTCTTAATGAGTTTATCATACAGGTGTTCCTCTGCAACTGCTTACGTTTACTTAGTAAGAAACAGGGAAGTTCTTTTGGCCTTGCCAAGTCACTTTACCCAGAAACTTAGATGTTTCAGTATTTGATTCCTAGTAATCTGAGGCAGTTAAAGGTACCTAAATGCCTGTGACAGGGCCTTGATCTTGTTGCAGCTTGCACCTGAGAAGTGACTGTATGGTCCAGGGTGTTGTCTGTTGGTTGGTTGGGTACTGTTGGCCTGCTTGGAGCACAGTAGCTTCCTTCCGTGCCTTGTACATCAAGATCTGCCAACCAAGGAATGTTGTTGGGAGCATTTAATCCTAATAGCATTTCAGAGTAAAATCTGTTTGTCATCAGTACTCTCATGTGCTGCTGAAGGGACAAAGCTCAGAAGTGTGCTCGTACTAGTTTAAATGTTCATAAATGTTAGTCATTTCAAGCAATCCCTTTGAATGTAGCAACTAATGTTCAACGCTATCTAGGTCAATTTTTGTTCTAATACCTGCTTTTATTTAAATCAAAACAAAAAAAAAAACAATTTTTGTGCTAAGAGCAGGAAGGACCTGGCTGTGACTGACTGCCATTCCCCCTGCTCTGAAGGAAGCAGAGCTCTCCTTCCCCCCAGCCCTTTACAAAGGGATGTGCCTTATGAATAACAGGAGTAGTTGGCAATACCGACTTCCCTTCAGCAGCCACAGCAAGGAGGGGAGAGCTAAGTGAAAATAACAAAGTTTGTGTGAAACACCTAACTGTAAAGGCTGCTAATAATACATTTGCTTTCTCAGTGGCAACTAGTAATCATTAGGGAAGCTTTCTGTGAACTTTGGGCTGACAAAACTGACATCCATAGGCAGAGCTGTACCTTCAGTAAAATTCTGCTGCTTTTGTTGCAAGGAAGCATTCCGCTAAAGATCTGCTGCATTTAAATTGCCCGTAAGGGGATGGATGATCTGTGGAATTGTTACCTCTACCTACATCTAAATGTCAAAATATTTTTTTTTTTTGCTGTTGCGTTCACATGATTTATGAGTAGAAAGGCAGATTGTCTCAAGATTTGCTCTTCACAGTGGAATTCGACTTGAAAAAGATGTGAATAAGATTCATTTGGCAGTGTGCTAATGCTGGCTGTTGTGTGCAGAGCACTGTGCAGATGAGTAACTGGGATCTTCATTCCTCTGGAATGTGGAGTTGATTCAGTGTTGTGGGCTGTGCTCTGGGCTCAGCCACAACTGTTAAATGCAAAAGAAACAGCAACTCTGAAAAAATACCAAGTGTCTCTTAGTGAGTCTGCTTTTTGTGATATGCTTACTGCTGGCCTGCTTGCCATGGGGAAACACATAGGCCAGTAGGTTGCATAAGGGCTGGGGGAGAGTTTTTATTTCCAGGACTGGGTGTAGCCACACTTGTTGGGGAGGGAAGGAGGAAGCTTAACTGCTGTGGCATAATTATACCATGATGTGTTACAGTAAATGCACTGTGCCGGGCTCTGCGGAAGAAGAGAGATACCTCTGCTTAAACAGTCTTTCTTTTTTTTTTTTCCCTCTTTTTTTTTTTTTTTTTTTTTTCTTCCTAAACACTCTCCTCTGCTGAGTTAGAATCAGGGAAATGGTATTAATTCACAAATAGACTTGATTTTTCTGAATGTAGAGGCTTAAAGTGGCTAAAATACCTGCAACGTGCTTATATTTAATATAGTCAAACTGATGTCAGGAGGAAAATGAAGAATTGTGGTCCTGATTTCCAACAGTGTTGGATGTATTGGTGTTCTCCCCCAGCTCTGTTCTTGTACCAGACAAGATCAATATGCTGCTTTGTAGCAGGGATGCTTTTTAAAAAAATGTTATTATTTTGGTATATCATCAGTCTGAAGTAATAAAATGAACAAACATGGATTTACCTGGGGTCTTTCCCATGCCCACTGTCATCTTGGCAGCATTGCCTGGGCAAATGCTTTCGTTCCATGCTATGCTATGTGATTATGGCCATACAGTCTTCCCTATGCCTTTTTGAGGGCCTGTGGTGTGCGTGTGCACAGCAGTGATGTTTTTGAGCCTTACCAGAGTAACTGCTGTAATCTTTTGGGTGTTCTGATGTCCAAGACACTTCTTCACGTGTGAACTGAGCCATTCTAAATCATGCTTGAATTTTGAAAGACAAGATTAATAATTTCTTTGAGAGCTCTTACTTTTAGGTCTCCTTAGGCTTTGTCCAGGCTGTGGAGATCTATGGTCACACCTCTGTGGCTCACTGCTCAGCCAAGAGTGGACAAATGAGGTGACTGTGTTCTTTTGGGGATGTTGGGTACATAGTATTTTGTTACTTACCTCTGTTGAGTCTTGCAGGTATACCAACTTGCTACCTCTGGCTTGCAGTCATGAAACTGCTCCCACCTGTAGGTCAGCGACGCATTAACATTAAAGCACATGTATCTGCTTGCTCCATTTGACTCAAGCCCAAAAGCTGGAAATGTTGAAACTATATGAAACTTCCATAAGTTAGTTCTCTTTGCAGAAAGCAGGTGGATAAAGAAACCATCCTTAGAAGGATCAAGGGTACATGGGGCTGGGGAGGGGAGATGCTTTCCATTTATTTGTTTAGTGGATGTTATGCAATTATTGAGCAACATGTCAATCAAAGGCAGAACTATACTTATGTAGAAACTGTCTTTTTGTTTTCTGTACTGGTTTTCAAGCGCTGTTCTGTTTCCCTTAACTAGTCTAAGTTATTTAAAGCCAATTCTCACTCACAGTGGCCCTCCATTGACCACGACTCTGCCCAGCTGGTGTGGCCTCATAGCCCGCTGCTTGACAAGTCCCCAGGTTTATGATGTAAGTAAAATAACTCAATACTTCTGCGTTTTGTTTTCTTTATGTATATGACATCAGCAACTTATTTACTTGGGCAAAGGTGATAAGATGAATTTATTGTAAGTAACTGCTGCTGTGTCCTAGGCAGAAAAGGGTGAAGATAGTCAACCTGAGGCAATAACTTTTGTTAGTAGAAATCAGATGCTGTTGTTGTTCAAATACCATTTAATGATATTTAAGGACATTGAAAAATTATAGATCTAATTAGTAAACTAGTTGTTCATGAATAACTTCAACATGTTTTGTCCCTTCTCGACACTTCTGAACAAGATTCCTTTCCTGCTGTTGCTAAGATTGTATTGAGGTCTCCTTGAGAAATGACATTGACATATTTATCCATGCCAGGAGGAAATCTGGTAGGACATCCCTTCATTGTTTCCACAGTGAAATTTAAGATGACATTTCAGAAACTGTTTATCAGTTACTTATCTTAGTCTAGCAGGTCAGCATACTAGCTGTGTGGCCATGCCTTGCAATAATTAATGCTGCTTTCTCCTGTTACTCTTGCAAGATCCTGATACATGTCCTTCCTATCTGTAAAATGCTTCTAAAGTCTTACAACTTTCTGTGAACTGATTTGTAAATACAGTCTTAGTACTGGGTGAATGCTCTGAATTGCACATTCTCCAGGATGGTAACGTATTTGCTATGTTCAAGTAGCATAGCCAGATTTCTATTATTTGGGCCAGAATTCTATTATTTTTTTCCTAGAAAGTTTCAAGTCCCACATGGGGCTTTGAAATACTCCTCACTTCTTACTGTATTAGAATCTTGCTTTTATCTGACAGTAAAATTTCCAAGAATTTTCAAACTTCTGATGCTTATTTAGAGCTATTAGTAATGCAAGAAATTGGCTTTGTTCCCATCTTTGCAGTGCCACTGGAGATCCTAGAACAGATCTAGGCTGGATGGCATCCATCAGAACAATTAGTCTACTTGTGTGTTACCCATGTGGCTATCTGTGTATGATCTTACAAGATTAGATCCTCAGTTACTGGATAAGTAACCAGAATGAGCATGTAGGCTTTGGCTATCATTTTATCTTATAGTTTGGCCCTTTTTTTTTTTTTCCCAGTACTTCTCATTCTGGGTTGCTTCCATATTTGTGATGTACTTTTCTAACACTTACTGTGTTGTGAGTAAAAGTAGAACAAGGGGCAATGGGCAGAAAGTGGAACACAGGGCATTCTGTATAAACACAAGAACATCTTCACTGTGACAGTGACAGAGCACTGGAACAGGCTGCCCAGAGAAGCTGTGGAGTCTCCTTCTATGAAGATATTCAAGTCCCAGTTGGATGCCTACCTGTGCAACCTGCTTTAGGGAACTGCTTTAGCTTTGGGTTGGACTTGATGATCCACAGGGGTCTCTTCCAACCCCTGCAATTTTGTGATTCTGTGCATGGAAACTTACTTAATGGGGTTAGTTCTGTGTCACACCTCACCACCTGAGATGCAATGCTAATTTCATCTCTGTATAACTCGCCATTTATGTTAAAAATGCTTACAAGGCTGCTTGCTACTTTTAACACTTATAATGTGGAACTTCCACACTGTATTCTTTTTTTGCTGTTTGTATTTTGTTGCATTGCTGCCTTATGATTAGGGTTATCGGTTCAAGGTGTAATTTCTAGTTTCCTTTCAAGACTTCCTAACTCTGTGATTGCTTTTTACTTCTTCAAAGTTGGAACTAAAAAGCACAAGAGGCTGCTGTAGTTCAGGTTTAAAATGATTACTTTTAAAACTTTCCTCCTGTCTTTCACTTCAGTGACCTCTTGGAAGGGCTTTACAACTTATCCTAAAGTAATGGAGGTAGATTTGAATTCACTTATCATGTGTCCTTTGAAACTAGCAGTAATTCCCTTTTCTACCCACTACTTCATTTGGATGAAGCATCTGTGTTGTCACTTACTCTTCCTGATGAAGCACTCCTGGGGATTTTGGCTTTGCTTGTTGGTTGAGGGGTGTGCTTTGTCCTACACGTGCTCCCATCTGTTTTTCTAGATTGTTTGACCCTTGCATCATGCACAGTGTGACACTTGGTATGAAAGTACCAGAGAATTGAATGTAGTTTTCTAAACGTGCAAATCCAATAAAGAAACTCCATTTGCAGTATGCCATAGTCTTAGGAGGAGTAATTTTCTGATGTAAATTTTGCCACCTGTGATGCCAGTGCTGTATTCAGCGTGAGAGGTCAAAATACTGCCTGTCAGCAATAAAGACTGGTTTCTTAGTAAGCTTTAACAACTAGATTACACACTGTTATCTGTGTGACATCTCCACCAAATGTTGTAATGAATGGACGGGATGCTGTGAAGTTCCTTGGGGTGGGTGGGTAATGGTGTGTTAAGTCAAAACAAACTTCAGTTTTTTGCAGGGTTTTGAAGTTAGGTACATAGCCATGATAATTTGTGAGTTTAAATAGTGAAGTTCAGACTTATGCTGCTTGAGTGAATTGAAGTTACTTCTGCAGAATTGTAGGGGATTACAGAGGCCAGTTTAGGGTTATTCTTGGAAGAATTTCAAGTCTCTGGGGATCTACTTGGATACATTTCCTGTCTTTCTTGAAAGAATTGTTCATGCTGTATGAAGCACAGTAGGTTTACACACACATTCTCTTCGCTTGTAAACAGCATCAAATCCAAGTACTACATGGGTTTGGTCATGTGTGTTCTGTGGGAAAGAGTATGAAGTTAATTGCCTGCTGTTTGCAGTGTTGTTCACTGAAATAAGCAAGAGCATCTCAACCAGCACAAGGCCATGTTTGTTCACCATACTGTGAGAACACTGTTTTCTTTGGAACAGATCCTGTTTATGAACAAGCACAGCCTGGGACAAACCAGAAAGGACTGAGTCAGGAATTCCCATGCAGTATAAGGCTTGGGGCCCCTCTCCACTCAGCACTGTGCTCCCAAAAGCTGCCCAGCCTTTTGGAGAAGCTCAAGCACAGTGTGTTTGGGTCTGCTGTCCTTGCTGCCATTAACTTGCTCTTAATGGCACTGTGGAGCTAGGAGATGCTCTGGGAGCTTTTGGTATGCTTGTCCTTCCTTATGCTTCTCCAAGGGCAAACACTGTGATAAGAAACTTGTGGTAACAGCTTTGCAGCATCTTTGGTTTAATGCCTGAATGCTGCTTTAAGAGCTGCCTGCTTTTTGTTCTTCTCAGTGTTTCTGCTTTTTGTCTTACTTTGAATGTCTCTTCTTCAAAGATGGTGTACATATAAGCATGACAGATGTTTTTAAATAGCTCGTTTTCTTGTGACTTTCTGAATTGTCTTAGACTTGTTTCCAAGACTTTTTTTCAATAGAAAGCTTGTGAAAGTTGTTTCTGTGCGCTGTGTCAGAACCTTTCAATTTTGACCTTCTCTTGAAGATGCTGGCATTAGTTCAGTGATTTATTTTTTTTTTTAATCAAAGAAAGGAGGGATCTTAAACTACATTTTACTCTTATTGTGATAAAAAATGCTGTTCTCAAACTTTCAGTAATAAAGGATAAATGTGGATGACATGATGGTTCTGAGAAATTAGATTCAGTGTAAGTAGGGCTTGTCTTGCACCTAACACTGAACTGCAGTGTTTTTGGTAAGCTCGTGATACCTCTTTCATCCCTGACTAGTTCACATTGTGTACCACCTAGAGGGTTCTGCTGCCTTACTTCGGCTGGTTCTCATTCTGAAATAAAAACAGGAAGTTTTTCCAGGAAGCTTTATTTATCTAGGCACAGAGTTTTTCATCAGACATCAGTCAGAATTCTCAGTCTCAACTATCCTGAACTGCTCTGCAATCCAGGTAGGGTTTTCTGGTCAGGCTAACCACAGGCATCCTGTATCAGTTGGACTTCGCCCTCGTTCCTTTGCTATAGCGGGAAGAAATGGTGTACTTTGAGAGTGTGGTGTGGAGAGCATTCAGCCTACTGAGGAGAACAGTGATACACATGCTTACATTCAGATCCTGCTGAGCAATATGGACTATTTGCATGGGGAAATGCTCGCTTTTGGTTGTGAGAAAG
Organism: Lagopus leucura; assembly: GCF_019238085.1. Classification (NCBI taxonomy): domain Eukaryota; kingdom Metazoa; phylum Chordata; class Aves; order Galliformes; family Phasianidae; genus Lagopus; species Lagopus leucura. Next base: position 50,029,545 of record NW_024962262.1, on the reverse strand, counting down.
CAAGCTTTATAATACAGTTTTCTTCCACTATGAGAAAAACACAATTTAGGCATTTTGCCTCTAAACCATGTCCATGCTAAACATGGTACAATTTAATGTTTTGCTGTTGTGTTGTGCTGTGTAGGAAAACTGACTTCAAGTGTTTTGTTATACTCATAGAATCATAGACAGGTTTGGGTTGGAAGTGACCTTTAAGATCACCCAGTTCCAACCCCCTTCCATAGGCAGGGACACCTCCCACTGACCAGGTTGCTCAAAGCCCCATCCAGCCTGGCCTTGAATGCTTCCAGGGAGTGGGCATTTACAGCCTCACTGGGCAACCTGTTCCAGTGTCTCACCACCCTCACAATAAAGAGTTTCTTTCTGATACCTTGTCTAAATTTGCTCTCTTTCAGTTTAAAGCCTTTCCCCCTCATCTTGCCACTACCTACTCCACCAACTTCTAGTCCTTGACAATCTATTTGACCCCATCTCTACCAAAATAAATTCATAGGGTTTCATGAGCCATTTATTTGGAATGATTTTGAAAAGAAAACGTTTCAGAACAAGTTAAAATTATGAAGAAAGCATTTTCTTATATAAGTCTGTCTTAATTTCATGGATTGAGCGTGTTCTTAAGAACTAGGCTAACTGATTCTCCATTTAGTACTGGGTAAACATTGTAAGCAGTTATAGAATCATAGAATCGCAAGGTTGGAAACGACCTGCAAGATCATCCAGTCCAACCACCCTCCCATTCCTATTAGTACCACAAGCTACTAACCATATCTCGTAAGTTAGTTAATTTAATTCATGAACTAAAAAGTTATCTGCTAAGGAAATCTTGAATGTTAAGAATTTGGATTTAGTGAATTCTTACTAGTTTGTATGAGTTCTTTTACTTCTGAACTTACTGAGGTAGTGAAAGATACAACTCAGACTTTGTAGTTGAAATGCTGAATTGCACTCAGTCTTAGGCTTTATTTTTCCTGAACAGCCTTCTAAATTGTCATATAAAAAATGGGATAGACAGCTTCTCTTTCCTATATTACTTGTACTCCTCCAGTGCTAAAAAATCACTAGCGACTTGCCTGAAGATCTAGTTCTTGAGTTCAGATTCCCCCTTGTCTGCCCACAAGGGCTGTAGTTATTCAGAGAACAGCAAGCTGTTTTGCAAACGCTGGATTCAGAGTTATTTTGAACACTTCTTATGGTGGAATTTTACCTTCTGTTGCTGCTGTATTGACATGTAGGTGAACTTATCCAGTTATTTTTTTGGTGAAGACCTAATGCTGTGCGCTGTATAAAGGCTTTCCTCTTTCTTTCTTTTTTTTTTCTTTCCAGAATCAAGAACAACTTAGAGAAGAGGATTCTGATTTTATTCTCAATGACAGCGACCTCACTGTGACATACGGCGATACAACAATAACTGCGAACGGTTCTTCTGGCCCCCATACAGCCACCACCAGCCTTGATGGCAGGAGAACAAAGAGCAGTTCAGAGGAAGCACTGGAACGCGACTTAGGAGCAGCAGAGCATGAAGTTGCAAGCAGGGGTACCAGGCTGGTATTTCCTCTGGAAGACAATGCGTGATTACTGACTCAGTACAAACAGCTCTCGCTCTGCAGATGGATCAAGGAAGACTGCTGCTCACTGTGCCACTTGAGGTGGGGGTGTTTGTTGAAGCAAGTGAATGTGTTTAAGTGGTTTTACTAAGGTCTGAAGACGTCGCCTATTTTTTACTCAAGATGCTGACAGTGGGGATTTTCTAGAAGTCTGAAAACAGACAAATGAGAACCGGTCATTCTCTTCTTTTACACCACGCGTTGAATCTAAGCGTAACTAGCATGCTGCGATTGTCTTGTTCAGCTGCAGCAGCTCTCTGTGAGAAGAGGCGTGTGACAACATTGTCGTAGACCTGAGCTTGTCTTGGCTTAGCTTGTGAATGTGGAAGAAGAAATATAAATGTGGTGATCACGGCAATCAAGAGGAATGTGTTATGTATCTGAATGTGGAGAGATCCATTTACTTCTCTAGCAAGGTTGAGAAATCCAGAGGTAAAATGGGACAGTATGCCTTAGGACTACAGATGCATGAATGCAACACTGGCGAATCTGTTACTACAGTCTGTACCTAATGAATTTCAGGGAAAAAAGGGAAAATAAGATTTTGTTACTGGCCATGTGTTTAAATAGGAAGACACTGAGAGCTGTTTGTCCCTTTAGCTTTGGGTACCTTGACTGCTGCCATTAGCTGAACTCCTCTTGCCTCAAAAGAATAACACCCAACTTCTTGTGGTCTGAGATATGGCTGACCTGACCCAAGCCTGGAGCCAGGCTCTCGGGTAGAAGTCAGGAGGTAAAACTTCCTCTCCCTTTAAGGTTGCTAAAAATCAGGTGAAGATGGAAATATGTCTTGGGTTTGGGAAAACAGCTGATAAGAGGAGTGAAGAAAAAAGAGGTGGAAAAGGGGGGGGGAAAAAAAGCAGTACTGAACTTTCACAGAAGTTTCATATTTCTCAGAAGAGTCCATGGAGTCTGCTTACAGTTTTTGTGTGTGATAAACAGCAAGCATTTAGTTAAAAGGACAGACAAATATACTGGCTTTACCATTTGTGTCCCTCCTAAAAGAAAGGTGTTTACCACTATTCTCTTTTGCAGAGTAGATGTGAAACTTGAGTGGGGCGTTGCACAATAATGTCTAAGCTACAGAAGTGATGAACTGTAGTAGCATCTTAAGTGTGAAAAGGGAAAATCTTTGCCTAGTACTTAGTCCACTCACACGTAGGCTAGCTTTAACGTGATGCTAAACGCTTCTTACTTTCCGGGTGAGGCGATATCATTGTCTTTGCTGATAGCTGAAAACTGTTGCGCCTTGAAGAGCAGCTCAGCTATTCAAAGCATGCTAAAATGTCGTGTCGTTCTCATGTCTCAGAAGGTTTATTTTTTTAAAACAACTCTGTGGCCCACTAATGTGATGTAATATCAGTTTGTCTAAGAAGTGTGGTTTCTTTCTTGCTGCCATTTCAGTTGTTCCTCATAAAATTGTGTGTGAGTAAATACCCACTCTGTTTCTCCTTAACTATTAAACTTAATGCTGGGCTAATAATGACAACATGCTGCTGCAGAGAAATGCTGCAGTCCTATGGTCAAGTCTACTTTCTTTCAGCTGTTTGCTTATGAGTGATCTACCTCCTGTATGTGTCCCTTCAACGTACGTTTTTACAGAGCATTGATCTTTAGTGACTGCCTGACATTAAAAAAAAAAAAAAAAAAAAAAAGAAAAAAAAGAGGAAACAAGAAACTTTTTATTGGTGGGATGGGAAAACCGAGTTCTTTTCCTAATGGGTGAAGAGTAACAAACCCTGATAAAGAAAGATCTCTGAGCAGAACAGATCTTTGAGTTCTCCAGTTTCAAGAAAGATGAAGATGGCAATGAACCATGCTCTATTTATACTCTTTGTAGCTTGGCTTTCATGGGGTTTTGTCTTGGTTGTTTTTTTTTTTTCTTTTTTTCTAAGTGCTAACAATAGAAAAAGCAGTTACAAAATCACTAAAACAACTTATTTAAAGTAAATGGACTTAATACAGTGAGGTAAACTTTACATTCATCTTGAAGGTTACCCAGAGAGTTGGTGGATGCCCTCCCTCTGGAGGCATTCAAGATCAGGCTGGACAGGGCTCTGAGCAACCTGATGTAGCTGTAGGCGTCTCTGTTCATTGCAGGGGAGTTGGACTAGAGTCATATTTTAAGAGTTCCTTCCAATTCAAATGATGATAAGCTGGGGAGTATCAAATCACTCTGAGTGAAAAACAGCTCCTTCTGCAGAGATCTGTTGTTTAGGAGAAAGACCACGTACAAATTCTGGAAGTAAAAATTGTTTGGTTGGCTTTCTTGGGGAGATTGAGCTTTTGAAAGCAGTAGTAAACCATCCCAGTACAGACTCCTTTGTGTCCATGTTCATAATTCCAGTGCAAAGATATATGGTTTAATGAAGTTTGCCAGTAAGCCCAAAATGTGACTGTGAAAGGGCAACCAAAATTGAGTCTAACTTCTGTATTCCAAAATGGCTTGAAACACTTCTCCAACATAGTGAGAAGAGGCCTACATATGGAAGCTTAATTTTATTCCTTGGTTTATTCTTTTCATTTTAAGTCTTCCAAAATTGGAATACACTGTCAGCCAAAGGTAAGCTACAATTCTAGCTGCTTCTTACCTCACTGGTCCTTGTTCAGAACTCCCACATTTCCTTTATTAAGGAAGTAGGGAGAGAAAAACAAAAATCGGAAAATGCAGATTTAAAAACAACTCTTTGTCCTGGAGAAATAGTATATTTCACCAACTAGTGTCTTCTAAAAAATCATTTCAGTTCCTTTCCATTAAGATAGGAGGAAGCTTTTCACACACAGGGTGGTGACACACTGGAACAGGTTGCCCAAGGAGGCTGTGGATGCCCCATCCCTGGAGGCATTCAAGACCAGGCTGGATGTGGCTCTGGGCAGCCTGGTCTGGTGATTGGTGACCCTGCACATAGCAGGGGGGGTTGAAACCAGATGATCGTTGTGGTCCTTTTCAACCCAGGCCATTCTGTGAAGAAGCCAAGCTGGCAAGAGCTTGACCTGTCTGTGCAGCAGATGTAATTTCTTTCAACTTTGGTGTGAGGTTTTGAGTAGAAAACAAAGTTGAAGATTGCAGTGAATAGCAATCAATACATACTAATATACGCTTCACGTGGAAAGAGAGGATGTGTGAGATGGTGGTCCTTGCAGAATGAGGTGTTGCTTTAGTAGCATGGAATGTTGCAGCTGACATGGCTGCCCTTGTACTTGGGACTGAGAGATTCCTCCCTTCAGATTTTTGCTTTCTGCATCATCAATCAGACTGAAAACTTTCACCTGACGTTACCAAGGAGTTTGCTGATTTGAGTCCCTGCGGATGGGAAAAATGACATCTCTGATCTTCTTTCAGTACTTCATAGAAGCAAATCCTGACACTAAAACAAGACAGGTCTGCAGGAGTTCTGTTTCTTATGCCAACAAGTCTTTAATTGTATTCAAATCTATAACAATACACAAGCATAATGCTAACATCATGTTTGAGCAGACTAAGAAGTGACCTGAACTTTTTTGTACATTCATCTACAATGTTTGGGAGAGGAATTAGAGATTCATTTACAGAATTAGAAGATACTAAAATAGGTAGAAAATTGGCATATTTGTGCCTATCTTGCTGGGTAAGAAACAAAGGTGTTTTGTGTCAGTCACCTTGCAGGTGGTCTGTGCAAGAGCCAATTCTTGTACCTTCTGTGGGATTCTAGGCAGATCATCTGTTAAAGGTGAGGAGCTGTTACTTGGTTCTGTAAGTAGAAGGAACAGTATAGGAGCAATCCTGTTACAAATGTGGGCTTAACCTTGTATTTACAAGGTGCTTTTTGTGAGAGGTGTTTAAATGCTTCTGTGGGCTTCAGTAGTAGCTCCAACACACTGACTTCAAGTCAAGCCCTCAGAAAAGAGGGAGACTGGAGCAAGTGTGTTCTTGCTGTGTGCTCCATGTCTGATGTGCAGACACCTGACTTGTGTTGGGGAAAGGAGCAATGTAACCTACCTTCTCTGATTTAAAGAAAATAAACAGTGAACAAGGATATCAGAAATAGCATTGCCAGTAGGAGCAGGGAGGTGATTGTCCCCCTGTAATTACTATTGGTGAGGCCACACCTTGAGTACTGTGTTCAGTTTTAGGACCCTCGCTACAAGAAAGGCATCAAGGAACTAGAGAGTGTCAAATGAAGGGCAATGAATCTGTGAAGGGTCTGGAGCACAAGTCTGATGGGGAGCAGCTGAGGGAACTGGGATTGTTCCGTCTATAGAAGAGGAGTCCTTATCACTGTCTATAATGACCTGAAAGGAGGCTGTTGTGAGGTTGGAGTTGGCCTGTTTTCCCAAGTAACAGTGATAGGATGAGTGGCAATAGCCTCATGTTGTTGCCAGAAGAGGTTCAAATTGGATATTAGTAAAAATGTTATCTCTGAAAGAGTAATAATGTATTGGAACTGGCTGCCCAGTGAGGTGGTAGAGTCATCATCCCTGGATGTTTTTAAGAAAAGCATGGATATGGCACTGAGTGACCTAGTCTAGAAGTCACAAGCATGGGTTGATAGTTGGTCTGGATGATCTTGTTGATATTTCCAACCTTAATGATTCTACTATTCTAAGGGTAAAGTGTTAAATACTTGGAAATTGACGAAGTCTGGCCCTATTCCAAGGATATGAATTTTTTGGCCTACAAAAAATGTTTTTTCACGGTGAAGAAATTTCCTTTGGGGAAAGGACTGCAGAAAATGCAAGCTGAGGAAAGAAAACCACAACAGTGTTCTTGGCTGGACTTGCAGTGAGCTGATCTGAGGTGAGTATGTAGCAAAGGTTCTAGGGATGCTCACCAGTATGATGGCCACCGTGTTTTACTCCTGGCAGGTGGAAGCACCTCATAGTAGGAAGTGCAACACCTTAATAAACAACCCGAGCGATTTATAATAACTAGGAGGTCACATCCTGTGATTTTAATCATTCAGCAGGACCATTTGTAGGTTGGTGTGGAAACGATGGTCTCTCCTGTGTAACTTCGATTCAACTTGGCTTGCAATCTCTCTTCCGGCAGTATTGATCAGACTTAATTCTGAACAAGGCTCCAAGTGCTAATATGTTTTGCATGCCTTTTAAGGAGAGGTGCAGTATTTCTTTTAACTCTGTTTGAAGTAGCTTGCAAGAATAACATGCCTGACCTTGGGCTTGGCAGACATGGTCTCTGCTTCTGCACAAATGTGGGAATGGAATTTGAGTACTCGATAGTTTCAACTCAGTATGCTTTTCTTTAAGATGGAGAATGGTGAAGGGAGAACCTTTTTGAGGAGAAGCAGGGAACTTGCAGATACATCAGCAGCAGGGAATATTCCTCTCCAAAACATGGAACTTATGACCCACTGGGATTTATAAACAAGGGAGGGTAAGAGATGACTGGAAATCATGCAGGAGAGAAGGCAGTAAATACCCCACACAGCTTTTGTGCAATCTGTCATAACTAGTGTCGCAGTAAGAAGGATGGAGCTGCTTTGTAGCATGAAAGTGTTCCGAAGAGAAAAACACCCTGAGTAACAATTTCAAATGTCCTTACAATGAAAACTGTTCTTTGCAAGCAGCAGCTGACACAAACCTTACTTGTGGAGTTAGGAGGGTCGTATGACCCAAGTTTGGAGAAGAGATTTGCACACTGCAGTGCGAAACCACAGATTCCTCTTGGCTTGTGATGTTGGGAGCGCCCTTCTGAAAAATGTGCCCATAAAGTGAAAGAGAAGGGAAGAGGGGAGGAAACAGTGAATTTCAGAGCCAGGAAATGGCTTTAACAGGCAGCTTTACTGCAGGAGCAGCATTGTAAACAATTGTTGCTGTTAATCTTACAGTCCCAAATGCTGAGTTTGGCAGATTTCTGCATAACTTATCCTAAAGAAAGGGTGATGGGATAACAGAGCAGGAATTCAACTGTCCCCTATCCTAATTCATCATAGATTTGAAGGCTTTTACAAAGAAAGCCTGATTCAATTCTAATCTAGGGCAAGGTAAGGAATGTTTAATGATTTTTTATTTTTAATAATTTCACTCTATTTTCTTGAATCTAAAAAGCCTTCAGTAAGTTTGGATGTCGTTTTTAAGGTAACATCAGTCTGATGAATGTGAAAGTGCCTTAATCATGGATAGACACAGACAAGATGTAGGTGCAGGCAATCATAGTTGAATCTGTATGCGGACTCAGATGAAATGCCCTATCTTGATTTGTTATGTGATTTATACAGGCTTTTGCACGGAACTTAGGTACTTGTGACAGGGAAAGGGCTTAAGTACTGGGATTGACTCAGATTTTCAATTAATAAACTATCTGGTTTGGACACTCTATCCAATACACCTTTATCTTATGCTACTTTCTTAATCATGGTCTGTTACGCACCACCCTACCGGGGTGGGCTTGTGGACTTTCAAAATACCGTTGAAGTGTGAAGCTTTATCTGGGGACTGAAACTTAACAGGCAGTTTATGATAATATATACTGGAGTAAAGGACTTTCCAGCTTTTTCCCATGCTGTGCTGGCGAGCTCAGTGCCGTACAGATCATCTCGAGAGAGATCGCTTGGCACGTGCAGGACAACCAGGAGATCTGGCCCAGCCAGCATGGGTTCACAAAAGGCAGGTCCTGATTGACCAACCTGATCTCCTTCTATGACCAAGTGACCTCCAGGTGGATGAGGAAAAGGCTGTTCATGTAGTCTACCTAGACTTCAGCAAAGCCTTTGACACTGTTTCCCACAGTATTCTCCTGGGGAAACTGGCTCCCCGTGCCTTGGACAGGTACATTCTTTGCTGGGTAAAGAACTGGCTGCACGAACAGGTCCAGAGAGGAGTGGTGAATGGAGTTAAATCCAGCTGGTGACCAGGCACAGGTGGTGTTCCTCAGGGGTCGATACTGGGGCCTGTCCTGTTCTGTATCATTATTTATGACCTGAACGAGGGGATTGAGTGCACCCTCAGTAGGTTTGCACCATGGGAGACTCAGTTTGGATATTAGGAAAAATTTCTACTAAGAGTAGTCAGGAGCTGGAACGCCCAGGGATTTGGTGGAGTCACCATCTCTGGATGTGTAAAAGGAACACTCAGATGTAGTACTAAGGGATGTGCGTTACTGGGGAAATATTGGTGGCAGGAGGATGGTTGGACTGGATGATCTTGGAGGTCTTTTCCAACCTTGGTGATTCTATGATTCTATGATAGGTGCCAGTGGGGGGGGGGGGGGGGAAGCCCTGTTGCAGTGGTATGGATAAAGGCAGTGGCCCTCCCAGGCCCATATTCTGTAGTACAGAGCTGGAGAAGATGTGTATTGGTGCACGTAAATGGGCAGCAGAGCCCAGAGTCATATTTCTGGAGAAACAAACATTCAGGTTAGCTTTAGTGTTTGGTAACATAATACTTTTTGTTTAATTTTCAGGTGCCTTTGGTCTCTTGCTTTCTTAAGTCATTTCTTAAATGTTTCTGAACTCAAAGGCATCCCATATAAGAACATTCGATATGCAAGTTAAAAAAAATAAAAATAAAAAATGGTGGAAGTATTCAGGCTTCATTGTTATGCCTGAGCACAATGCCAGAGCTGTGCTGTGCAGCTTGTGGAAATCTGGTCAATTAGATAGCAGTAATTGGAAATACTACACTTGCAGCCCACTTTGATGTAGTTATTTGGAGGAAAAAAAATGTGTTCCCTCAGAGAAAGTGAGTGCTTGACTTAAAAGGGCTTTGCTACACTGTTAAAATATTTTATTTCAGCCTATAATAAATAGATTGAATGTATTTTTCACTAATAACGTCTCTGACATCGCTATTGCTGGGGCAGGGAGAAGTAGGCCGTGCAGTCCCGTGTTACAGCATATTCATGAAGTTTATTTCTGGCTTGTAGTTTAATCAAAGAAGCTGTCATCCAACGATTCCAAATTTTGGTCCCAGATTGCCTGACTTGTCTTGGTGTCAGCACAGAGTAATGGCAGCAAACAGGATGCCAGGAGATTGGTAAATACCATGGTGAAATAGCAGCTCCCAGCATGAGGGGTCACAGTATTTTGATGATGTTAAATAGCAATGGGTTATTGTTTAACTAAACAGAGGAGATAGAGAAGAGAGGAAAAAATAAAAATGTATTGTAAAAGCTGTGTTCTAGGGATAGTAGATGGACGGGGAATAGATTTCAGTTAACACACTTCATTGACCACAACTCAGGTGGTTAAATATATATTTACTGAATACATTGTCCTTAAGCAATTACGGTCTTAAGTTAGCAAATGCTCAACAGACAACAATTCCAAATAATCCAACTAACAAACAAACAGTCCTGGCAAAGCATACCACAAATGATACGCACCCCCTGCTCCCCACAGAATCATTAGGTAACTCATGGAAAGCCCAAAAGTACACAGTGCGCTGCACAAGCTGCCAGGTAATGGAGTCTGCCCATTCCTTCAAAGCACAGTATTAGACCAAATTCTTTGAGAGAGGGCCATAACCAACATCCCCTGGCAAGAAGGGAGATTTCAGGATCTTGTTGGGGAAGATAATGTGACCTGATGTTCAGTGGTCGGTGCAGACAGGGTTGGTGACCCTGCACATAGCAGGGGGTTGGAACCATGTGATCGTTGTGGTCCTTTTCAACCCAGGACATTCTATGATTCTATACTCTGTTAGTGACTAGTCTCTACTGACATTGTTACTTAATTGCTACAGTGCACCCTGCGTCTGCTGTATGGAGTTAGTCTGATAAGCTATGTGTGGATTGCTTCATTAAAAAAGAAAATCAAGGAAGACCTCCCCTGGGTTCTACAAGAGTTGGTTACTTAAGCCTAGAGCCATGAAACCACACCTGTGAGTGCTGCCCCATGTTTTGTCTTGGCGCAGCATGACTTGACATGAAACAACACAACAGAGTGGCAGTACATTCAGGCAGAAATTGCTGGCTTGGGCTCTTGACATTGGTTTAGGCCATGACTGGAAGGGGCAGCATCAGGTTTATTGGTTCTCCCAGTGACATAATTGCTGCAGGCTATATACCAAAATGATAAACAAGACGACTAGGCAGGAAACTGCTACCAGATCATCAGCTGGTCCTGTTTTCCATCCCTTACCTAATTATGCCTTTCCCTTTCTTCTGCCTACCTTTTCAAGAGAATTCCACAGCTGGTACTCCTGGCTACATTTGAACACAAGGATAATTCCTCGTCCTTGCACTCCTTTCCAAAAATGAGAGGCTTGCGTGTTGCATGGAGCTCCTGCTTTGTTAAAAGTTTCAGGTTCATTGTGAACAAAGACACCTGTTACAGGTCAGCCAAGTGCTTTGTCTTTACTTTCCACGCTGTGTTCACAGCTCAATGTAGACCTTGGAGTTGCTGAGAAGCAGCGGGTATGTATGCGTTCCTACCACTACTGTACAGGTCACTGGAGTTACGTGGAGTTACTGTGTGCTGCACCAGGAGAACCCACGGCCATGCCATCTGGATTCAGGTCATCTATCGAACCTCTGATTTGATTGGTAATGGTGGCAGCTTGGCACGTGCATGTATGTTCTGTACTTCAGCTGAGAAGTCAGGAGGGTGGATTGTTCTCTGAGGTTAATGCCAGCAGCTCAGCTATGTCCTCACAACGCAGAACCGGAGTTCCCATCCTTAAATGTAATTAATGATTCCCTCACAAGAGTATTCAACACTTGCTCAGATTACCTGTTATTTAAGAAAGGGCCACAAACAGCTGACAATAAATATTATTGTAAGCAGCAGTAAAATGTAGATGTACATCAATATGGGTGTGATAGAGGGGACTGCCACTGGAGCAGGTCCAAAGGAGGGCAATAAGGCTTGTGAAGGGCTTGGAGAATATGTCCTACAAGGAGAGACTGAAGGAACTGGGGCTGTTTAGTGTGGGGAAGAGGAGGCTGAGGGGAGACCTTATTGCTCTCTCCCAGTATCTGAAAGGTGCTTACAGTGAGAGCGGGGTTGGTCTCTTCTCACTGGTGACAGGACGAGGGGAAATGGCCTCAAGTTGCACCAAGGTAAGTTTAGGTTGAATATCAGGAAACACTTCTGTACAGAAAGGGTTGTGAAGCACTGGAATAGGCTCCCCAGGGAGGTGGGGGAGTCACCATCCCTGGATGTGTTTAAAATCCGTTTGGATGTGGTGCTCAGGGACGTGATTTAGTGGAGGGTTGTTGAAGTCAGGGTAGTATAGTGAGGTTGGAACTGGAACGTGTTTTAGATAGCAGTCTTTCTTGATCCTTTCCAGTCATGAAGTTGGGCTGAAGCCTACACCTGCTCTATGCTTGAGAGTGTAACTTTTCCAATATCACACTGTACATGCACAGCAGGAACTTCCAGACAAGGTAGTGCAGTTCCTCTACCTGCTCTGAGTGAGGGCAAGCCACCCTTCTTGCTCCAGTTCACCCAGCGCTCAGGAAGGGAAGGAAGCTCTGCAGTAAATCTGAACGTGAGAAGTCATGGTTTGCTGTAGTTCAGTAGGTTTGGGCATTTGAAACGTGAATGTGCAAAACCATGTAATCGGGTAAGGGATGAAGTTCACATCTGGTATTTAATGAGAAAAGAATTCTTCTTCAACATTACCAAGTGTTATATTGGAAAGCAAAGCCCTAAGAAGATTACAGCTATTTCCTGCCTACAACCACGGGGCTTCTTTGTTCAGGACAATGAGCAACTGATGCTTTTAATGTTACTTGTTTTCAGATCTTCTGTCCTTTTTTTTTTCCATCCAAATAATCTATTGCTCTTTTCCATTACGTTTTTCTCAGATAGCTGGGAGTATCCTTCTCAAGTTGTGACTAATTAGGCTTTTTAAGGGTTCTCAGTAACTTCTCAGTGCGCAAACACCAGCTGGATATTTGAACTAGATCAAACAGGGGAGGAGTGGAAATAGTGGTATGAGATGCTGATAAGAACTGAACTGTGTCTGATGAGCTGTGGAAGTTCGATAATGTCTTTCTTTGCCCCGGGCATTCTGTGTATTCCCTAATATAAACAATAAAGATGTTTGTGTTTGCAACCTAATATCGCTTTTCTGTTGCAAGATATCATAGGTGTTTAAACCAAGTTCAGTGTTTGCAAAGAAACTGAATTTTGTTCATCCATTGACCTCCTGTTTTCCCTAAGCAAGAATGGGATCACTAAGTGAAAGCTGTTATTCCCACCAGGCTAACCCACACACATAGGACCGACTGACTTCTGCAGCACACTCACAGTACCAGAAGCCGTGTGTGTTTTTGAAGCTGGGAGCAAAGAGGTTCTTCAGTTTTGTTTGTTTTTCATAAACAAAATTCACAGTCAGATTTGTGCAGTGCTTAGAAATGTAACTTTTTCTAAATCCACTGTTTAGGTGTTCTGAACCATCTGATTAATGAAATAAACCTATCAAATTCACATCTATTAAAAATATTAAAACCAAGCCTGCTTCTCTTCTTATGGGACAAGAAAATGTATTTAAATGCTACATGATTATGTCTACTCTGAGCAATGGAAGCATGCTAAGCTGGCATCTCACCAGTCGCAGCCACAACATTACAAAGTAGTTTTTAAATTGGTGCTCAGATCTAAAGATGCTTATAGTGCTGCAGCTGCATTAAAGAGGAACTATCCGCTTTCCCAGAAGTTTTTTTTACCCTCATTGGTTTAAAGCAAATGCAGAATTACCATCTCACAGGCAGACAAAAGCCTACAGACATTCAAAAGTCGGTCTTGGGAATTACTCTGTGGGACCTCTCACTGCTTCAGCATTCACCGTATCAAAGCATCATTAGCAGAGGAAGAAGTTGTATTAACCAAATGCTTACCTCAAACTTATTCTGTTCATAACATCACAGGAGACTTATCTCCTATTTAAGCATATTCCACGCAATAGAATCATAGAATCACTGAAGTTGGAAAAGATGTCTGAAATCATCTAGTCCAACCATCAAACCACCGCCATACCTGCTAACCATGTCCCTCACTGCCACATGCTCACAGTTCTTGAACACCTCTGGGGATGTGAGTCTGTAGAGAGCAGTAAGGTCTCCCCTGAGCCTCGTCTTCTCGAGGCTGACAATCCCAGTTCCCTCAGCTGCTCCCCATCAGACTTGTGCTCCAGACCCCTCACAGCTTCATTGCCCTTCTCTGGACACACTGCAGGGCTTCAATGCCTTTCTTGTAGTGAGGGGCCCAAAATTGAATGTAGCACTCAAGGTGCATCATCACCAAGGCCAAGTATAGAGATGATCACCTCTCTGCTCCTGCTGGCTGCATTATTTCTGATACAAGGCAGGATGCCCTAGGCCACCTGGGCACACTGCTGGTTCATACTCAGAAGGCTGTCAACTAACACTTCACAGACCCTTTTCCTCTGCACTGTTTTTTAGCCAGCTGCTGTACTTCCACAGCAAGCCACCTGTAAGTCAGTTACAAAATGATCTGAGTTTGCTTGGTTTTAAAACTGCTTTCTAGGAGTTTCCTTCAAGGTTACCATGACCAGTCTACAGGGAACACATTAACCTAGAGCAGGGAGCCAAGAGCAGCAAGAAGTTTATTCTCCATGGAAGTATTAAGACAACTACACATAAAATCTTGTCAGAAGATAAAGGTTGGCTCCTTTTCAACCCAGGAACAAAGTTTGAGTAATATCAGATTGATGCTTCCAGTGTGAATGTAGCAGCTTTGATTGTAAGTTCTCAGAAGAGTCCACCTGCATAAATATTCTGGTAAGGATTTACCAAGAATCGCTGCAAGCTATGGCTCCAATTTACAATTTATGGTGGAAAATGAAATTCATACTACACTCCTCAGGAGTATAATAGTGACTCAATCAGAAAGAAGCAACTCAAGGCATGGCAGGTAGGTGAGAACACCTCTCTTCACGAATTTGATGTTGTACAAACATTTATCTGGTTATCTGGTTATCTGATATGGTGGCATTAAGGCAGCACTTGGAGGAGTTCTGTGGCTTGAGTCACCTGGAGCATGGAAGTTGCTCAGTGCAAAAGGATGAATGAGCCCCAGAGTGCTGTGTCGGAACTAGAATGGTACAACTGCAGCCTGAACAGGAAGCTAATAAGCTTTAAAGCTGATTAACATGGAGTTTTTTTGTGCTTCTTGTTGCTGTTGTGTAATAAACAATCGTATAACATGTGCTTCTGCTAAGGCAAAGCGACAAAGTTTCCAGAAGGAAATGGTGGCAGACTGTTCTCTGCACCCACAGGGAGAAATAAAAAGACTTAAAGCAAGAAATGATTCTAACTGATGGCAGAGAGCACTTTTATCAGCAGGCATCCTGGCTGCTGGGGGCATTCCTGACTTCCGAGAAAACAGAGCAAAAATTACTGAGTTAATGATGTGGTTTTTGCTCTCATTTTCATTTATAGTACAGCTCTGGTAAACTGTACTCAAATCGTGGTAAAGACAAAATGACCAGAATTTTTAAATGGTGTGAACTTATTACAGAGTATTCCGGAACAAACTCCATTTGGAAGCCTGCTCCAGAACCACACTTCCAGCTGCCAGGCTAAAGTGATTCACTACTCACGTACAAATCCCTGTTCTGGTGCCAAAGCTGTCCATGGCATGACTACCTCTCCGCCTCTCTGCTATTCATTCTGCTGCATGCTGCTGTCCTCCTTCCATCTTTCCTTTCAGGCTAAACGGAGTGAACAGCTCTGTCTTCTCCAAGGTAGAGGGCTTCTACTGCACTTGATATTTCTCTGTATCTACTAAAAGTCTGAGTTAATTCACCCTGAGCATGGGTAATTAAGACACTGCCATCATACATGTGCCTTTTTCATGAGAACACAGAGGTTTGAGAGCGTTCACTGAAGGTAAGACCAACGCAGATGTTTTCTGGTGTAAAATAAAGACACGGAAACATACAAAAACCACTTTTACTAGCACATGCTAACAGCTTTTTTTGCAAAGATTTGGCCAACTGAGAGTAGTAACAGTAAAAACCAAACACGTGCATTGCTTACATGGAAGTCATTCCCCCAGCCCAAACTTCTCCCACAGCGCCACAGTGACAAAATGACCTCACAGAGCCATCTCTGAGAGCAGTTGGATGTGGGTGCAACACCACCACATCCCAACCCTGGTTTTAAAGAAGATGCACTCCACTGAATTAAGTTCCACAGAGAGAATTAAACCTCGAGCCCAACATTAAAAGATTCAGCCTAAATACAGTTGAAGTTTGTCAAAGTTAGACAGTTAGAAACAGGGAGAAAAACTTGGCGGCATCGGGGAAAGCCCTGATTCCTGTTCACTAACACCAAGAAACAGCGTGCAGGTCATCAGCAGGGCACAACAGCTTGGTGATGGAAGCCACACTTGCCTGGTGCCAAAGACAGTATCACTGGCAGGCAGTACATCAAGTCCCATGCCTGCAGAAACCACCACTTCAATGCCTTTGGGTCTACAGAGCTCTGTTCTTCACCAAAATGTTGTCCAATTGCATGACTGTAATAAACCCAGGAGTTCTGCACTGGTTTTCATAATCTGGCTTACTGAAAGCTGCAGTAGTGATGTGTGAAGAGAATTTCACGTAGAAACTCAGAACTTCTCACCATATTCAGTGAGCGGGGACAACACCGAGCAGAGCAATGCAACACCACAGCTCCTCCATAAGTGACTTTGCTACCATTCTCCACGACCGCTCCAGCATTCCTCGGTGGATTCTGCATCAGCGAGAGCTTTGTGCTGGCAAACAGAAACCGAAGAAATAAACACCTCAGTGCAACGAAAACATTTCCATGGTATCTAAAGTATGTGAGTATGTGAGTACACAGCGTGGGGATCTGCAAGTGATGTGTCAGCACGTGTAAGTAACACAAGGGGCTGTGTGTTTCTTCACTCTGTGCTTTCACTGCTTCTCACAAGCGTGTCACTGCAGTTGTTGCCCAGCAGTTTAAGTACAGATATAAGATGGGAACAGAGCAATCAGCAATTCCAGCACGGAAATACCTCGCTTAGAGCAAAGCACTTTACATACGATTAGAGGACTCAAGTTTCTACCTCCCTTAAGGCAAGCACCATGATCAAAAAATAAACCAGTAAAAAGTAAAAAGTAAAACCAGATGACAGAAATAATGGTGTAAGCATTCGTCGGTTTTGTTCCCAGTTCCAACTACGACTTAACAGATTAAGCCTGTTAATTCATTACATGGAACATGACACAAGCATAGACTGTTCCCAAATCTCAGTCTAAACCACTAAAGCTCTGCGGCCCAGCACCGACTGATTCCCAGCCTGCCAAGTTCAGCTCAGCTGCAGCATGCTTACCGGTCCCCTGTGTTCTAGAAGATGCCCAGCACAGCAGCAGAGCTCATTAACCAAGCCACAGAAGAGCAGCCACTGCCAAAATGCAGCTTAACCCTGGCTGTCCTGCACCCAACACCCAGCAGGCTGGGTGCCCTTCCAGAGAGCTCTTCCCACAAAGCTCCAGCACCCACCCCCAACCCCACACATTTCTTCTGTCCTTTCAGGCACAGACCGATGCTGTTGTTTGACACTACAATGTTTTTCCTACAAGGTTCAGGTTACCAGGCCAACAAGGATGTGCTGTAAACATCCATCACAATGCTTTAGGAGCAAAGTCGGTGGTGAGCCTCAGCTGTTCTCCTGGGATGGTGGCATTGCAGCAGGTCCTGCCCGGGCTGAAGTGCTGCAGTCACAACATCTGCCATTGAGCAATTGCTGTCTAACCCTTGGTGCTCTTGCACATCCTGCACTCTCACTGCTACTTCTTCATTTTTCAGTTTTGTTTGTTCCCCGCTGATCTTTTTACAGGGCCTTCTAATAAACTCTCATGCCCTGAACACAAAACAGAAATTGCACTTGCTGTATTTTTATACACTTTGCAGAACAGAGCCCTTCTCATGGTACACACACACACACAAAAAGACAAGAACTAGATCGGGTCTTAGGAGAACAGCTTGGGGTGAGAAAAAAACTGAATGAACCACTAACAAAGAGAACAGGAAACTTCTGTGGAGAAAAAATAAATCTTGATACAGAAAACACATCTGTCTAGTGTGGGAACTGTTTCAGAAAACAGACTAGTTTACAATTAGTGGATTTTATCAGCAACAAGCATGAATTTCAGTTGGACAACAACACTTCTCACAACAAACCAGTAAAAGTGAACCTGAGGGTGTGTTTCCCACAGCTCCTTGTGTCACACCACTGCATCCTGAGCTGGCACGATGAGGTTCTCTGCCAAGTGAAGTGAGTGCTTAACAGCTGCACCGTACAGTTCCTAGGCTGCAACTTGCTGAACACAGACCAGCACAAATAGCATGCTCCTGATTGCATCTGTGTCAATGCTAATGGCACTGCTCTTGGGTGGGAAGGCCAAGGAAGAAAAAGAACTACAGTAAATTATGGTTGGTCCTAACACACTGACATGTTTTACAGTGCAACACCCAAAGCATGAAAAACTACAATGCAATGCAAACGTGTCTTGTAAGATAACGTGACTTCTTTGAGCTGCCTTCGTTTCCAGCACTTTATATAAACACAGCTTTGTTCTGAGCCTGGATTATCCTCCATCTGAAGCTCATGTTCTCACTTTGTGCTTGAGGATTGTATGTCAGCATCTCCACAGCCTTATGTACTCCCAAGGTACCATTTAGCTGCTGTCAGATCAGAACAGACGCAAGAGCAGTTCCTAAAAAGTTACAGTGAGTGCCCACAAATCTTCAACCTTCTGTCCCCAAGTAAGCAATGGAAAAAAAAGAGACTTGCATGCACACACATGCACACCCTCCTCATACGAACCCGAGAACATCTACAGGAAAACAACATCTGAAAACCCAAAATGAAACTTAAGGATGTGTTGCTTTTTTTTTTTTTTTTTTTTTTTTTTTTTTTAAATAAATACAGACTTTTAGTTGGGGACTTCTTTTGCCAGGATGGATTGCTCAGCCTTGTGTGGCAGCGTTTGCTCTGCCCACATGCAGGAGCTACAGCTGAGAGGATGTTATCGCTGGGAGGGGATGTGAGCATGGGAGCTCTGTGCAGCTCATTGTCTCAGCCAGGAAGCTGGGATAGAATGGCATTCTCTCAGCTGATTGAGAAAACAAAATGGAAATGTCAAGCATTCACCTCCCAGATAATGTCACTTCTAAAGGAATCTGCAAAAAGCACGTTCGCCACTGGTATCACACCTATCAGTTTCTTAGAACACTTCTCTTTAAAAAAGGATTACAGTCTAGTTTAGAAAAGTGCAGACTTTCTGGAACAGATGTCCTCAAGACACAGAAGCAGACAAATGCTCATGTTGCTCCTCCCAGTGCTCGGAGGGCACAGCTGCAGGTGGGAGCTGAGGGAGGTACGGGCAGTGCCTGTAGGGTAACTAGACCATGGACACAGCGTCTCCTGCCAGGCATGGGCAGCCAAATCCCACAGGGAGTTCCACAAATGCTTTCTTCACGTGTTGTAACAGTGTGTAACCAGATATGTTTTATGCTCTGGAAAGGGCGATGCTCTTATATGAGTTTTCTGAGTGTTTGCTCAGACTCTTTTATCAATTTAATACAACTTTTAAGAACTTACAACTCTTGGTACGTCAGTTTCATGTCCAGTAGGCCTTGGAGCTCGATGCCGTCCGGTGAGGACCTCTCCTACCAAACACCTCAAAACTCTCAGAAGCACATCCCTGCTGTCCCCTCAAAGCTTGGCGGCCGTCCCCAACGCTCCTTCAGAGCAGACGCTCAGATCTTGCCGCCCGACGGCCACGCCGCACACGGCCGCCTCGCCCCCCGCTGGCTGCTGGAGGATCTCCATCCATCCCCTACCGCCGCTCCCCGGCGCTGAGCGGGTACGCGAGCAAACTCATGGCCTCGCCGCACGCCGCCTCCACCTGCCGCACCTGCTGGCGGCTGAGGCGCTCCCTCCAGGCGTGCACGGCCTCCCGCGCATCGCGGGCGGAGATGAGGAAGGGCCGCTCGGAGGAGTAGGCGGCGCCGCGGGTCATGTTGACCACGAAGGCCTCCATGGCGGGAGGCACGGGCAGGCCGGCGAAGCGCAGCAGGCGGCGCAGCTGCGCGCGGGGTTCCCGCACCAGGTCTTCGTAGCGCAGCTGCGTGTAGCGGCGGCGCAGCGCGGCGGGGTTGCGGCGGGCCAGCAGCAGGTCGCGGAGCCACGCCTGGCAGATCACCTCCAGCGCTCCGCCGAGGAAGAACTCGGCGCGGTGCTGCGCGGGGGCCCGCCCGGCGCCCAGCAGCCCCAGGCCGGGCGGGAGCGGAGGCTGCTGCGGGCGGGGCGGCCCGCGGGGCTCGGCGCGGTGCCGGCTGCGCAGCACCTGGATGCTCTCGCGGAGCAGCGCCTGCTTGGCCTTCAGGCGCGAGTTGTGGACGGCGCGCGGGTCGCGGAAAAGCTGCACCACGCGCAGGTTGAGGCCGGGCTCCCGCAGCAGCGGCAGCAGCGCGCCCAGCTCCAGCAGCCGCACGTCCTTGATGACCACCACCGGGTACTTGCGGCACTCGGCCTCCAGCTCGCGCAGCGCCCGCGGCGGGCAGCGCTGCTCGCAGGCGGCGCCGTCCACCAGGCCGATCTCGCGGCGCGGCTGCGGCGCGGCGGGGCAGAGCGGCGCCGAGCAGATCACCTTGTTGGTCCGCCAGCCGAAGATGCCGGCCGTGGTCAGGTTGGCGGCGGGCGGCGCGGCGCCCAGCGGGTCGCGAGGGGCGGCGGGGGCGGCGTAGAGGCGCAGCACGGAGAAGTCGCAGCGGAAGAGAGCGCGCAGCATGTCGCGCAGGGCGCCCTGCAGGCTGAGCGCGTCGCCGGGGTACAGCGCCTGCCACAGGTGCCACATGGGCTCGTAGAGGTAGAAGACGTCGGGGTGCTGGTTGAACAGCTCCCCCAGGAAGGACGAGCCCGTGCGCCAGGTGGCGTGCAGGTAGATGTGCCGCTTGCCCGCCCCGCTGCCGTTCCCCGCCGCCGCCGCCGCATCCTCGTCGTCGTCGTCGTCGTCGCCGGGCGGCGGCGGGCGCTGCTCCCAGCCCCACTCGCTCAGCGCCTCCTCCAGGCTGGGGCAGCGCCGCAGCAGCGGCTCCTCGTCCGCCCGCGCCCGCCGGGCTCCGTAGTCCAGCACGTAGGGCACCAGCAGCAGTAGCAGCAGCGTGTAGAGCGCCAGCAGCAGCGCCAAGCGGCGGTGCTCCCCCCGCCAGCACCACCGCCGACGGCCCTTCATGGCGGGGGGAGGGAGCGGCCCGAGAGCGAGCGGCCGCCGCCGCGCCGGCTCTCGGCGAAGGAGGCGAACGCTCGGCGGCGGGGGTGTGGGCTCGGGGCGGCCCTCCCGCCGGGAGCACGCCCACGGGCACGCCGGCCACGGCCGCCGCCTCACGGCGCCGCGCGGAACCGCCGCACCTGCCCCCGCCGACCCGCCTGAGGCGCTGCCCCGACCTCGGGACTGTGCCGAGCCGCGACGTGCCTCCTCGCTGCCTCTTCCCTGCCCCAACGTTCGTCCGGCGGGAGGAGCGCTGCGGCGCTCTCCTCAGCACGGGGGGAGTGTCGGCAGGAGCTGAGGAGGCGGGCTGGGTCCTGCGGGCTCTGTTAGCTGTCCAGAGAGAGAGCGCGCCGCAGCGCGAATGCCTATTCAGAGGCGGGACCGGGTGAGAGGCGGCTTTTCCAGTCTGCTGTGGGTTTCAGAAGTTTCAGCCGCGTTTTTGTTTCGGTGCTCGCGGCTGCTGAGCGCGGACATCTGTGCCTAAAGTGGGCACCGCCGCAGCACGTCCGGACCTCCTGGTGTCCCCTCGTACCCATGTCTGGTTAACTAGCCGGGGACACGGTGCTACCTCCTCAGGCTTAGGATGTCGCCTCTTTTAGGCTGCTAAGAACAGATTAGATACATCTCTTCATTCGAGATGGAAGTGAATGAGATGTTGACTTCGTGGGAACCTGCTGCATGCAGCTGAGGATCGGAGCAGATGATCTGCAGAGGTCCTTTTCCAACCCCTGCAGTTCTGTGATTCAAGTGCTTTAATTCCAACACTCGGCATCAAAATGTGCAGCACACCTGCAGGTGCTCACAGGTGGATCCCAATCCCGTGTTCCTGGTTAAGGTGAGCATCTGGCAGGAAAGTGACATCCCCGTCCTGCCAACTGCGTGGCAGTGGATGGTGTCCCAGAAAAAGAACAAGATTTAAGCAAGGCACACAGTGAAATTCAGCCACAATAACACAGCTCTCACATACATGATGTTTTCACCTCCAGAGCAGTCTCTGCATTGTGTGTTCATCTGTGGTGAGGCACATGGCATAGCATTAATCACCAACGTCACACATAGCTGTGTGGAAATGACACCTTACCTATAGATGTTCTAAGAATGCTCTGTGTACAGTGAAAGTGTATAGATACAGAGCTTATAACTGCTGTGCATTTGTCTGCCTGGATGTGTAGGTATAATATATGTATTTTAGAATCACAGAATCGTAGTTGAAAAGGACCTGGATTGAAAAGGACCACAATGATCATCTAGTTTCAACCCCCTGCTATGTACAGGGTCGCCAACCAGCAGACCAGGCTGCCCAGAGCCACATCCAGCCTGGCCTTGAATGCCTCCAGGGATGGGGCATCCACAGCCTCCTTGGGCAACCTGTTCCAGTGCCTCCAGAGGTCACCACCCTCTGTGTGAAAAACTTCCTCCTAATATCTAACCTAAACCTCCCCTGTCTCAGTTTAAAACCATTCCCCCTTGTCCTGTCACTATCCATACTTGTAAACAGCCATTCCCACTCCTGTTTATATGCTCCTTTTGAGTGCTGGAAGGCCACAGTGAGGTCTCCTCAAAGCCTTCTCTTCTCCAAGCTAAACAAACCCAGTTCCCTCAACCTTTCTTCATAGGAGAGGTGCTCCAGCTTTCTGATCATCTTGGTGGCCTTCCTTATTTCAGATTTATTGGGTTACATAAGAGGGATACAAAGTGATGCGGAAGAAAAGCCGTCTGTCTGCCCTACCCAGGTGGGGAGCCAGCCACCTGCCTGCTAACACTCTCCTCTGCTAAATAAGTGTTAAAAACTTGGCTTCCCGCAGTTTATAGTGTGCTGAGTGAGGAGATGGAGCCAAACAAGACTCCTGGGTTCCAGAGCAGAATAATGTACAAAAATCTGAAAGGAAATTCTGCCCCAACATATATTTCCCTATTTAGGTTCGCTGTGGCTTTGGGCTTTTTAAACAGCAAGCTAAATCAGTCTAAGCATCACCTCCTGCTGTGTTACAGCCAGAATTTCATTTAGAACTTCTTAAGTACAGGAGGATGACAGAATAAAAGCACTTTTGTCAATACTGGGCCATGGACTTGCTGAAAAACCTTGACCTACACAAAGTGTGTGCTCATCTAGTATTTCAAGGAGCTCTAGCACATCTGACTTGTGTGGCATGATAATAATTTTGGAGGATTTATGAACTTACCAAGATGCAGATGAAAATGGATAAATGTAGCTACTGAGGTTGTCCCTTTGTAGGACATGTAGGAGTAAGATGGCCTGCCAGATCTATGAGAGACCATAGAAATAAAAATACACATGCATTGCACTGAACTTTCAGACAATGGAGCTACAAACGTCTGTGGCAACTGTTCTGGAAAACAGAAGGCACAAATCACTTTACCACAGACTACGTTTTCACTAATATAAAAACATAGGAAGTTCTTGAAAGACTATCAAACCAAAAAAAGAATCACAATGAATGCTTTGTCCTGTGCCTTCATAGTGAGGTTCCTGTGTTGAAGCAGGATCATCCTGAAAACGGTCACTTCAGTTCTTTTAGGTTTGAGCTTTTTTGGAGTGGAGAGAGAGCAGGAATCGCACCACAGCTAGCATCATAGAGTATTGTTGGAAGGGATACTTAAGGATCATCAAGTCCAACTCCTTTCTCCACACAAGGCCACCCAAAAATCAGACCATCTGTCTGAGCACTGTCCAAATGCTTCTTGAACTCCAGCTTGGCACAGTGACCACTGCCCCAGAAAGACTGTTCCAGTACCTGACCACTCTCTGGTGAAGAAACTTAGGATTCTAAAAGAGCTTGAGAACCTCAGAGAGCTGGGAGGAGGTCAGTCCTGGCTTGCCTTGGCTTTCAGTTTGATTTGAATTTGTTCTGTCTTCAACACTAATAGTAGTGATAAGGGGGATGATCTTCCCCAATAACCTTTTTTTTCCTATGATTCATACAGACACTATTTAAATAGATGATCTTCATTTTCTTCCAAGAGCGTGATAACTCAGTGTGTGAGAAAGGCAGACAGATTCTTTGTTCATACGTGAAGCAGCTTGGCTGGCATCTGACTTCTGCCATTTCTTGGTGATAATTCTTTGCTTCATGCTATTTTATAAAGAAAAAGAGGGACAGAGTAGACATGTTCTGCATAGTTTAGTGTAGCAGTATTTCCACTCTGGTTTCCAAGTTTGTCACTGAAAGCACTGGCTGTTTTTAACCTGATGTAGCATTGGCTTCCTGTGTATTATCTCTCTAACTTGATTTTTGCTCTTCCGTCTCCCACAGCTCTTCAACTGACAAGAAAGCCTGTAAATGTTGGAACACAGCACTTCAGCCCCAGAATCATTTTTATCTTCTCAGCAGAGGTTTTAAAATAGAACTGGTTGCCTCTGTATCTGTTCATTTTTTGGATCATGCATGCTCTTGTCATTTTGAAAGAGCACTTTGTGATTAAAAATAGCTTGATTATCTGATAAAATTAAATGTGCTTTGCAAGAGGAGCATTGGCCTCACACATCCTGGCTGCTAATGAGCACCATGCTTGCAAACATTGTCACTTACAGACTTCAGCCAAAAGGAAGCCCGTAGTTAATGACAGCTTTCAAAGCTTAAGGAAGCCAACAAGCTAGGACAATGTTTTTGTGTAACTTCTTTTTACTTTTTTGAAGGTTCTTTGTCATCAGGGGTTTCAACATGTGAGGCACTACATACTTTGCATACAGGACCAGTCCTAATGGGTCATGGTTAGGAAGGACTGCAATGAAAGTAGCAGGATGCCTGGTGGCATGAGAGCCAGGTGGATCAGCACGGGGGTTTGCTGCAAATGGAATTTCCCTGAAGCAGAATAGAGGCAGAGTCTGCAGGAGGCCAGAAATACTGCAGGGTGTTGGGGAGACTAGGTGGAGAACTAGAGGAGATGCTGAAAGTGGAAAGTGAGAGAAAAGGAGTAGCAGAAAGGTGAAGAGACTGTAGCAAAGGGCTACGGTACTGGCTGAGAACTGGTAGAGTCATAAAGAAAGTTTTAAAAAAGAAAAATAATGATTCATATTCTGACACCAGTGATCTTGTGAGCTCCTCTTCCTGTAAGAAAGGAAGGAAGATAATGTCCTCACTGAAAGTGATGGAAGATGCTATTAGGAAAGAGAACAAGAAAATGCAGGAGGTGGAAGGCAAAGCAAAGCAAGATGCGTATTGGTGGAGGTTCAACAGGAAGGTCAAAGGAGAAATCTGTTATTTCTTACAGTGGAAATTCAGGAAAACCAGTTAAGTAGAAATGAAAAAAGAATGAGCACGTATTCTGTGCTCAAACTCAATGCTAATACAGCTTGAGTATTTCCATGAATGAGTCTAATTTGAGGTACTTAAGGTTCTTCATAGCAGAGTATGATGCCCTATTATCCCATTAACAGCAACAGAGTAACCTTGCAGCCCAGCATCTGCTGCATGCATAGCCAGCAGCTCCTGAAAGCCTCTCCGTGCCCGACAGTTTGCAGTATCTGCTGAACAAGAGTTATTCTAACAGGAACATATTTAGGGTCTCACCTCAACACTAAAATGGATTTGATACCATAACTGATAATGGCAGAAACCACAAATCTTTTTCTGTTTTCTCTCAATGTTGCAGACATGCTATTGCTGAATTAGAGATGCTGATGAAGAGTAACAGCAAGCTTTTGCAACTCAAGTTAAACCATTGTGTCTGTATAATTAGGGAAACAAATCTTTTACAGTTCAGTCAAGCGAAAAATTGAGACTATTTTTAACAGGGGATTTTTTTTTTCCAAAAATTCCTCTGACAGCTATTGCTACAAAATACGTGTAGGTCTTCTGTGCTTTGTAACTCAACGCTTTCATGGACAGTATACAATATATCAGGCATTTGATAGCCACGCTTTGTGTAGTCAGAATTCAGAAGAGGCAGTAAGAAGTAAAACTTGCAGTATGTATCAGCACCTTGGCAGAAAACACAGAGGAGGACAACAAGCTTGCAGTAATTTGCCGTGAAGGGTGGACTTCTCAAATTTGCCCGAGGCAGTTCTTTGTGTGCAAACTTCAATTGTCAGGCTCTATGCTGCTTTAGTTCTGTAGACAGTTTAATGCAATTTCAGGCTGTACAAAACACTGAGAATTGTCTTAACAGATTTTACTAAAGCGTTAGTACAGATGTCATCTGCTCTTTTGCTCTCACATTATCTTCACTCATACCATACCTATCGGAAGAATGAAGAGCAAACCCACAAGCTCAACTCATTGAACAACTGGGTGAGCAGAAGAAAACCACAAAGTAAAAGGTCATTATATAATTACAGGATATAGTAGCTGGTTGACAGATGAGGTGCAACTAATGTTCCAGCTGAACAGCGATGACAGAAAAGTTGCATATAGTTGCAGAACTCCTGTGCAAGTTAATGAGATCTGTTCAGCTCAAATAAAATCACCTAAATTCAGGCTGGTCTCAGTGTAATCTCTGCAATGCTCCTCATGTTCTTCACTCAGGATAAATTCCTGCCCATTGTGCTTTCGGGTTGTCTAAAGAAACGTTCTGGGAAAACCTGATCTCTGCAGCCCCTGGAAATATCCTCTACCCAGGCAGGCTTCCTGCATCATGCATTAGCTGCTGGGCTTGGTTATATGCAGAAAAGTGTGTAGGCATTACTGGCAGTAGGATCGAATGGGTCAAATCCAGCTGCTCCAGTTTGGTGTCCATGACAATCATTAGCCAAGCAGATACTAAAATGTTCCCCATGCCTCTGTTCTGAATTCAAGAAACTTTGTCTTTCCTTCACTCTCTTTAGCCCTCTCACCTGCAGACACTGTCTGCTTATCCTCCTGGTGAAGGGTGCAGTCCCCAGCCCCAGGAAAGAGCCCTGTTCCACCAAAAGCAGGTTTTCCACATCTGTTTTGATACTGGGGTGAAATGGAAGGAAGCCGCCGGTTTTACATCTTGTTTTGACAAATTGCCATACTTTGTGGTTTTACTGTTTGTTTGTGTGTTGTTTTGTTCTTTTTTATATTTCCCCTTCAATCTGCTAAGAAATACCTCCTGAGAACAAAGTAAGACCATTGCTAAACCTGAAAAGTTAACAAAATTATCAAATATTTTAAGTATTTGAAATCATTGCCACAGCAGCATCCATCTGCATTCTTATATGCTGCTCAGGCAGGATGCCTTTGATCTGGATGTGTCCTACAGATGGCCCTGGGCAGGTTGCAGAGAGCCCTGGAGGGCAGGCAGGAAGAGGGAGGTCTGTGGGTGCTCTCAGGGTATGGAACTTGGTAAATGATGTTTTTCTGTGCTGTTGGCTTTCATTTCTGCCACCAGGCACTTTGAGGGATATGCTGGATACCCACTCACATCTGAGCTGACTCACTGCTCTATGGCTTAGGCTATTCCACCTGTGCTTGCTAATAACTGCTAAAGAACAGAAATGCCCAGTGTGTTACTGTCAGGATTAGTACACAGTTGATGAATGTGTATATTCTCATGTTCCCAAAGTAAGCTTAACATCAGCATCACATGGGTGTATCTTCTCTTAGCATCCTTGGTGTACCAGCAGTTCTCACTGCCAGTCATCACAGGCATTGCTCTGAGCCATGCCTGGCACTTTGGGAAACTTTAGTTTCCATGCCTTTCTTGACCTATTTTGTTTGTCACTTTTCTTTCAAGACTTTTTTTTTTTTTTTTTTTAACTTCCCTAATTTACAGCCTCAATTCTCTCCACCCAGGAGTACTCTGGGTTTTGATGTATCTCACCTTACGGCACTGACAAGAAGGTCTGTTGTAGGGCACTGTAAACCAAGGCTTTTCAGTCATTTAACTTTACTGCCTTCCACAGAGTCCATATGATGGCTAGGGAACGTGATATTTACTCTGCAAGGAAGTCAAATGAATCAGTTTGTTTAAATGTTCTGCCTGGGGTCTAAGATGTCCTGTGTCTATTTACTTGGTTAATTTATCTTTATCCTGTGGGAGACCTGAAAAAAATGGAATCTCTCTTTAAATAGCTCCTGAAAAAACAATTAATTAAGATTATCTGTGTTTGTCTTAGGAAACCTGTTTTCCACCCAATGTGACCCAAATAAGAGCTCCCTGTGACCTAAGTGCCAACCCTGCATTTTGCAGGACTGAGGCATTTTGCCGCCTTGACCACAGTTTCTTCTCCATGATATGCTAAAGCATAAAGCATGTAACATCTTTCCTGATTTCATTAGTGATGCCTCCATCTGTCTCATGATGAAAGTAACTGGCATCAACACCAAGCTACATGGCTTTGTTGTCTCTCTGTCCTTCAGCCTTTCTGTACTCATGTAACACGTCACCTGTTGAGAGAAATGTGAATTATTACGTATTTCTGATACAGAAAACTGCATGTAGAGGCTGTAGTACACTAAAATTAAGTCATGAAAAGATGGCACCAAAGCTATGCTGCATCTTAAAATAAAAGCTAAGTTGCAATAAAAACAATTAAAATTCAAATGAAATTGAAGTCAGGTCTTATATCGTTTCCTTTATTATTTTTATGCTATCCCCAGTGCAGTAAATTCAATACAAAAACCAACCAGTTAATTCCAAGATTAGCATTCTTTATATAAACTCTAAACATGACTTGAGTTTGATCAAGAAACCTAGGCTAGGACTGGAGAATTCTAGTGAGTAAATATGAGATGCAGCTGAACAGAAAAGCAGAACTATTTTTTTTTTTTTTTTTTTTTTGCACCACAAACACAGGGCCAATTACAGAACTCCCTTCAGTTTTTGCTGTGAGGGGTTTTTGCTATGATGTCAGGATATTCATGTTATTCTCATATTACTGCCACGGTGCCTTTATAATACAAACACCAGCAAAATCATTTCAGTAGCAATCTTAGCAGCCCTTAATTAAACAAGAGCACTTGACAGTCTCAGATCTGTAGTTGATTTTAGATGTACAAAAAGCATAGAGGCTGCCTTTATGAAACGGTTTACAATAATGTTAAATCTGGGGGAATTTTTCTCACCTTCACTTGTGGCGTTAGTGTCACCCTTCTATTTTTTTCACAGTTCTACAATTTTCAACTCAACAAAGCCACTTCACATGGCTGGGACCTTCCTGCAGCTTTGGCCAGATAATCTCTGACGTTCTCTGCTGATGTTCTGTGAGCTTCTGGTGGCCCATGCTGCAGCCTGCTCAGTGTCTCAGCAGCTGCAAGTGATGTGCCACTACCATGTTGCAGTGCTCATTAGCCCACCCTTTTTGTGCAGCTGGCGTGTGCTAATTGCCACTGGGATTTTGTACCAAGGACACAGTCTGACTTGGCTCCTAGGCCCACATGGGTGTTTTCAGGGCGTGACACTGAAATAAATTAAACTTTCTAAATTAAAATACAGCTGCTCCTTCAAAAAAATCCCTTCTGCTGGCAACTTTCTAATTTGTTCTGACACTTAGGTAGAAAATGTCTGAATCACAGACTCACAGGATGGCAAAGCCTGGCAGAGCCCTCAGGGCCCACCTGCAGCAGGGCCATCCAGAGCAGGGTGCCCAGAACTACCCATGAGCAAAAGAGACATTAAGGCCAAGTTGGACGGGGCCCTGGGCAACCTGACCTGGTGCCTGATTCAGTGGTTGGCAACCCTTCATCTGGAAGAGGGTTGGAACGCGATGGTCTTTTAGGTCTCTTCCAACCCACACCATTCTGTGGTTCTATTATTCTGTGATCCACACCCTTCTCCCCAGATTTCCAAGGGCTCAGCCCCATGCAGCTCCTGGCACCAGCCCTAGTGATGTGACAGCCATATGTATGGCATGCTCCTGTCCTCTTCTTCCCCATCACTCAGCTGAATAGTGTTGCAATTTTCTACAATGACAGTCATCAAAGAATAAAGAGAAACACACAGTCCTAGCTTGTACCGTGTCTTGGTTCTTCAAGCATTTGGAAGGTGTTCACTGATGTGGAAATGTGAACTGCACACCACAGACCTTATCTGTACCCAGTCCCAGTCCTACATGGGATTGCATGGTGCCTGCAGTTGTGGATAATGGGAGCTCGCACCTCCTACAGCTCAGGACCATATCGTGGTTCTGCAGGCAGTTGGAAGGTGCCAATAGTCACAGACAATTGGAGCTGTTCCCTACCCACCGGCTCTCTATCAGAGCAGTCTGCAAAATGCCTTGAACAGCAGTGTTTTATTTTCTGTGTGTTTAAAAATATGTGAATAAGCCAGCACGCTTCTTTGTTTGGCAGATATGTCCCTGTATTTCTGTGAGCTGCTATTAGGAAATGCAAATGGAGCTAGTGATGTGCTGGTTATTTAGGTGCTGAAGATTACCTGGTGATATTCCTGACCTCTGAGTATGATCTCAGTGTGTGACTGATACTCTCAGCCATCAGTGCTATATCAGTACATGCAAAACACAAAATACTCTTCCCTCTCTGCTTCTGCTGAAGTGAAATGTGCTCCCACCACACTGGGAAAATTAGGCACAATTGGATTGGGCTTTCTGTTAACCTGATAAAGGTACTTATATTTTATGTGCAATGGCGTACTCATACAGTTATGAAGCCTTTTCAAAAGGCTCGATTTAAGAAAACAAATGTAGGGAGTGCCAGCTTTGTAAGTGTTCCAGTACAGAGCACTAATTCAAAGGATAACCTACAGTCACATTCTGGGCAGTGTGTTGTTACAGGGAAGGCATTCAAATAGAATTCAGGACATCTGGATGCCATTCCTCTTGTACTGAAGTACTCCATGGCCAGGGACAGGTTATTTTCCTGGCCTTATTTCTCAGTGTTCATATTGATCTTCACCGGGAACACTGTTGTAATAAATATAATCAGCACAGTCAGATATACCTCTTCAGAAGAATTGAAAAGGACACGTGTCACTGCTTCATTATAAAGACACACACAACACTCAGGTCTTAGGCTAAATTGGAAATGCTGTGCTCCTCTGGCCACACCATCTGCTGAGACCTAAGGGCAGACCTTGGCTGGCGCAGCATCCAGAGATGCAGCAATCTGCAGCACAGGGGAATAGAGGCGTCCCTGCAGCAGACAGATTAAGCTTCTTTTTTTCTCATTCTAATCTGTTAATCATGCACAGAGTTTAAGTACAGCTCAAGGCACACCAGACATTGAATGATTTAATTTTGCACTATTTATTGAACTGGATTTAACTTGAAGATATGTTGTTATCCGCTGCTCAGCAGTTCTTCAAAAAAAAATAGAAGTCCATAATGAGATTGCTGCCATGAATCAGTGATTGTGTGTTTAAAATGGGTCACGGGGCAACAGGGCTGGTCTGTACAGCTCCTGCCATTGCTGCTGATCTGTAACAGTCATGCAGGGTAACCTCTGCAGAACTCACTGCAGTGTCAAAGGCAGGGGATCACCATTCAGGCACCTAACAACACTTTTTTTTTTTTTAAATAAGCAATGGGGGTCTGTAGCCCAAAGCCGCTTCATCCAGCACAGAAGGAGAGAATAATAATGATAATAAATTCTTGCTTGGAAGTAAGGGGTTGCAGTGGTAAATCTGAGCTCAGCCAAGAGAATGGGAGACAGTAGCTCTGTGGGTCTGGAGGGGAGTGCAGAAGGGTCCCTGAGGAGAAGGGGTCAGGCCTCACATTCACCTGAAAAGGGCTGGAATGCCAAGAATGTGTGAATGTGATGTGGCACCTGCAAACCATGGAACTGCTGACAGCAGCACAGCAAATCCCAGAGGGAGAGAAATCACCGAACATGGATAGAGGAATGTTTCTGGACGAGATGGAAAACCAGCTACATAACAAGCTGTGCTTGTTCAGTGGCAGATATTCTGCAGGCATTGCAGCACGCAGGACAGTGTGTTTCACCATCACTGGTGTTCCTCCCCCCATCCTTGCTGATGCTGTGTGCAGCACCATGTGTTTCTAAATCTTCCTCCTGGTTCGGAGCTGCCTGTTGCCCATGCAGTCCCACCTGCTGCAGCCCCTCAGCTCACCTCGCACCTCGGACGTGGAAGAGCTGACTGGCCATGTCGGCTGCCTGCTCACACCAGCTCTATTTCTTTGGGATGTAAACATGAGGAAATACTTACGTGAGGAACAAAGAAATCAAACATGCTTAACCTTAAATGTTCGAGCAAACAGCACTGTTTCATTTTTTCACTCCTTTGCCTCATAGGCTGGCTTGCTTCATTTAGTACAGAGGAAGATTCACGCGTTACCTTCTGTGAGCTTCTGATCTAAAAATGCATAGTGTACTGGAGAATCAGATTCCTCAAGAGCTGAAGACATCAAAAAGCAATGGAAAGGTTAAATATACAATTGTCAGTGCCAACTGAATGCATTCATCTCTCACTATCCATTCCTGAGGTAGATGAGTGCTTTCAATAATCATCAGAATTATGTTTTGTTTTCCCTTCTACTCCTTCTCTCCTCAATTTCCTCTTAGCCACATTCCTGGCCTCATTACAAAATTTGCTCAGATAGCAAAATATTATTTTTTGGGAAATGGATTAGAAAAGAATGCTAACCACACTAGAGATAAAACCCATGTTGTGGAGACGAATGCATACCTCACAGCCCAGAGAGGGATACAGCTCTTGAGTGTGGTATGTAAGTTTGCTGGGGTGAGGGAGTTAGAGAAACAAATTCTGTACTCTCTCTTAACTCCTGAACATTTTCCTCATGTTTACTGATAAAATTATTTCAGCTGAAAGTGCTGAAAAGGCAAAGGGTGGCAACCCCACCCAAGGCAAGGTGTTGGAACTAGATGATACTTAAGGTGCCTTCCAAACCAAGCCATTCTTGACTCTGATTCTATGAACTGTTCTCCCATCCTTGCACTCTGCTATGTATAAACCCTTCTTCAGCTGTAGACCCTTCAGAGGGAAAGCTCCTAGTCACACTGGTTTGAGCTATGGAGTTGTGATCATGTCCCTTCTTGTGATGCAGTATTCTTTTATTCTGATGGGATGCCTCCAGCTTTGCTTCTGTCCTCTCTCACTTCTCATCACTCAGAAGTGATGCTCACGGCACCAATTACTTGAGCAAATTAATCTGCACAGCCGTTAGCCAAAGGATGCTATGGATGCTATGCCATGAATGCTGCCGTGGATGCCCTTCTATCCAGGTTGCTTGCTTGTACTTAGTGCTGTTTTGGAAAAGTATGGATTACATTCTAAGGTACTGTGGGTTATTTTGTTATTTTATTTATTTCTTTTCATGACAACCGTAGCTCAAGGCAATTCTAAACCTAAAAAATTTTCACAGAAACACAGAATTGTAGGGGTTGGAAGGGACCTCTAGAGATCATCAAGACCAACCCCCATGCCAAAGCAGGTTCCCTAAACCAGGTCGCACAGGTAGGCGTCCAGGCGAGACTTGAATATCTCCAGAGAAGGAGACTTTTGAAAAACAAATTGTGTGACGATTACAAAGGGAGTTTCTTTCCCTCTGTTGTGCAAGCAATCTGTGTGGCAGCTACGGGCTGCATTTGACAGCAGTCGCAGAGGAGCACTTTTCCTCCACACCTCCATAATTCTTCACACCTTCCCAGCCCACTATAATCTCTGACTCATAAACAGCACTGAGATGACGATTGAGATAATCTATTTTCAGTAATTAATGGGAGAATGAGACTTTCTGGCAAACAAGGTGACATTTCCATTGCTTGTTGCTTCTCTGGCCATCACAACCTTCTCAAAAATTGGCCAATTTAGTCACAGGCCTCCATCCTTCCCTTTTCCTATGTAGCTCATCCCCAGGCGTTTTGCATTCCTCATCAGATCTGACAACAGTTCAGTGTCTATTGCTCTGTCCACACAAGGATAATAAAACAATTTCTTAGTAACTGGATAACTCTCGTCATGTAAAATCTTTCTTCAGCTCAAAAAGGGCTGCAGGTTCATGCCTATCCATTCTTCAAAGTGGCAGACAGCACAAAGATCCTCATCTCAATAAAATGAGTTCCTTCAATAAGTTTTCCTTTCCTGGCAATCCGTTAAGGAGCATATGCACATACAATTTTGTCAAAACTTGCATTTTTTACTTAGATGAGTAAATGGAGCAGTAGTATCACTGACCCTTCATAATTGTCCTGTTATTTCAAATGTGCAAAAGACTGGACTTGCAACTGGTGTGGGTACAGGCCTTGGGGATAGCTGCCTTTGTCTGCTCCAGTTTTACATGTAGACACTTTTGTCTGGGCTTCACAGCATCTCAGGATGATGGAAGCTGTAAGAGACCTCTGGACGTCCATTTCTCACTTCTCTGAGTTGGTTTTATTCATCCATGTTGGAATCATATACAGCTGAGCTGATCACCCCGTCCACCCTTTACAGTCAAAAGAGAGAAACTGGCAATATCAAGGTGGTGTTTGTTTTATCTAGTTCAAATATCAGCTTTCAAATAGGATGACTCATGCCCAGAAACATCTGCTGTTCTCCATTTGCTACAAGGAGAACCCAAGGTGACTAATGCTGAAGCTGATGGCCGCACGGAAAGCATCTAATCTGAGCACATTTAGCCCACTGTCTGTTCACTGCATTTGTTTCTTAAAAAGTCCTGGAATAATTCTACGCATTCTTTGTGTTCTTCCTACTTGCTGTGGAACTTTAAAATTTCACCCACAAAAATTGGGTTGAATCTGAATAGTGCTTTACTATGAATTTAGAATACAAATGGAATTAGTTCATTTTAAAATCTCTTTTGAGGGATGATGGCAGACGTTTTTCCACGCATCTTCAGATCCAATGTTCACTCACTAGGAGTCCTTAAAGAAATCAAAAGGTCATCAAATTATAGAATTATAGAATTACATAATGGCTTGGATTGGAAGGGACTTTAAAGATCATCCAGTTCCACACCTGACGTGAGCAGGGTTGCCAACTAAATCAGGTACTGTGTATTGCCCATATACAAGTCAAGGAAGACAAGTCCAGCTGACGCCAAGAAAGCTCTTGGTAGGCAAGGAAGAAAGATCTTATCACGTGTCCAGTATGTCTTTCCTACTTATTTTCCAGTGAGCCTTCAATCATTCACTTGCCTCTTCCAGCTAAGACATCTTTTACTAAGTGCAAAGGAACAGAGTCCAGTTCTTCTACTTCTTTCAGTACCCTTCAACTCAGAGCAATCTGTTTCTATTTGTATTTCCTTGGAAAAACCTGTTTTACTAAATACATTTAGACATAGTTTGTGCACTTCACTATTTTCTAAGAGCCTTTTCTAAGTGTCTGTTTTCTTTTTACCAAATGTCTTTCTGCATATCTTCTATGCACACGAGGAAGTACCTGTATTTTTGACTCACACTGAGTTGATGGCCATAGACTGAAAGATGCAGGATGCTCCTCTTGCTCCCAGAAAGACTCTCTCTGACTCCCCTGCACACAGAAAGCAGAGGTGAGATGAGAGATGGACATCTCAGCCTGTTCATTATTGAGCTAAGCTCCTGCTGGTTTATGTGGAAACTTACCTTAAGGAAGGAGAATCACTCCTCAGCCTTTTTCCTGTTATCCTAGTATTAGCATTGCTGTCTTGAACACCATAGTAGTTTGGGTATTTTGTTAAAACTTCAAGTGACCAGGTGACCCTTTTGTGATGAGAACTTCTCCAAGTTTCTAGTAACCTGAAAAAAGTTACTTCTGCCTTCAAATGTGAAATCATCTCATTTCTTGATGTTTGGCATCTTTATTTAGGTTTCACAGTTCTTGGAAGCTGCCTCAGTGCACTGCCTTTTGCTTCATCAACAGTTTCATGGCATTGCTGATTGATTTTGTAGCTCTTTGTTCCAGTTTTTCACTTTCTGCCTCTTCTCTCTCTTTTTTTGGTTGCTTCACGTTTTATTTAGCCAGGGTTAGGCTGGTTTCTGTCCTACTTTGATTTGTTTAGAAGGCAGCTTTTCCTCTCTTTTCACAGTTCCTGCTTCACTACTTTCTTCCAGAAAAGAGAAGGACAATTTAAGCATAATTTGCCTTAACACAAATTAATACAAAGGTGCAATTTTAGCGGACTTTTGTTCTGTTCCTCAGCCCCTTAGACAGGCCATCTTGAGCTACTGCCAGCAAATGCTGAAAGTATTTTCCAGACCAGATGACATTTGCCAGATGACCAGATGAAAAGTAAAATGAATTAAGAAACTAGGAAGTAGATTCAGAAAACAAATAAAAAGCAAACAAGCAACAACAAACTTTACTGGCTGTCTGTCACTGGTCTGATTCCCAAAGTCCTCTCCGGGTTTTGTTCAGCTGGGAGCTGATGGGACACGTCTGCAGCTTGTTGGAGCACGGAGCTGGCTCCCTTGATGAGCTGTATGCCCTGGCACTATCCCCTGGTGCTAGAAACTTGTTTACAGCAAAGCTCTTCTCATGAATTTCTCTAGGTGCTGCCAACCGCTGAATATAAATGCACTTCTGGAGACATCCGGTATGCTCCAGCCATGACACTTCCTTTAAATAGGGCATTAATTTATGGCTCCTCAGTTTGTGAAGCGTGGTCTGAGCCAGAATTAGCTTTTGATCTGCTGTGGCACTTCTGAGATGTCAGACAGGGCCACGTGGCCTGTGTTCTGTTATTGACCAACTGTCAATAGGCAGTTCACTCGCCTAGTGCAAATCTATCCCTTTTGACAAATAGGGTAATTAAGAGCTGGATTTATGATGCTCCAAGCATATAAATTTTCTGTAGTGCAGACCTCAACAGCTACTTATTTGACAACCATTTCAGTGCTATCAAGAAATACAGCTTCAGATGAAGACTAAATATGGTAAGTTGGGGATCATCCTGATTACTGCTTTCAGGATCCTTGTTTCCTGACTGATGACAAATTTGAAGGGGACTGCAAGAATCTGGGGGGGAATACGTGAAATGCTCTTCTTTAAAAGGGTTAGATTCTCATCTCAGTGTCATAAAGAAAAGTGAGACCACTGAAAGCAATGAAAATATGCAGGTGTTCCAGGCTCAGAAGGAATGTCGTACTTACACGACTAGGCAGGACAGGATTGACTTGCCTTAATATCAGTATATTAGTTGCACTACTATAGTATAGTATATACTATATACTTGACCATTAGAACAAACTGCAATATGCTCTGGAGGCCACAACCTTTCTACAGCTTTTCTACTGCTAAGGGCAGCAAAAAAGGTGGTTCAGAATTGTTAAGATCCATCACAACAAATGGTGGCAAAGCCCTTCCCTGAAACCCTTCAGAACTAAACATGCGCTTCCCCAAAGCCCTTCACTTTCAGAACTCCTCCACCTAGGAGTGTGATAAGACCATGTAGGGCTGAAAGAATTCTTATTATATAAAAATAATCACAGTCAGGAACTTACACAGAAAATAACAGGAAAAATAGACAGCAACTTTGACAGAAGCTTATCCACCTCCCTCTCTGTGATTTCCAGATGGCATCCGAATAACCACTTGTTATGAAAGTCATGTTGATGGTGTCCTAAATGTGTCTGTCAACATCTTCCTGCTATCCTTGATGCTGATGTGTGCTTGTCCTACTTAGAATTCTTGGTGCCGTAAGATGATTCTTCTCTGAGGATTTCCTGTATGTACTTTGGAATAAATCTATCAGTTTTCCATGCCCCCACATCCAAAAAGTACAATGTCAGCATCAAAACCATGTATTTCTGGGACATTCTTAATTTATGAAGGTTATTTATTGTTTAGATACTCACTGCTCGTTGCCTATACAGATCAGTAACATTATTTTCTTTCAGTAATACTTTCTCTATACATTCAGACATTTTTGAATGCATGTAGCAATATAGTTTGACATTTTATTGAAGAACAGATACGATTTCCATATTTCTAACAGATCAAAACACTCACAGTAATTAAATTATCCAAAGAAATTCAAGCACTCACTATGGCTACTTTCTTTCTGGCTAGTCTTGCAGAAATAATACTGAAGTTAGGGTAATGTACACCACACTTCAACATTAGGAAGGCTGTCAGTGGCAGATGCTGGCGGCTCTATACCTTCCAGCCATTTCTCATTGCCTATATAGCAGCTCTGCAGAGCTCAGGATGTTTTTTCGGCGTCATCTGCCTTTGTGTTCATAAGGTTTGTTTTGGTGTTCTTTCTTCTACAGCTTCCTGTTAAGCTGCTTTACTACTGCTTTACTACTATGTGCTCCCCATTTCATGAGAGTTTCTCTCATGTTTTCTGAAGTGACTGGCTTTTTGCAGTTGCACTGGCTTCTCAGTTACAGCTGAAACATTCTCTGAGTGCTTGTCTTTTACTTATGGATTGCTGGAGACTTGTCTACTCACTCTCTCCACTTGAATTAGTTTCCACTTAAATGCTAGTGTCATTACCATGCTTGCTAGACAATACAGCATTCAACTTTGCCTAGAAGTGTTAAATTTTCCAGAAATGCAGCACGTTCTGGAGGGCTTCATTGCGTTTTATTTATCTACAAGTAGATTTTCGTGAATCAACTGTATATTCACAAAGCTAAATTCAACTTAATCATTCACCGTTTTGGTTAGACAAAACCAGTCCAAACATGCTCAAGATTTACAACAAACGATCACTGTTATTTTGCATTAAACTCACTAACTAAGCAATAGAAGTCATCCCTATAAAGGCCTCCCGTAGCAAGCTGTGACAAGAAACTTCACCTTTCCTGTTTTTATTTGTTTTTAATAGACTTAAAATACCATTTGATTGCTATTTCCTTCCTTCCTTCCTTCCTTCCTTCCTTCCTTCCTTCC
The DNA here is from genome assembly GCF_019238085.1 of Lagopus leucura. Taxonomy (NCBI): domain Eukaryota; kingdom Metazoa; phylum Chordata; class Aves; order Galliformes; family Phasianidae; genus Lagopus; species Lagopus leucura. Next base: position 49,991,068 of record NW_024962262.1, on the reverse strand, counting down.
TTCCTTCCTTCCTTCCTTCCTTCCTTCCTTCCTTCCTTCCTTCCTTCCTTCCTTCCTTCCTTCCTTCCTTCCTTCCCTTCCTTCCCTTCCTTCCCTTCCTTCCCTTCCTTCCCTTCCTTCCCTTCCTTCCCTTCCT
>NW_024962262.1:49817659-49990832 GCF_019238085.1 Lagopus leucura | reverse complement strand
ACTTTAGTAGTTCTTTCTGAGTCAGTGTCTGTACTGCTTCCAACAGCACCAAGATAGTTGTGCCAGATTCTGGAAGTGGACAACAGTGATATTTGTTCTCGTATGCAATTTCCGTGAACTGGGCCACCTACTCATAGTAGTTTTAAGAATATTAAAAGCTTTCTATTTTACCTGACATTTTACCAGTTTCCCTCATTAATCTCACATTCTTAAGTTCAATCTTTATTACTGGCTTGGTCTTTACAGGTAATTTTTGGCGCCTGGCTTTCTTCTGTGTTTTGGCAGAAGTCCATCACATTCTTCAGATTAAACTGATCTCTTGCTGAGGCCAGCTTGGCTCCCAGTACGTAATTCAGCATTAAGACTTGTTCTGTGCAATGGGAAATGCATAAATGCAATGGGAAATCCTCTAAGGCACTAGGTGAGGAAGAAAATTTTAGAGGATCCCTATAGAGCTGTCTGGAATTTATCACTTGAAGTAATGGCTGAAAAACCACTCTTCCAAATCATCCCTCTTTGACCGTGCCTTTTAGGAATTCTATGAAAAGTCATTGTGGGTGAAACCATATGGAAAATCATATAAATAACTGAATAGACATTCTCCCCGGGAATACAGCCCTCTAACACTTTTGCTTTTTGTGACTCGGTTTTAGATGAGCTGGATGCAAACACATAGCTCCCAAATGGTTGCTTAGCATGTCAAAAGGGATGTTTGCTGTGCTCAGCAAAATGTGTAAGCTAACCATATTGTAAGGCACAAAGCAAATGCTAATTTATCTGTAAAAATGCAGTCATGAACTCATGCAAAAACTACTTTTATAGTGATGCGTATGCATCCATCAATTTCATTTTTACTAGTGAAAAAGGCTTATGTGATGTAGATTGATTGATTCTAAAAAGAAAAATCATGAAGGATCCTCATCTCCAGTACAATTCGCTATACTAACAAGAATGTGCAAGTTCTGCTCTCTTGGACATCAGACAAATCATGTCAGTTTTCATCACCAAGATCCTTTTCACCAAATACCCCACAAAAAATGTATTTTCCTAGGATCATGCTGCTGTATTTGTTTAGACTGCTTTGAGGTCTGCCTACTTTCACCATCGGAACTCTCTCAATTACAGTTGCTCCCAATTATATCAACTTACTTTAATCCAGCTTGAAATCATACACAATTACTAGTGATCTCCTAATAAAGCATTGACATAATTCAGCTTATTATATATCAGTTACATCATTTGCTGTGTGTTCATTAGGAATTCTCAGCTCAAGGACAAACAGAAATTCATTTCTCATATTTTGTTTATTCTTTAATTTAACTCTTCAATTTCTTCCATCCTATGCTTGGAAATCAGCTTCAAAGCCATCACCACAGAAGCCCCAGCTACCTACTGCAATTACATTTCTCAGATGAATAAAAAGAAACACCCTCAACAATGCTGATTCCACAGGTTGCAGTGGGAAGTATTTCTGCATTAATCAGGCATTTCTTATTCCAGCATACAGTGACATCAGATTTGCTGAATACTCGCACATCCAAGGACTAATAACAGATTCGTCTAAGTGATATTAGTGATATCTAAGTGATATTCTAAGTCTGGAAATAACTGAAAACTATGTAAGCTTTTCCAGGGAGGCATGAGGAGGTGCTTTCCATGGAAAGGCAGTTTAGAAAATTTCAGAGGTCTTCAAGAAGTGTAAGGCAACTACTGTGTGTTATGAAGAGAAGATAATGCATGATGCTTTTGTCTTCATTTGGCTTGTTTTCCTTGTACTAAGCAACTGTACTGGTCCATTAAATTGTAATACCACTGAACACAGGAACAGAAGAACAGCGTGCTCCCAGAAGGACCTGACAGGGATGGAAACTTACATCAGTGCATTTACCATTAAAAAAAAAAAACAAACAACCTGATCTAGAAGAGCAAAATATTTTTAGTTGGAAAGGGTAAAAAGAAGAGAAAACATGTATATTTTTTAGCAAGCAGGAAAGCAGCATAAGGTAAAATTGTCCAAGAAAGCTTGATAGCTTTAATGGGTAGGAAAAGTGAAGAACACAGAAACAAAACAGAAATGACTGTGACAAACTTCACAAACTGGAATACTTGTTAATATTTGTGAAGACCAAGTGCAGTTCCTATAGAAAATGAAAGAATGGTTCCTCAACCTTGTTCACAAACAGGCGAGAAAATGTGGGGATTGGCAGCTTCTGTGACCTTCTGGAATTATATTAGTGAAGTGCATTGCACCCAAATAAAATTTCACCAACCTGCCACGTAACTGTTGAAGTGTAATTACTCAGGAACACTGGAGGTTTTTCAGTATTCCAGCAAGGATTTGCTGTTGCTAGTGCAATAGTGACCTGGTATACAACGTGATTTCTGTCTTCTGTGACTTTACAGCACAAGACATTACAGCCTTTTTTTCCCCTTCCCCTTTTTGGAAGTCTTCTGCTCAGCTTTTCTTGCTTTATTTTTTTCTCTGTGTGCTGGGTGCATCCCTTAAGGTTCCCAGTCTTAAGTCACAGTATCAGTCTTCTAGCTCTTTCTTCACCTGCTGTGTCACATGTTTGTGTGCTTTGGTTAATTGACAAGGAAAAGCTTATGAGTCTGATTTGTTTTCAACAACGTGCATAGCTGAAGGGAGACTGTTGGCCCACACTGCCCTGCAAGACCTGTAAGAAAAAATGACACCAAGTCAGAATTTTATCTATTATTCTATGTGTAGTTAAATTAATGCTTTAGGTACATCAGAACTATACAATGATCTTTTTGAAGCTGGTGTTAATAGTGTAATCAGAAGACTTGCAGTATGCATTCCGTTTCAATATGAATAACTTGAATAACAGACGAGTGGAAACTTAACCTGCATATGAAATACTGATTCTTAAGATTAGCAAGACTTTGACATGATGTGAAATTCATCCAATCAGCCCTACTATCCCACTGTCTTTTTTTTTCCAGTTAGTCAGTTCAGCACCCTTATCTGCACTCCTACAGCTTTTTATGACTGCTAAAAATTACAAAGTTGTTGTTTTTTTTTCCCCCTCTAAGACTTATACTAAATCTTTATCAGTCTAGCATAAAAGACTGCTGGATCTGTAGTTTATGATAGCTTAACTTCTGTCCTGGAATGTCTATTTAAACAGGAAACACAAGCAATTGTAAATCACAAGAGTTAAAAGTATGTTTCAGCAGTTTTTTATAATCTGTCCTACATTTTACTCTGTTGTGAAACTCCACCAGAGGAAGAATTCAGAGTAAGATGTTATAGCGTGCTTAAAAAACTACTGTAGAAGAAAGTTATCAGATGACCTCCTTCCTGTTAAGGATAAAGATCAGGTACACCATCTTCCTGTTGCTCTTCTGAGATACTTTTTGTGCAGCTTCTGGTGCAAATCATTAGCTAAATTCCAAGAGCTTAGAGCCTCCTCTGGTAGGAGTCATCCAGATTGATTTTTGCAAGGCCGTAAAGGCAGGCCTTATTCTACAATGATAGTTCAGCACTCAGACTAGCCTCATTCAGCCTATGTTTATTATTAAAGGAAAATATAGCCACATGTTACTTATAATAAATATCTATTTTCTCTAACTTCCTCCAACTAATTATTAAATAATTATTTCTATAGATACACTGAGAATGAAAAGAAAAAAAAAAAAAGCACCTTAAAATATTAAATACTTCTCTAAACATAGTATTTTAAATATGCTCTCCTTCAGACATTTGGAATTTATTGCATATTTTTCTGGTAGCAGCCAGCAGGATGAAGGAAGTAATTGTCCATCTCTACTCTGCCCTCGTGAGACACCACTGGGAATACTGCAGGAGACCGGGGCCTCCAGCAAAAGAAGGATATGGAATGCCAAAAAGATGATCAGAAGACCTCTTCTGTAAAGACAGGCTGAGAGAGCTGGGGTTGCCCAATCTGGAGAAGGCTCCAAGGTGACCGTATAGCAGCCTTTCGGTATCTAAAGGTGGCTTACAGGAAAGCTGGAGGGGGGTTCTGTCAGGGAGTACAGTGACAGGACAAGGGGTAATGGTTTTGAACTAAACCAGGACAGGTTTAGATTACACGTTAGGAAGAAATTCTTTACTCAGGGGGTGGTGAGGTACTGGAACAGGCTGCCCAGAGAAACTGGCTGCCCTGCCCTGGGAATTGTTTAAGGCCAGGCTAGATGGCTAAGGCTAAGGCCAGGCTAAATGGGGCTTTGAGCAAACTAGATTGCAGACCTGACCACAACAGGGGATTGGAACTAGATGAACTGAGGACCTCACATAGCTGAGCTGATGAATTATCCATTGGAGTCAGGATTTCACCTGTTATGGTTCATATCATACAGTGCTTTTGCTTTCAAATCCTATTTGACAAATTAGCTTGTCAGTTGTAGCTGAAAAGCAGGGGAGAACTCACAACAATCTCACTAAAAGAAAACAAAACAAACTTCAACAAAACTTGCTTCTAAAACAAAAAACTTTTAAAACTTGCTTTTTCATCCTCCAGCACGTAACTGGACACAGATGTTTATATGACTTTATATGGAGAAATGTGCCTCACAGATATGGCCTAGTTCTATGACAAAGGAAAGTGTTGGAAGAAATACTTCTAGTTCATAGCAGTGTGATCTGGACAGACAGCTCTTAAGCTTCCTAGCTTTAAATCTTACTAGAAAAAAAGTTGAAATCTCTTTTAGATAGGGCCTTCATGCCCTCTCTCTGCCCAGTACTCCCTCCCCAAGTTGAAAACAGACACCAAGCCTTGCTACTGTAAAGTGTCAAAAATAGAAAATGAGGTTTATGATGAGAAAAAAAGAAAAAAGGAAAAAAAAAAAAAAAAAAAAAAAGTAGCATTAAAACCTTTTATGACTGAGGGAGCACAGATGTTATACATTTGTCCCAGCCCTTGTATCCTGTTTTGAAAGCCAGCTACAGATTTCTGATTTACCAGCTACTGAGGGCTTAGTTTTACTGCCTGGAGGCTTTAGGGTGTGTGGTTCTTCCCTCTCTTCGTGACACCTCCAATGGAAGGGATTGGCAATTTGGCCTGGGTTAAAACTCCTTGCAAAACAAGAACAAGATTATTTTTTAAATGGGACCAATCCCCTGCTGCAGCTCACTGTGAAGCTCCAAAAACAGTGCAATTGAGGGTGTGGTGTGAGGGAAAAGGACTTGTACAGGGCAGCTGGGAAGCAGGAAATCTTTCAGACAGTGTTGTTATTAAAGCCTGTGTTTTGTGGGACTCAGCTTGTCAAGAGGCATCCAACAAGATCTGGAACCTCCCTGTGAAAATCCCTTTTATTCTGATGGTGTATCGAGTGGGTGGCTGCCAAGCGTAGCATACCACAAAGGGCACAGAAGACGCATGCCACAGTCACTGCAAAGCCTGGAACTTCCCCTCTCAACAACTAAAGCAATGGCACAGATATGCTTAAGTACAGAGGAGTAGGCGATAGGCTAAAAACCACAGCAGCGTTGTATAAAGAACATCTGAAGCTTTAATGTCTAATAACTTTTTTTAAATGCCGTTCACAGCATTCCAACCATTAATTGCTATGATATACACCACTGACTGCATAGACCTAGCACAAACGATGATGGCTCAGCATACAGCTTGGCTAATGCTGTTCAACTAAAAAGTGAAAATGCTGCTTCTAATGTAGAGTAAAAAATGTAATATCAGAGAAGAAAGAGGAACAACAATGAAGTTTTATAGATTTTCCTGAGTATCTGGTAAGTTAAGGCTTTACAGGAAAGGCCCTGGAGCCCATCTGAGCTCAGGCCCATGCCAAATTTCCTGCCTGCAGGTGCACTGAGAGCATCACTTCCTTGCAAACGTACTCTGAAACTTAAGATTTAGCCTATCTACATAAAAATGCACTAGTGCTCCTTAATATAACTTGTAAGAATTTCAATCTTATTTTCCTGTTGTCAGGAATATAAAATTACACTGACTATTGTATTTTCACAGGAAAACAAAACAAAACAAATAAACAAAAAAAGAACACCCCAGAAAGAAATGCCCTTTTAAAAATACATTAAATGTATCAACAAAATGTAAAAGCTGTACTGCTCTGTTGATAAACTGTGTATATTTTAAAAAGGGACACTTCTTTCCAAGGCCCCTTTTTACTGCTCACTGTGACCCACTGGCTGGTCCTTTGGTTGTGCCAGTTTCAGTGTCGTAATGCTAAAGAAGAAGGTCATTCCTCTTCACTGCAAAGAGAGAGAGAGGAAAGGTTACACCCAGTATTTGTTGGTGAAATCAGGCACAACAAAACCTAACGGTAAAGGATATGGGGTATGACAGCTGCAGTAAAGGAAGGACTTGCAGTAAAAGGTCAGTAATCATTTCCCTCTGATTCGGATGATTGCTTTCCAGAAGGAAGCTCATGCTCAGGATGCTGTTTCTGTGCTACAAAGCTACTGTGAAGGACAGAAGTGCTGTAGGCTGCTCAGTGCCATAACTGTGAACATTTAACACAGAACGAGGACAACACTGAAGCTGATTTATCACTCCACTCCTTCCACATAACCCTGTACTATTACAGAATATACACAGTGGATTTCTCTAGCTATGCAAAGCAATGCTTGGTTGGGGAGGTGCAGATGCAGCTGCTTGCAGACAGCTCACTGACAGCTGGACCTGCTGGGGACGCGGGAGGTTATGAAAAGGCTGGAATCCAATTTACTGCTCATGACAACAGGGCGGATGATGAGACGCTGTGCACAAAACCCTAGGGAAAACCTCTGTGGTGGAGCACCCTTTTCTGACTTCAGACCCTCCTCACTGCCAAAACAGGCCCAACAGCAGATGGGTTGGAGCGGACAATCTCCAGAGGCTCCCTCCAAACCCTATGGATCCGTGCAATTTTGGGTTACTGAAATGAACTATGTAACGTGGGCCAGCCCTGACTCTTTATTAGGATTGCTATTCAGCAGTTAATGACCCACCCTGTGTTATGCTTCTGTGAACAAGTGACACCCGCCGACCACGGAGCTGTGGTTGTGGTGGCAACCACCCTGAGACAACCGACGCTCTCTGAACCGTTCAGCAACAATACCCGGAGCCCTTCACACCCCAGAACCTTCCCACTTCCACACGACCATTCAGCACGTCCACGCTCAGCCTCCCTTCCCGCCCTGCGCATGCGCACACTCCCTTCCCGCCTAACTCCCACCTCCCCCCACTGACGGGGGGGTTTGTGCTCTCGTGAGGAGTCGCTGCGAAATCTCGCGAGAGGTGCGGCAGGAGGCTCCGTGGCGCCTCCCCGAGGTCCCCTTCCCGCGCCGCGGCGATGGCGGCCCCGCTGCTGGCCTCGCCCGGCCGCCGGAGCCGCTTCGAGCAGGAGCAGGACCGGACCGTCCGCGCCCTCATCCGCAGCGTCACCGGCCTCCCGGAGGAGGAGGATGAGGAGGAGCAGGAGGAGGAGTCGGGCGGCGGCCGGTTCCAGACGGCGCTGAATTTCGCCTGGTCCAACTTCAGGTCAGCGCCCGCGGACTGAGGAGCGCCGCTGCATGGCCCCGGGGCTCGTGTGTGGGCTGCGCTATGGGCCGGCTGCGGAGGAGAGCTGAGCCGTTGCTGCGCTGTTCGCGGGAGAAGGTGCCCTTCGGCGGCCTCGCCTCAGTGAGCAGCGTTTTGTTGGTTGCAGGGAAATGAAGAGTAATGGCTGTGCGTGGTGAGCAGGGGAGCGAGCTGCCGGCCTGGAGCGTTGCTGATGCCGAATGTCATCTGAGCTTGTTGTAAACATGGTGTATTTTAACCTGCCTCCCGTACTCCTGCGTTGGCAGCATCCCTTTCATTGTGTCACAGTGCCAGCCAGTTCCTACTGAACGTCCCCGCGCTGCTTTTCCAGTTATCACAACCACCTTTTCACTGTCTGCTGCCACTCCTGACATGACCCGTTTCCAGTTTCCCTCACCACCAGTTGGCTGCTGCCACTGCTGGGCCATATGTGCTTGCTGAGCTTTATGCAAAAAAAAGCTCCATGCTTTATTGCTATTTAAATCCAGTTTTTAAGTAAGCAGTTGCATTACTGCGTTGCATTGAGTGAGGCAGGGAATCAGCACCTCGTAGGCTCAAATAAGGCTATTTTATACAGAACAGTGAATAGCTCTTGGACAACAGTGTGGAGGCTTGACAAGTTCAGCTTGGATAGATATTCAGGAGGCCACTTGTGTGCATTGGGAATGTGGGAATATGGTGTAACTGCTGTCCCGTTGTGATTTTTTTTATTTACCAGAAGTATTTTGTGTTACATACCACAGTACTACATTTAATCCTTTTGTAGCCGCATCAGAAGCATTGCTTGTAACAGTGGTCATGCTGAGGCTAAAGGTCGCTCATGGCCCCAGAGTTTCTCAAAACCTCTGATGATTCTTATTAGTAAGTTTCTTTCTCCTTAATAACTTATCTTTGCCATGGATGGGATTTTTAAATTTTTCTTTCCAGACATTTTTTTTTTTCTTCTTTTTTTTCCCCTAAGTCTTCCAGTTCTTGTGCTTGCCACTGTTTACTGTCATTTCTAGTTGTTCTATCTGGTATTTATTCCAAAGCCTTAGATGCAGCCAAAATCAGGCTAGTTGATCCGTGGTTAACAAAAAAGGTTCATCTTCATTTCCTAAATACAGGCATGTCTTTACTGTTCAATGATGTTATTAAAAAGCATTGCTATTAGGCTTGCAGTTTGATTTTTTTAGCTCATTACCTTGACTGTGAGGTGATGTTAGATTGTTTTTTCCAAATTCGCTTGGTTAAACTTGGCTTTTGCCTCTGATTCAGAGGCAATGATTTTCATTTCATTTCGTAAATATGAGTTTAGGCTAGCTTTCAGGCCTGTGTTCTTGGTATCTTGAATCTTGCTCATGTGCTCAGTGCTGTTACATCCCATTTCCTGTTTATTCTCCCTCTATTCCTAACTGAAGAATCTTATTTGTGTTTTGACGTCTTCCGTGAAGTCTATTGTACCTTTCACAAGTTTGGGGTTTTTTTATCCCTATACATGCTACTTTTGGTTGTTTATCTTTTTGTTTGTTTGGATGAGGTTGTCTTTTCTTTTCAGCACTGTCCTTTGCCATTTACAGAGGAGTTTCATTTAGATTTACAGACCTTTCCATGTGGGTGTTTGTTTTGCCTGTGTTTGTGGTGCAGGTCCCAGATAATTTGTGTGTTTGACACAGATGACTTTGACAGTAATTTTTTTTTTATTTCCTTGCTTTGCTTGACTTAACTGATGACATACTTTAATTACTTATTTTGCTGTTACTGCAGTAATTTTCCATTCGTCTGGAATTGCTGGTTAAATTTAAGCTGCGTTCCATTTTTCTGTCTTTAAGGCTGATTGCCCTTAATCCTCCTTGAGATAAGAGGCACGGAGATTAAATTTTGTTGATGTTTAATGATGTTGCTGAATTAAGCAGGCTTTGTTAAACAGAAAATAAGATTTAAAAAAAAAAAATTGCCATCGTGTAAATTGACTTTATTTTCTTTCTGACGTAAGTTGCTTTATCAAGCATATTCTAATACAGATTTCTTATACAGATTTCACCGTTTTCTTGATGTGAACAGTCATAAAGTAGAGAGGACTATAGAAGGGTGAGTTATGTGTTTATGGATTAATAATGGATTAGTTAATTTTTTTTGAAGCATTACTTGTACTTTTTTTTTTTTTTTAATTAGAATACATGAAAAATTGATAGTTCATTCTGACCTGGGAAAAGCAGCAAGCTGGAAAAGATTAACAGAAAAATTTCTGAATTCACCACTCCCAAGCATAGAAGAAACAAAAGTACGTATGTTACAGTTTCCTTCTGCTTTTTGCACTCTTCTTGATGCAGTGGGCTTCTACTGTAATGTCATGTTGGAAATTTCAGATGGCTTAGCAGTAGAGTTTGTGGTTTCTGTTCACATCATGTATTTTTAGAGTTGTATTCTGTAGTTTCCCTATTTATTTTAGAAGCAGTCTTATTGTCCTTTCAGTGTTCCAGTGTGCTCATTTTCATGACTTACAGAATATATTTTTCACTGCCAAGCAAATGTTTTGTGGTCAGCATTGTACAAATGTAGCTGAACCCTTGTCTAGATGTTGGCTGAGTAGAAATTCTTGCCCTTTGCCCAAATTTTTACCTTAGGTAATGAATCTGAACCTTTTGATTTTTATTATTCCCAAATGGAGCAGTGATGGAGTGTAGCTTCCTTAATGAGACTGCATTTGTGGCTTTGGAGTGGGTTGGGTTTTTTTGGCCTTCGATACAGTTTGTATCAAAGCACTTTAAGATGTGGCCTGAGTGGAAATGGCAAAAATTGTCTCACCCTGGGCGTTTTCCATTGTGGTCGTTTATTATGAAATTCACCTTTGAAGACTGGGAATTTCTGCTGTTACGAGGTTTGAGCTTGCAATTTGAGAGGTGTTGCTCCATATAATGTCATTCTTTAATACAAGGCTCTGTTTGTAGTTGGAGTCAATTCTCCTTCTCATTGAACTGCTGTCATATACCTTTCTTTGGACTTTTTTTTTTTTTTTAGCTTTCCTCTACTTTGTTGAAAAAAAATGTGGAGCCCTCAATAGCTTGCACATCTTGAGTTACTGTACTGTGCTCCTTAGGTTTTTTCTAATTACAAACCTTTAACTTATTTTGAGAGTCGAATAAAAACAAAAATCCAAGCAAGCATTCTAAATGTTGCAAGTATCCTAAGACTTTTTACTTTTTTTTTTTTTTTTTAATTGTGAATAGAATACAGCTGGAGATATTATATATCTCATACTTGGAAGTTAAACTGCTTTTAGTTTTCAGCAGTGTCACATAACTGGGAAGATTGGGTATTTAACAGTTTTGTGTCTTCTAAGCGCAATGCCTGCTCTCATTTGTGGCTCTGTTGACGACCTACCAAAACTCTTTGACTAACCCTAAAGGTCAGTAATGTTCAGTGGGAACATGTTATACTCCATGTACACTAGTTGAGGGTGATGTTGCTCTACAAAAAAATTGAGAATTCTTATTGGAAGTGGGCTTGGATCACATTCCCAATGAGCTTTTCATGTATTTAAGTCCATGCATATGGAATGTGGATAGCAGAATATCCACGTGGCTAGATGTGAGGCGTTCTGCTGAAGAACTCTGGAAGGTCAGAATGAGGCCAATGAAAAATCTTGCTTCAGAAAGAAAAAGCTCACTAATGACAGCAGTGTTTGTCCTCTAAGCAAGTATTAGGAATTAGGACTGTAACACCAATCTTTGCCAAATACCACTGTTGCTATAATATTCTAGCTTAGTTGAAGGCCTGTTTCAAAACTGCTTTAGCACAATATCAGAGTTAAAAATGTGTCCTTAACACTTTGTGTAGGTTTTCAGATGAGGGAAGATGATGTGAAGATGATATCTAAATGGAGCAGTTTTAGTGAAATGTTTTTAGCTAACTTTGATTTAGCCTCCACTTGAAATAACAAACCATAGGAGTGTGGGAAATTAGATACCTGCAGGGCCTTTTCTTTTGTCCATGTTGATATAGCTGTGTGCACTTACCTGGCCTCAGCTGACTTCTTACTTTCACAGTAGTTCCGGGTTCCTCTTATCTCTTTTCCATATCACCTGATTAGCTGCTCAGTAAGAGGCAGCTGAGAGTGTTTTCATAGTATTTGCATATTGATCAGCTAGCTGGTGGGCAGAAGAGAGCAGATAACATTTAATATTGTGTTGCAGATCTTATTTTTTAGTTCGGGACTGAGGTGAGGGAATTAATTGTGAGTGTTCTTAAAGATAATAGGCTGAAGTTGTTTTTAACCAAAATCTTTTCAATGTCTTTTTAATTGGCTTTTTTTCCAATGTGTTTTATAGACAGATACACACTATTCCATACTGTCTCTTCTGTTATGTTTGTCTGATTCTCCATCTAACACCACCTATGTGGAAAAGCCAAGAGAAAAAGAAGCAGGTAAGTTTACAAGATGTTTGTGTTGCTAACAAAAGATGCACTCAGTTAATACAAGCTGATAAGAACACTGTTTTTCCTCTCCATTTTATTATCTCCCATCACATCAAGGTGCACTATTGATTGTCTTTTTTACAATGTGTACATTTCAAATAGTCTGCAAATAACCTTTCCTACCTCCTGTTTGTGTTGCATTCCATAATTGAGTTCTCCAGCCAGCAAAGTACCTTGGGAGCTCTTACACGCTCAAAGGCAGACAGCTGGTTTCTATCCTCAGTCTCTGTCTTGCACCTTAATAGGATATGTACTGAAACAACTTTGGTAATATAAATTCCTGTGTTCCCAATGTAGTCAAGGAAAGGTAAATACCTTTGAAGGTTCCCAGAGGGAGACCCCAGTTGCCTGCGTTCTGAAGTAGGACTATTTCACTCAGTGCCTAAAATGAGGCTTGTGCTTAAGTTTGAGTGGATACCATCCCCCATTTGTTTGCAGTGTTGTATCGTAGACTGAAAGAAGAATATTTCAGACTAACCTAAAGAAAATCTTGCATCTTAAGATTCCTTTTTGAATGATCTCTGCACATTCCCTCGGCGGTGTTTTGAATGCACTTTCAGCCCATTCCAGGAATGTGAATATGAAGAGGTTATCTCAAACAGCTCTAATTACAGTTGAGTAAGCTTCATGTTTAAGATATAATATATTCTAAGTGTGATTTGTTACTTTTAAAATATGACACATCACATTGTGGATATGTGGTGTCTTTAGGAGAGTAAGACAATTCTTGCTTTGTTGTTGTTTATCGTCCACTATGCTTGTGCATATGTAAGTTACACATTTAGACTGTCTCCACTGAGCTAATGGAGTAGTCACAGTCAGTGATAAGTTGCATTCTTGCATGTTTTTCCAGGACTGAAGGATAGGGTAGTGTAACATTATAGAGATAAATGTGTTGAAAGCACTCCGTGCTGCATATTTTGAGTGTATAAGCAATAAAATTGAGAACTCAGAGATAAAGAATATACGTAGTCAATATCACAATTCATGTGTCATGTTGAAAGTGTATAACCTTGTTAAAAGAACAGTGGTGTAACCTTAAGTGGATGACTATGTCTTTGCTTTAGATTTAAAGTATAAAGGTAGTTTAAGCTGTGGAATTTGTTTTCAAAGGAAGTCAGAGTGAAGTGATACTTACTATTTTATTTTATTTATACTTCTTCTAGAAAAGGAAGAAAAATTTGATTGGGGAAAGTATTTGTTGGAAGGAGAAGAAATTTACTTTGGCCCAGGCATAGATTCACCAGTAAGTAATTTCTTAAAGTAAAAGGAGAGCATATAAACTGTTCTGAAGTACGCTGGAGATCTGGTTAAATTACCCTGACTTGTGTGCTCTGTTTACGTTGATTCTTAAAGGATTCCTTGACATGCTGTTGCTTTCTTGACACCACGAGATTCAAGCATACTCAGAGTAGCAGCAATAGAAATGCTTTTGTTCTTCGTTCTGCTCTAACTTAGCCTTGCGACTGAGCTGGCCTCGTCTGCCTGCTACTGATCAAAGCCTCCTTTAGCTCTGTAGTTAAACTCTTCCACTCCTTAATTCTGATTCCCCTGAAAGGTTTCAGAGAAAGTAAATTGCTTTTCTTTGGCAGCCTGTGTACTTTTTTTGACCTCTTTCCTACTTAATATAGGTATATATAGGTATATATACTATATAACTACAGTGTAGGTATAGTATAAAGGAGTATGTGAAATTCTTAGCATCAAAGTAGAATGTATATGGCAAGAGGAGGTGAGGACTATAGCAGATTTCCAAGCAGGTTGAAATTAATGGAACATATGTGGCTTTCCCAGATCATCCTAACATGGGTTTCTGAAAGTTACAGTCTTGCCAGTGTTGTGGCAAGTTTTGGTGGTAAGTAAGAAGCAGAGGAAGTTCAGGTCATGCTATGTTTTGAGTCTCAGTAGGAGAATTTCTATCAGTAACTTTGAAAAACACAGTATCATCATCAGAGCCTTCTCTTGTGACTGGGCATGTGGAATATAGCTTGAAAAGTCAATAGCGTGTGTTTTATTCTACAGTGCTCAGTTTCTGTGCAGATAAATACAAATGCTTCTTCCACTTAAAACTTGCAGCTTTAATGTTAATATAATTTAAACTAGTCTCTGTGAGACAGTTATGTTAGTCTTAATGTCCTGAATTAGCTTTGTAATGAAAGAAAGAAAATTGTTACATTCAGCTACAAACAAGTCAATAGGAACAGAGTATAGATCTGTCCATTATGTTGTAATGGAACATGTGGGGTTTTGTTTCCCTTGTTAGGATTGGTCTGGAGAAAGTGAGGAGGAGGATGATACTCAGCCTTTGAGCAGGGAGGACTCGGGTATTCAAGTAGACAGAACACCTTTAGAAGACCAAGATCCAAACAAGAAAACAGTACCTAATGTTTCCTGGAAAGGTTAGTTTAAGTACTAATGTTTCTAATCTAATCATACGTACTCAGATTTTATAAACAAATACTGCTTTATTATTCTTTAGTGAGACACTGAAGATACTTAGTGAGATACTGCATTTTAGACCTATAATTCACTTTAGTGTTTACTTGTTTAATTTTTCAACATGGAAAGCTTGATTTAATTTCTGTTGATGCTGATGGAGAAGGCTTCTGTTTATTTGTATGGAAATAAGCATAAATACTCAATGACAGAAATGAAAACTTCCAAAATAGATGTAGCATGCAGCTTTATGGGTATAAAGTAAATGCTTATTATTAACTATCAGGATGCTAAAATAATATTTAATTGGCAACAGAACTGATTGACTCAGTTCTAGGTATAAAACGCTTCTGAAAAATTTGTTTTATGTCTTTAGAATACTGGTGGCTTATTTTTGAATAGTTTCACAGAATATTAACTATAGCAGTAGATTTTCACATAGAATATTGTTAGATTTGTGATATCTTGTATAAGAAGTCTGTAATATGCATAATTTGTATAAGTAGTAGTTATCTACTGTGATCAGTTATGTTTTTCTTAGTAACCACATTTCAGAAAAAAAAACATTTTTGTGTAACGTACTGAATGCATAGCAAAAAGGAACAGTGTGATAAAGATGGTGATATTTGGCAGTTTTTTTTTGAAGTCTGCTTTGCTTTGTATTGCCAATGGCTTATGGGCTGGTTCGGTCCAGTGCTGTGACTAGTAGGACAGAGGGACACATGGATCTGTGCTCTGGAAAAAGGAAGAGGGTAGAGAAATGGGCCCTAGAACAAAACAGCAACAGCGATCTGAGGAGAAACAAACTACTTTGCTAAATAAGATATTGGAATGCAAGATAATGCACTATAATACAATATAATACAATATAATTAGAATTTAAGCTAATAAATCAAATATGAGAGAGAGTGTCCAAAAGCTGAATACCTTATTTTGATGCTGAGATGAGACGAGCAACAGACATGAGCCAGATGATCCATCAGGTGACCTACAAGGGCTTTTGTCTTCTTCTCCTGAGTGAAAATAATAAAAGAACAGCAAACAGTCCTCTGTGGTATGTAATAGTTCTTCTCTTCATGGACAGATACCTGGACCTGGAGCATTAACTCTTTAACTCCCAGTGTGCTACATGATGTTATGATGTGGAATACTGATAACCAAGCATCGTAAAACCATGATGTGTATATATCATGTGACAATTGCCTGAAATAAAAATGCATTCTCTGAGGAATAGTTAAAAACTAGGTACATCTCTGAGTCTGTTTTTTAAGACAGAGAATCGTAGAATTATGCAGGTTGGAAAAAACCTTAAAGATCATCAAGTCCAACCACAACCTCACTATACTACCCTGACTCCAACAACCCTCCACTAAATCATGTCCCTGAGCACCACATCCAAACAGATTTTAAACACATCCAGGGATGGTGACTCCCCCACCTCCCTGGGGAGCCTATTCCAGTGCTTCACAACCCTTTCTGTACAGAAGTGTTTCCTGATATCCAACCTAAAATTACTCTGGTGCAACTTGAGGCCATTTCCCCTTGTCCTGTCACCAGTGGGAAGAGGCCAACCCCACTATTGCTATATTACTATTGCTGTAAGCACCTTTCAGATACTGGAAGAGAGCAATAAGGTCTCCCCTCAGCCTCCTCATCCCCAGACTAAACAGCTCCAGTTCCTTCCGTCTCTCCTCATAGGGCATATTCTCCAAGCCCTTCACAAGCCTTATTGCCATTCTTTGGACCTGCTCCAGCACCTCAATGTTCTTTCTGTACTGAGTGCCCAAAACTGAACACAGTACTTGAGGTGAATACAAATAGGAGGTGAGACGTTTCTGTGTGAGTTAATTAATGCACGATGCACAAGTCACGTGATCGAGGTGAAATGTAAGCAGTTGAAAACTCTGATATATATTAAAAGATCTTTACTTCTGCAGCTGAGCAGATAGGCTTATTAAAAACACATGGAAACGTTATCATAGGCATTTCCTGTAGAAATAAAATACCTCACCGCAGTCATGTGTTTTTACAGTTGGTGAGCCTGATGCCCGCAGCTGGCTGGAGCAGCATGTCGTTCCTCAGTACTGGACAGGAAGAGCTCCTCGTTTTTCTCATAGTTTGCACTTGCATTCCAACTTAGCTGCAGTCTGGTGAGAAAACAGTGTCACTTGCATCTTCCTTGCTGGCACGTAAAGCTAAATAACGACTTAATTAAGCATCTTTACTATGAAGTATAAAGCTAATAAAGTTATTGCTTGTGTAACTGTTGCCTCTGATAAAGAATCAAACATTGCAAATACTAATAATCATTGTGTCCTAAAATGTGAAAAATACTGCGGAAGGTTTACAAAGAATTGTGCATTACTACAGGGAAAAGGTCGCAGTTGCCTGGGGAAGTTTCAGTTTCAGAAGCAAACTTTTGAGATAAAGTATGAATTTGGCTGGTATGAGTTCAGGAAATTGAAACTTTACTTTTAGGTTTTAGTTTTTGGAATGGAAAGATTAACTCCATAACTTTTCATACGTTGAAAGTGAAATAATTAGAAACATAAAAAAAAATCTCAAATTCATTACTTATTACCTACCTAATTGTTTGCCCTGCTGTGTACAACTAGATGATAGTGAACGTTTTCCATAGTATTGTACTTAACAGTGTGGGAACAAGCTCTGACTTAAAATGTCTACGTGAACATTGTATCTATTCATATACAATTAGAGCAAAACTGAGCCTTAAGAGTATTGTTTCATCTTTTCTTTCAGATTATTGATCTTCGATTTCAGGCCTTAAATTGTTTTCATTTCACATTTTACTAGGGACCACCACTTGTACACCAGTGATCCTTTATATGTACCAGAAGAGAGAACACTAGTCACAGAAACCCAGGTTATAAGGGAAACTCTTTGGTAAGAGCAATATCAAAAAGCTTGCATTTTAAGTCTGTATGTTTTTGTATCCTCATTCAAGGAAATAAGAGATTTATCTTTGAAGTTGTATCTGAAGAAGGAATTATTACAGAGCTTCCAGTGTTGCTGACAACACGGATGCTGCTAGTGTATATTTAACCATTGAGATTTACAAAGAAAATGTAAAATGCTGCTTGTATGTATTGATTCCTCAAGTCTAACTGTTAAGAAGAACCAAGTTGTTCTTACCTTGCCCTAGAATCTTTTAATATAGTGTCCAATTTTGCAAAGTAGGTTTTGATTCATCCCATGGCTGGAAGATGTCTTGTTTGGAGAGGAACTTTAGGATGTGTTTGCCTAGTGTCAGTGTTTTGTTCTCGTTCTAGCAACAGCTTAACAGTATGAATAGCATTACAGTTGATCTTTGAGCACCTTTCATTTGAAAACAGAAATGTAAGCAAGGCAGAGCTGATTCTTTTATTAATGTTGTTGTGAATCCATAAAGGCAAAGAAAAAGCATTAATCCTTGTTTCTTTTCAAGGCTACTTTCAGGAGTGAAAAAGCTCTTTATATTTCAGCTGAATGATGGAAAAGTGGTTGTGCGGAACGATATAATTGTAACTCACTTAACCCATGTAAGTTGTTTCTGAATCTCAGCTGAATGTATCTGTCAGTAGGAAGGTGTAGTTTTTGGGACTAGGAAGTTAACCCTGCTTGTGGGAAAGTAACATTTCCGTAATTGTTCTTCGTTTAGTCCGAGTGGAATGGGCTTTTCCTCTATGTGATGAAGCAGTAAAGAGGGCAGAATTTCATTGCATGTTAATTCAGATAAATATTCTGTGATTTAATTGTTAGGCTTTCATTAGAAATATATATATATATACATATACATATATATCTTTATTCTAGAATTGCCTAAGGTCTGTGTTGGAGCAGATAGCTGCGTATGGTCAAGTTGTGTTTAGACTGCAGAAGTTTATTGATGAGGTGATGGGACACAGCCCGGAAAATGTTTCTACTCCAAAGAAAACCACTGAAGCCCCATTCAGAACATACCAAGCTTTTATGTGGGCCTTATACAAATACTTCATTAGCTTCAAAGAAGAACTTACCGAAATTGAAAAATGCATCATCAACAAAGGTAGAGTGCAAGGGAAATTTTATGGGATATTTTACAAGAGGGAGGCACAGAAGGAAATTTTTATGAGGGAAGCATGCAAAATATTATGTGAAGGCATTTTGAAACTGTGAAAGATGCCGTTCTTCATTTTAAAACCTCATGAATAGCATTACCAGAATTTGATTTTCTGTTGCGTGTTGCCTTTATACATCTTTTTTCCCCTCCCCCCCATCTTTTTTCCCCCAGACAAAACAGTCACACTTTCGATAGTGATAGATAAGCTGTCTCCCCGCCTGGCACAGCTGAAGGTACTTCACAAGGTTTTTAGCACAGGAGTAGCAGAAGTGCCACCTGACACCAGGAATGTTGTACGAGCGTCTCATCTGCTTAATACTCTTTACAAAGCTATTCTGGAATATGACAGCGTTGGAGAAGCATCTGAGCAAACGGTAGGCAAAAATCATTCATCCTGAATGAAATCACACTCTAGAATATTTGGTAAAGCTGTTTTCACTCTGCTGACTGAGTACATTGTCCTTCAGCAACCGGGGACAAATCTGGTAGCCAAAATGAATTACTGTTTTCTGATGAAACTTCACTCAAACTACATACAAGATTAATGAGGAGATGAGCATTAGTGAAAATGTAGTAGATGTCACTGTGTCCATTATAAAACCACGGTGTGTTACAACTATCAGTTATCATTTAAGGAATGTCGGAGTGAGAGTAGTGAAAGGTGCTGTTTGGGTCTGATTGCAATGACAAAAGTAATAAGGGAAACTTGCACAATGCACGTCTCCACTTATAGTGCTAGGCCTGTATTTTTAGTTGAATATTTGATCTTTAAAAATCGTTAAGTATCGTTAAGTATATCTTATAAACTTACTGTCATACAATTAATGGGTTAGACTTTGCCATGTTGCTTTTAATATTTACTGGAAAAATGTTCAGCTTTTTTTTCTTTCTTTAAATTCAGGTGTCCCTTCTGTTCTCTCTCTGGGTTGAGACTGTGAGGCCATACTTACAGACAGTGGATGAGTGGATTGTCCACGGCAATTTGTTTGATCCTGCAAAGGAATTCATCATTCAGAGGTAGGGCTGCTGATGTTGGACACTCATAGTTTGAAAGAACTTCTTGATTGTTCTGAAAGAAGGGCAGCGTATAGAACAAAGATGGCGATAAACCTTCTAGTAAGGAAGTTTCATCTTTTAAAAAGGAAAATATTCAACGCCTTTTTTTTTTTTCCTTCTTTTTTTTCTTTTCTGCAGGAACAAAAACGTTCCAGTTAATCACAGAGATTTTTGGTATGCTACCTACACGTTATATAGTGTGTCAGAAAAAACAGAGAATGAAGAGAAGATGAGTGATAATGCCAGTGCCAGTTCTGGCAGTGATCAGGCCCCTTCAAGCAGGCAACACACTATGGTCTCTTTTCTGAAACCTGTGCTAAAGCAAATCATCATGGCTGGAAAATCCATGCAGCTGTTGAAGAATCTTCAATGCAAAGATGGCTCTCCACAGCAGGCTGCATCCAGGGGTGAGCTGTCGGTTGGTGGGATATCAATCCATAGGGTAACTAACAGCATGGGAATATTTTATATAATGGTGTTTCTGTGGTTACGGAACAACTTCACTGTCCTCCTTGTATGTCAGTATCATGGTTTGTAACTCCAGTTCTGATTGAAAACTTACTCTTCCAATGCAGTCAAGTGAGAAGAACAAAGCAAACAATGAGCAGTGATCAAGTACTCCCTTCAGATCTTACTGCTTCAAACTTTCATAAACTTGTTTTCAGAACATTTCATTTGTTATTAGACAATATGGTAAACAGTAAAACTGTGTTTTGGTCTAATAAATAGTTGTTTTTCAGTAGTTGAGTAATTTTGAGGTGACATATGGTACTTCAACAAAAAAAAGTTTACTAATAACTAGATGAAACTTATACTGACATTTTTATGGGTATCTGTAGCCAGGTTACTTTTTTCAATGATTGTAAAACATAGTGTAGCAGGTAATCAATGTTGGTTGTTTATTTTTTTGTTTGTTTGTTTTTGTTTGTTTGTTTTTTGGAGGAGATGAAATGCAATTTTTGGTCATGCAATTTCTGTGGGGTTAATAGTGATTGCTGAATTATGTTGGTATCTCTATAGGCTTCTTTCCCTCTGTGACATGGTTGTTTTAGGTGCTGAGAATTGCCTTTATGAGAAAGAAGTTCTCTTATAGTCTCTAATTAGCAATGTGTTTAACCAAATGCCTGACTTGAAGCATTGGACTAGCCCCACTGATTTAGCAGTATTTAGTTCTAAGTACTTACTTGAGAAGTAGCCTACATTTTGTTTAAAATGTATCAAGTGTATGTTAGATTCTGCAGTTGGTCTTGTAGTTCAGGCAGTATTTTCTCTTACAATGAAATCTTACCATGAAACACGTTGCCCAGTTTAGATGCTGAAAGAAAGAGTTTGTATACGCTGTTCCTGGAATCCGTGCAGTCTCGCCTGAGGCACGGGGAGGAATCTGTTCCAGATATTATTACAGAGCAGCAGGCCACCAAGCAGAGCCTAATAAAGATGCAATCTATAGCAGAAAGGCACTTGGAACTGGATGATGTCCATGACCCACTGCTGGCTATTAATTTCGCCAGGTAAGTAAATACCCACTAGATGAATGGTCTTCCTGCTGTGTTGTTGAGAGCAATGTTCTGCTCAGTGACATCTGGTAAAGCAAATTTTTATTGCTGCTGCAGTAAACAAGCAAACAGAATAAAGAGGAACACCAATAATCAGTGGCAGTATCTCAATGAATACTACCCTTCTGCTTTGTTAGAGAAAAACAAATCAGTGAGGAATCGGCTGCTTATATCAGTGTAGTAAATAGATGCAGCCTTTCTCATGACCTTTTTTGCACATAAATAAGTGTTTGAGTAATGAATGCTTTGGTAAAATCTAAATTGTAAATATGCTTGCTTGGAATTTGTGTGCAATATACACTCTAAAAATCTTTTGTCATTTCAAATAAGAAACAGCTATTGAGGTTTTTCCTAAATACTAGTTGGCAATTTCTGTATTTTCAGTTCAGACTTCAGAGGAAGTTGTTTTAAAGAAGTCATAATTATTAATAGATAAAACTATCACTTCTCTCATTCGTTGGTACTATTTGTTTGAGTTAGATATAAGTTAATTCAGTGTCTGACTCATCCAGTCTATCAAGGCGATATCTGCAGTGGACCAGGCTTCTTACACTGGATTCAACTACTGAGCAGCTTTTCAAACATCATTATAATAAGTTGACCTTTTCTGATACAATAATAATTTACAAACGTAGGCTGCCTGCAAATAATACAGGTATCTTATACTCAAGGTGCCTCAAACAAACTTTATTAATACTTTTCCCAAATTGTTGGTTTAAAAAAAAAAAAAAAAATTCCTTACTGGGAAGTTCATCTGGCTACTGTGTGTGCAGTAACATAGTTTTTAAAGTTCCAATGAGAAAGGGTTTATTAAGCTGGATAGTGTTCAAACTTGATGTTGTTCTTTGGAATTACTCCTTCAGCAGTGATTACAGTATGCCATCCTTTTCCGTATTCTTATGCCTGGTCACTGTATTAGGGGAAACTAAACTAATATACAATATTACAGTTGCAGCCATTAATATAATTCTACATTACATAGTAATAATATAACTTCTAATGTAACAGTTACTATTAATAGCTGCAAACAGCTTTTATTCTGCAATCCTGTTTTTTGAGTAGAGGTTCTAATTTTGATTAAAATTTTCTAAGGTATGACATTTTTCTTCTGTAATTTGCACAATATACATGTATTCTAACATAAGTATTTTTATTATATTTAATTTTTAAGATTATATTTGGAGCAGAGTGACTTTCATGAGAAGTTTACTGGTGGGGATGTTTGTGTGGATAGATCCTCAGAATCGGTCACCTGCCAGACTTTTGAACTGACACTGAGGTCTTGCCTTTATCCTCACATAGACAAGCAATACTTGGAGTGCTGTGGTAATCTAATGCAAACTTTAAAGAAGGATTATAGGTAAGAAAGTAATGTGTTTATCCTTTCTAATTATCAATGTTATGCTATATAAGTAAAAGCAGGAATTTTCTCTAAAAAAACCCTACAAATGTGAATTAAAGGCCTTTCTGTACTAATTGAATGATCAAGGAAATACTTAACAAAAAAGGGGAGGTCTAAGAAGGTCACGATGAAACTTTGGTCTATCTGCTTTAAACCAACAGCACATACATTGTTGAACACCCACTGAAGAAAAACAGGGAAGTTGTTTTGGACAGGATTTTTAGTAGTCTTGTCATTTGAAACTGGAAGATGAATTTTAGGAGGCCAGAATGTATTTATATAGTCTGAAATTTGGTTTTGTTGATATAAAAATTTATACTACGTGAAACACTGTTATGCAGTATTTTTATACAACGTGAAGTAAAATGGCCTATTCCTGTTAGGTGGTCAGAAGAGGTCATGTTTTAAGCTACCTTAAGTACTTAATGTATTTCTGTAGTTGTGTTTTGAAAGAAATGCAGAGGTACTGTTCTTCCTATGCTTTGCAAAGGAAGTATCACTATCATCACCTTCTGGAACTGCATTTTGAAGTCCTTTCTTACACAGAACTCTCTTAAGTTGTGTTCAGAAAGGACGGGATTGCCAAACTCACAGCCATTTTGGAGAATTGCCTGGCCTGTAAGAAGGCTGAATGCCGAGATCACGTCTGTTGAAGACAGCATGCCTTTCAAGTTGACAGGAAAAAATGAGTTGATTATTTTGTTTTATTTGAACATGTTTGGAGGTTTTCTTGAGCAGTGGATTTCATTACATTTCTGTTCAGTACGTATAATGAAGGGTTGTTAAGGTTTGGTTGCACTTGTATGATGAAGACTTACATAATGTTCTATATTTTTTTTTTTCCTTCTTTAGGCTTGTAGAATATTTGCAAGCTATGAGAAACTTTTTCTTACTTGAAGCTGGAGATACTATGTATGATTTCTATACATCCATTTTTGACAAAATTAGAGAAAAGGAGGCTTGGCAGAATGTTGCCTTCTTAAATGTTCAGCTTCAAGAAGCAGTAGGACAGCGCTATGCAGAGGACAGCTCAAGGTAAATGCAAAATCCTATAAAATAGACTTCAGTTGCATTTTCTTTCACATCTGCCTGTATTAGTACATTTCACTGGCATAGTTCAATACTAATTAATGCACATTCATTGCAAGAATCTGTTTCAGTGAAGCTTTGAGCTGTTGTCCCCTTTTCAACACAGCTCTATCAGATTAAATTAGGCAATGTTTAAGACAGTGAAAAAAAAATCTCTAATGCAAGTAGCCACTAATATAGAATTAGATTGCCACCAATAAAATCACTTCTTTCCTTGTGAAGGTTGTCTATATCATTTGAAAGTGTTGATACAGCAAAGAAGAAACTGCCTGTCCACACCCTAGATGGCTTGACATTAAGTTATAAGGTAGGGTATAGTAACTTTAATATTGCTGCTGGTTTTTATTCTAGAATAGATCTGAAGTGTTGTATTAATGTGACTTACCTTTTCTGTCTCTGTCTTATCCTCTGCTGTTCTTAGGTTCCTTGGCCTGTGGACATAGTTATAAGCCTAGAGTGCCAAAAGATTTACAACCAAGTTTTTCTGCTCTTATTACAAATAAAGTGGGCCAAGTATAGTCTAGATGTTCTAAGATTTGACGGTAAGAAGCTGTTCGAATAAGAGAGACTCTAAAAACTTGTTCTGGGGTCTAAGGATATAAGTGGTCTGCTGCTTTCTGAAGTGAGCAGTATGATTAAATCTGTAAAATATTAATCTCTTTTAGCTTCACAATTCAGATATATTAAATAGGACATGCTTTTTACATCTCCTCAGCCTCATAAACAATGTTATTCCTGCATTCTTGTTGCCACTTTGATTCAGGTCTAGTTGGTTTAGGTATGATCTTCCTACCTTGCTGTTGTAGGAAGATCTGTCCTCTACTCATAGCCCAAGTTTTTTGTGAGTAATATCTTGCAAGCAAGTTTAGAAAACAAGATGAAAAAAATACTGAAATTGAGATTGAAACAGTAAACTTGATAAGAATACATACTTTAAGCTACAGTTTAATAATTTGATGTTTGTAGAAAGAGATCTGCTGGTGAGATCTTAATCTTCACTGTAATGATGCTTTTCCTTTTGTATATGAAGTTGATATGTGATTCATGTCCTGGAAAATCAAATCAGAAAGTTTGGTGCTTCATCTGTGTTTTGTACATCAGCTAGATTCTGTTCCTGAAAGTGTGTGATTTTCTATCTTTACTTTACAGATAAGGTTTTGTGTTTTAAGCATTTCCCCCTTTGTGGAGATAGTATGCACTTTATTTATTTATTTATTATCTTTGTACATAATGAACCTTTAAATAGCATTTCCTGTTCTCATATTTATCAAATTATATTGTACACATATTTTCAAAATACAATATATTGCTGCTATATTTTAATAAAACACCTGAATTGCAAGAAAAATCTTATAGCAGCGTATCTTGCATAGTAATGAGAAATAAATCAATTTTAAGTAACATTTTAGCTACAGTTTGTTTTCATAAAGGTTTTAATATGTTTTATTTTTAGAACTTGTCTGTGCTGCAGAAAACTCACAGGTTAAAGAGGGAACTTTATTAGAACATGGAACACTTCCTCGATTTGGACCACAAACAGAAAGTATAAAACAACAAATACATCGCATGTTCCTCTTAAGAGTGAAACTTATGCATTTTGTTAACAGTCTGCACAACTACATCATGACTCGGGTTTGTCTTATGTCATAATTTCATCTATGCTAAGAACTTGTAAAATGCAGTGTTATTTTTTATTTAAAACTATCCAGACCAAAGAGATATAAGTTAATAAAGCAAAATCCTTTTCTAATGTCTGTTCTGCAAGGTGATTTTAATCTAAAATTTAAGCTAGAAAAACTTTCAGCTTTCACTTAGGCAGTTAAAATCAATTCTAAAAATGCTTCACAAGCTCTGTATGCAGACTGATCTTTGGATATTATTTTTTCATATATATTTTTTTTCTTTTTGGCTGTTTGTACCAGAGCTGTGTGTGCAATGCATGCCAAAATAGGCTTCTTTAAGCTGTTAAGAATCTCTCAAGAGCTATTATGGTCATAAAAGTGTTGCTGCGGATGTTTTTTGTAATTGGATTCTTCTAAAAAAATCTCTGCCAGGCAAATCCAAAATTTGTTACTTCTCAAAAATAAAGGTAACATCTAGAAGGTTCATATCTACTCAATTGCTGTTTTTTGGCCTTTAATGAAATAATATAGTCCAAGTTGATTCCTCCAGAGCTAATATCCACCTGTGTGTAGTGATAATGTTCCTACTTGTGCAAAGTATATAAAATATCACTGAGTTGTGAGATGAGTTCAGAGTTTTTACTTTGTAGTAGCTGGGAGGCTGAGCCTCCAGGTTGAGACTGGAAAGGGAAGAGTGAATGTATCAGGCAATTATTGGCTCTCAAAAAGGAAGTCTTGGAAATGAGTCACAAGGATTTGTGTGCAACATAGAATTTAAATAACTGTGGTTTTCTCTTTAAGATTCTTCACAGTACTGGCTTGGAATTTCAGCACCAGGTAGAAGAAGCTAAAGATTTAGATCAATTAATAAAGATTCATTACAGATACCTATCTACAATCCATGATCGCTGCTTACTAAGAGAAAAGGTGGGTAAAAAATGGAATATCTGATGTACTGAGTTCAGCAGGACATGAAAATAGTTTAGTACTAGTGATGCTGTGCCTATTTTGCAGTTCATACATGCATTGTAATAAATAGATCCTCTTGAGGAAGTGGTAACTTGTTTAGGATTAACACTGATATTGTTTCCCTTGCAAGTCTCAGCTTTCTGTAAAGGAGAGAAAATAAAATTAAATTATCTACTGGAGTTTACATACCTTTGTGTTTTAGAGATGCTGGTATTTGAACTAACAGGCTTGGAAATGTAATGAGGATTGTTCACGCTAGTGTAGTAGGAAATGGAGACATGTCTGTTGTCACAGTCGCCTGTCTCATATACTGTCTGGACTAATCCTCGTTGAAATAATCATGAAATGAATGAGGGCAAATACAAAGCAAATCTTAACTTGTATTGACTTGTATTACGCCTTGGAGACCATTTTTACAGATAAGATTGGAAGGCGTAGGATACGTTTGTGTCCTTAGTAATGAAAATGATTATTCCCTTCATTAACAATTACTTTCTGATTGTTACTCCTTTTGTTCTGTTACTTTAGGTGAGCTTTGTCAAAGAAGCTATAATGAAAGTTTTAAATTTAGTGTTGATGTTTGCAGACCGTTGGCAGGCGGGTCTGGGGGCTTGGAAGTAAGTATACGTACCTAAAATAAAACCCAGTCATGATTTCACAGCTCAGAAACGTGCTTTTGAGATGTTTAATGGTAGATGCCAGAAGCTAATCACTATTTCTTCATAGAAGTGAAATTTATCTTAGAACATAACAAGTGTCATATACTTCTTTGAGTGTGTATTTGGTATTTTCTAATTGCAAGTATGGTTCGCGTGTATCTTTAAAGTATCTGAAAAGGTTGTACAGCATAGCAACAAAGAGAGGTTTTCATCCATATTTGTTCGCAGTGATAAAATGGGATGCTCATAGGTTTTGTTTATGATCTTGTTTTCTTGTTGTTTAAAGTTATAGGCAGCCAGCTGCTGACATTTTTTTGGCTCACGAAAAGCGAGATTGTTTTGCATGACTTTCATTCTAGAAGGCAGTACATTTTTGTCTTTCTTAAAAATAAATGTAGGTTAAAAATAAGTGTAGGTAAATCTAAATCCAATTATTTTTCTCACTAGACTGTCCACATTATGAAACCTTTGTCAAAATTTCAAGGGCAAAAATGTGGAGATGTTGAAGTCTATGAAAGTTGAATTTGCTCCAAAGATTTTCGTATAGAAACTAGATGAAACAGAGGTGCTTTCCTGCCCCTACAATTGTGTGTTGTTCTGTGATTCTGTAATAAGAAACTGTGGGTGATTGAGGCCCTGTTTAACTTGCTGTGTGTCCTTGTTTTTATTTGGTAGTGTAAGTTTGGCCCAAAGAGCTCCAAAGCACTTGGGACCAGGAATGGCTGTCTTGAAATTCCTGAAAACTGTTCTGAGTACCTCAGAACAGTAGTTCTCATCAGCTGAAACCACAAAGTTCCTCCTGGTAACTGCAAATACTTACAAGGGGATGACAAAACCACTAGTAATGCCACTCTGATAGTGTTCAGGTACTCCAGTCTAAATTGGCCACAGTTTAGATTCTAGAGTGGTATACTCAAATATAACTGAAATATTTTAAGTTCAAGATAGAATGCAGTGTGAAAAACACGTTGGTTGTTCACTGTGAAATTTTGCTTATATTTTGAAGGTAACTTCAAAATATAAGTAAGGTTGACTGACTGGTAAGTGTACCTCCCTTATACTTCTTTGTAGGATGGAATCCATAGAGAAAATGGAATCTGATTTTAAAAACTGCCACATGTTTCTTGTAACTGTCCTCAACAAAGCTGTCTGCCGAGGCTCTTTTCCTCACTGTAAGTACATGATGCTTTTCATATACCTGCACTCGTCACACAAAATGTATTTAAGTTTTAATCTATTTGTCAGTACAGATTAAAGAGTCTAATTTGTGAAAATAATAAATGAAGCATTCAGAGAAACATAAAGCCTTACTTCCAAATAAGTTGAATTAATTAATTTTAGAATATATGTACCATAATTTATTTTTCATGACAACTATCTTCAGTTTACCTGTTTGCTTGAAGAGAAGATCACAGAATCACAGAATGGCTTGGGTTGGAAGGGACCCAAGGGTCATCAAGTTCCAAACCCCCTGCCACAGGCAGGGCCACCAACCTCCAGATCTGGCACTAGACCAGGCTGCCCAAGGCCACATCTTGAATGCCTCCAGGGATGCAACATACACAGCCTCTGGGCAGCTTGTGCCAGCACCTCATTAGTCTCTGTGTAAAAAACTTCCTCCTAACATCCAATCTGAACCTTCCCTCCTTGAGCTTAAAACCATTCTCTCTTGTCCTATCACTGTCCACCCTTGTAGAAAGTTGATTCCCCTCCTGTTTATAATCCCCTTTTAAATACTGAGAGTGGGCAGTTGAGGTCTCCTTGCAGCCTTCTTATCTCTAGGCTGAACAAGCCCAGCTCCCTTAGCCTGTATCCCTTGTCTGATACAGCCAAAGCAGTCTTCTGAATAGGTAATTAAAACAAAGACCTGAAGAGCATATACAATCATTTTTGATGTTGCTAGGTGGCAGCTGGGGAATAGCTTGAACAAATAACATTTTAATATTTTGATGCCTTAGCTGCAGCTGCCCTTATGCTCTTGACTGCCTGCTGGAGGTTACTCAGTACCAGAAACAGCAGAAGGAGAATATTTGTGTTTCTACTTGCAGCCTGATACTAGCTTAAATGGGTTGTCAATGCCAGTTAGAGCTAGGGTGTGACTTCTGAATGGAATTAGCTGGGATGCTTTAGATAAGCTTTAGATGCACATTCATCTGTTTTTCCTCTGAGATCAGCCTTTTCCAATAGGGAAAGGAGATGGGCTTCTAAAAGAGGGTTATATCTTACTGCTGCTCTTCAGCCAACAAGAGGTTGTCTGCAAGAACTGTCAGTGAGAATGGCTAACTGCACATAATTCCCCTCCACTTTTATCACTTTTATCCAGTTTTCTGTTTGCTGCCATTTGCTGCCATTAGTCTTTCAAACAAAGGATCTTACTTCTTGCCAGTTCTTATCAGTTAATCATCACTAAGAAATGTCAGAAATTCATAACATTTGAAATGTTTTAGCATCTTAAATCCTGAAGTGTTAACATTTAAAAAATAAACTAGTATTTTCCATTTAAACTATGAAATTGAATATTACAGTGAATGTTTGCAGACTGATCTAAGTGCAGATACTCACTTTTTAAAATGGTTTGATTCACAGTGGAATCTTTAGCTCTGTCACTGATGGCTGGCATGGAACAGAGCTAGTGCCTGAATCTGCTGAGCTGCAGAACAACTGAAAGCAGCATTTATGTTGAATGTCCTTTGTTAACTGTAAGCATTTTACACTCCATTTTGAAACGTATATAGTTAAATTATACTGATGGTTTGGGGTTGTGTAAAGTATTTTCAAATGTAAATAATGTACAGGTATTTAAGTGTATTGGTTGTGGCTGTATTGTTCTCTGTATGTATATGCTTTAACATGAAAAAATGTGCATTGTAAAATGCATCCTGCGTGAACAATCTTGCCTGAAATATATGAAGTGTATTTTGTGCTGTATAAATATTTTGGTTTTATTATTATTATGAATAACTGCTGATTTACTGTTTCCATTAATTTTGCAGCTGTGACTAGGTCACAGGGCACTGTGCAGTGGTGTGACTCAGTTCTTATTATTCAAAAGGTTGGTTGAGTTCATTTTGGGGAAAAAAAAGAAGCTAAGAGCCATTTATCTTGTTTGCTTAATGGCTCTGAAGCACTCTTTGGGAACAATTATGACTGTTACAATAACCTGATATTAAAAAAACAACAACATTAACTTCATTGGATTATTGCAGGCCATAAAATACTGATATTTTTTGATGTTAAATGATGAAAGCATACTCATTTTGGTGGTAAACTTGGCAGTTTAAGCATGATGAAGATGACAGTGTGACATACATTGCTTTTACCTGTTGGATTGCTGAGATGTTTCAGAGGTCATCAGATACAAGTTGATCATTCTCCTTCAAAGCTTTTTGCAAACAAAACCATTCATTTAATAGCTAATTTCTTGTAAAGAGGTAGATCACAATACACTTAGGACTTTGATTGATTTTGATCAAATCATAGGATTTTGTACCAATAAGGGTACATTTTTAGAGAGATGGATGTGGGCCTTGTTCTACAACCGTGCTACATCCCTGTAATTTTGTCATTCTGACATGAGTACACCTACATTTAAAAGAAGAAAATCACTGCCATTTGCCTTTTTACTTGAGTAAATAAAAGATTAAATAATTGGAATTAGACCATTGTGTGTGAGTTTCTGCTTGAATCTCAGTGGTAACTTACTAAAGTTAGAGGGGTGTTTCTGCTATGTACGTGCAGTATATTAATAATAGCTGTGGAACAGTGGCTCACGTTATAAAGCTGTTTTTGGAGCTGTGAATTTGCTGCATTACTTTACATGTGTAAATATTGCTGGTTTGTGTAAACGAGAGATCTCAACAAGCTCCTGCAAAGTTATGGCTTATTTATTTATTTATTTATTTATTTATTTATTTATTGAGTCTTTTTTGTTTAACTGAAGAATAAGTCCTTCAGTTTTGGTGTGTATGCCTTGTGATGTTGCCAAGACCTTTCATCGGCCTCCTAGCAGTGGCTAAGTAAAGATTTATCTATTCAGAAAAGAGGTTTTTGGTGAGGTTTTGGGTATTTCAGCTATTTGCTCAAATTTCAGATTAAAAAAAAAAAAAAAAAAGTCTAGCATTTTCTGATCTCTTTAGAGAGAAGTGCTGCTAGTTGGATTTCACCCCCTGTCCATTTCTTCTGGATGATTTTGACTGCTTGCAAATTCCAATTTCCATCAGTTATCTCTGATTTGAATCTTAAATTTGGGATCCTTCTCTTCAACATGGAAATGTTGCATTTATATGTATAGCTTTATTTGCACTTCTGGGATGTTGAGCATGTGAAAACTGATCTTTCTAAGCTTCTAAGGGATAACTTCTGGTTTAAAGCTTTTGTTGTTTAAAAAAAAGAAAAGCCCACTAGGTGGCAGATTTTAAAATTTCAAGGAATTGATTTTGCAAAGTTGATCTTTTTATGCTTATGGCTGTTGGTTTCATAATATTAAAAGGTCGGTGTGTACTGAAGTGAAAAAAGGTATGTCCTATGACAGAAATGTGCCTGAGACACCTAAACCTAAAGTTAGAAGTAGGAGCTTATTTAAAAAAAATGATTCTTGATTATGGGGATAATGTCTTCATGAATTATTGAATGAGAGGAAGCTCAGGCTGATTTGTAGCTGCAGCCAGATTGTTCTCGTCCTGGAGAAATGCAAACTACAAAACAAAAATACTGTTAGATCCTCCTCTCAGCCAAGTTATCCAGTTTCATGCTAAGCCACAAGAAGGCGTTGGGTTCTTGAAAAACAAGTACTTAAATGACGTGCATGGAGGAGTGAATGATTTTATAAAGAGCACTAATCTGGGTGAAACAGCAAGCATGGATTTAGGAACTTAAAAGTAAGGATCTGGCTAAATGGTCTTAGAAAAATTATAATGTTCAAGGTGAGATGTTATATCTGATGTCTAAGAATCTTTGGGAAAAAAACCAAACAGCATTATTGGATGCTGTCACAGTTAAATCTACGCTTTATTTGCAAGTCTGTTTTTTTCTCTCTAACTTCTGTGTGCGCTGTCAGAAGTTAGTGTAGAGGCCCTTATCTGTCAGCCTCAGTACTTCCCTTCCATTTCCTTCTCTTTCCTGTGATCTTCTATTGTATCTAGGTCCATTTTAGAACAGATTTCAGAAATTCTCTAACGCTTTCTTTGTTGTTTAGTTTAATAACCTCCTAATTAAGTGGGTCCTTGGGGACTTTTGCTGTGTCAAGCTATTGATAGCAAAAAGTTAACAAGCAGTTGCTGATTGCATGGTTTCCTTGGCAGCATGGATTAAAGATACCATCTCTGAATTGCATGCCCATAAAAAACATAAAAATATCCACCCCCCAACTGCATTTTAATCTTATTCACTCTACAGATTTACATGTTGCCAGCTTTCTTTCTATGCTTATAGAGAAACATTCCCACATCTCTGCAATTTGTAGTTATTGGATCATGCTGTGGCTTGTTGCTGCACTGCTTTTATTACTGGGGAAGC
Organism: Lagopus leucura; assembly: GCF_019238085.1. Classification (NCBI taxonomy): domain Eukaryota; kingdom Metazoa; phylum Chordata; class Aves; order Galliformes; family Phasianidae; genus Lagopus; species Lagopus leucura. The sequence continues at coordinate 49,958,452 of NW_024962262.1, read as the reverse complement.
TGTATGGGGCTGTTGGTCGTAGCGTCTAGATAACTCATAAAATGACCAGCACTAGATGGGCCTTACATGAGGCCAAGTGAGGGATTATATTTAAGCTGTTGCTTGCATGATAGAGATGGGACATGGCCACAGCAAACACTCTCCAAGTGCTCTGCCTATCTCCAGCAACAGCTCTGTTTTATGTGTGGGAGTATGGAATAGCTCCATAGTCTTGCTCTGCTTTAAACCATTTGTCATATCTGATACAAAACCAAGTGTGTACTGACTCCTAATGTCAGATTTTTTTTCCCCTCAGTCTTTTAGAGTGTGGAAAGCTGTCTGACTTTTTGCTGCAGGTGTAGGTTTATTTTTAAATTAATTCAGAGACAATTATCACCTTTCTTTGTAGTTTTGCATGGATGTCCTTGTGGCTGTTGTTCGTGATGGCTTCATAACAACCTTTCTGTGTTGGATCATGACAGATCATAGCGCGTTTCTGTGTTGTATTATCTCCCTTGTGAGGATAAAAAGATCAGTGTATGGACTCAGCACCTCAAACTGAGAGGTAGGAATGCTATTAAACTTAATCACTAAGATATCTGGGTGGAAAGGTGTAAAACTGGAGTACATAAGCATCTTAGAAACACGTAAGCAAGGCCTCAAGACTTCTGTCTAACCTCTTCTTTCACATGGAATGACATGGAAATCATCTGGGCTTCTGCAGATGGTTTTCATTCATAGAGCTTGGATAAATACTGTACAGCCGAAAGAAAGGAATTCAAAATAGAACAAACCCAGCTGGAATTCAGGCAGTAGTCTTGTGGGTATCTGTGGCTAGCGTAGCTAGCATAGAGCATTGGAAAAAGTCCTTCTCTGATCTGCAGGGAATTGGGTTAAGCTTGTGCTGTCTTACTGTCTGGTGTTCATCTGATGAAGATGGAAGGTACAAAAATTGTCAGGAGCATAACACAGTGGTGTTATAGATATCAGTAAAGATAATGGTGACAGGTTAAATACTGAGTTTAAATAAATACCACCCGAGAAAGGTCTGTTTGAGATTCTAATTCTAGCCATTGGCATCATAGAGGCCACACCTACCTTCTAGTGGGTAGGACATCTGGTGATGATCAGGTATATGTAGATATGTATAACTTTAGCCAGGCCCAGAAGGTCCTGCAGTGGTGCAAGAGTAAGAGGGATGATACAGTAAAAGGAGAAGCTGGTCATGAAGACCCACTGAAACCCTTTATCAAGAACAGTCATTGCAGTACTTAAATTGCACAAAAATGGAAAGCAAGGAGTCATGGGGGCATTCCAGAATGTAATACTGATAAGTATGCCTCATGTTACATGATAGTGTAGATGTTCAGATGGTGAAATGGGATTGTCCTCTAATTCTTCTGGCACCCTGGTCTGGTGGTTGGCGACCCTGCTCATAGCAGGGGGGTTAAAACTAGATGATCACTGTGGTCCTTTTCAACCCAGGCCATTCTATGATTGCAATATACAAAAAAAAGTAGAAAAGATCTTGATAGGCAAAAAAAGCTGCATGTAATCAAATATCAGCATTTTTTATCTGACTTCATGGGTTGGTATAAATTTGAGTATGGGAATGTCAGTGAAGAGCAGAATGCTCCACTAGTGGGGAAATACTTCAATCACTCAAATGCTTCAGAAAGAGCATAGGAAGACCCTGGGATGTCAGCCAATCCTTAGGATAGGGTGAAGCAGCCGCTCCTGGCACTGGCTGACTTTTGGCAAAGGTGGGAGCTGTACTCCCGAGAAGCCTAAGCAGTATCACTCCAGCATTTGCTGGAGGCAAAATGCTGTAGATCAGATCTCACTGGGAGCTTTTAGCTTTGGAGTAAGTTCCCTGTCTAGTGCTTGCAGACACAGCATGTTTCAAGTCTCCCTTGCTTCACTTGTGGCTTAGGAACTGAGGTCGCAGTGCTGATGTAGGCCAAGTGCTGCACTAAGACAGGGTTGCTGTCAACTCTGTGCTCACTTGGGACAAGGAAATGAAACCAATCCTTCATTATGAAGGTGAGTTTTTCTTTTTTTAATTTAACAACCTCACTGCACTAGGTTTATGATGAAGTGTATTGAGCAGTAGCAGCTAGAAATGGAAGCAACTGGCTCTGGTTGTCTTCTGCAGTTTTCACTGAGCTAAGAAGCCTAGGGATCATGGGCTATGATGGGTGAAATTCATTCTGTCAGTATAAACAGGTTGCACGGAGCTGTGCTGGATGCCCCATCCCTGGAGACATTCAAGGTCAGGCTGGATGGGGCTCTGAGCAACCTGATGTAGCTGTAGGTGTTCCCGTTCTTCATAGAGGAGTTAAAATAGATGGCTTTTAAGGCTCCCGTCCAATGCAAACAATTCTATAACGTACGCACCCAACATATATTATGGAAATATCCTATCAGAGAAGAGTAAGTACCCCATCCTAGAAAATAAACTTTAATAGAGCGGCCCTGGATTGCAGCTCTGGGTACAGCACTGGAAAAAATAACTGAAGACATGCCAGGAACATGGTGAAATGGCAACAGTCTGAAATGATGCAGAATTTCTCCACAAACTGTCGGAATTCTTGATGATGTGGAACGGGTGGAATAATTCGATAAGGCAGTAGATGAAGTACTGAGAATGATGGGCTTTGCAACTTATTCCCACTTTCCAAAGGCTGTTACAAGGCTATTTAAGGAAGCTTAGTAGAATGGAAACTCACTTAAAAAAAAAAAAATATATATATATATATACACCAACTGAAGGAATAATTGTTCTGTTCTCAGCAAACCCAAACCATCAGCTGTTGAAAGCAAAGGCAGAAAGTTGCTTGCTACATCAATACTGCCTCGTTTGCTAATGACTGTAGAGGATTTCAATAGTGAAAAATGTTGGGTACAACTTAGTCCAATTACAAGCAACCAGGCTTTGGGGAAATACCAAGATGGTCTGGAACTTTCCAAGCTGTAAGCTGGCAGTAACCCCTACACAAGGCATGTTTGTTTACCCGGCCTACCCTCACTCACAGCGATCCTGACAACCTTTAAGGAAGAAGCAGCAGTTTCACATTGTGCTGATGCTTCCACGTTCATTTGATGAAGGATGAAGAAATTGAAGGAAAGCAGAACTGCAGATAGGAGCGCGCTGAAAAAAGTAGGCACGTATTAAATGGAGGAAGTACTTTATGTGTTCGTTGTGTTTTATAGAAAAATCAAAGGTGGGGAAATAGATACTCTTGGTTTGGCTCGGTTTCAATTAACAGCAGCGCTTCAGCTACGAAAAAAAAGCCATACATGAGCACCACCTAGAGGAAATACTTTTAGACGGGTTTGTGTTGGTTCCATGAGGTTAGAACCAACACCCTTACTGCTGGGATCACCGTCCTGCCGGAGAGGCAAAGGAAAGAAACCTCGTTAGTTTTCCACCCAGACAAATGTCACCGGGGTGCCCCAGCACCGCTGTCCCCTCCGCCATTCGTAGTGCAGCTCGAACAGGGCACGGCCTCTCGTATACCAACGAAACGAGCCGCCGTTGTCGGAGCAAGACGCCGGCGGGCAGGGAGGGAGGAGGGGCTGGCCCGGGTGGGAAGGAAGGGAAGGGGCGGCGGGCTTGGGACGGGCGGCGGGAGGAGGGGCTGGGTCGCAGGAAGGGTGTTTCCCTGCGCGGCTCCCAGTCCGGTGACTCATACAGGAAACTCCCCGCCGGGCGCGGCCCAGGAGCGAGCAGCCGGCCCAGCGCCGCTCTCAGCCGAGCCGAGCCCCGGACGGGTCACCGCCGCCGGGCAGCGCCGTTCCCGGGAGCCGGCGGCGCCGAGCGGGTGAGCAGCCTCCGCGGCAGCGCTTCCCGGGAGGCGGAGCGGCCTGGCCCGGCCGGGCCCAGCGCGGCGGCGGCGGCGGCGGCGCTTCGGGTGCGGCCTCGCCCCCTGCCCGGTCCGGAGCGCTGCGCTCGGGGCGCGTCTCGCCGCTCCTCCCGGTGTCCGCCCCTGGGTTTTGTGTGCCGTCCTGTGGGTTGGGGCTGCTGGGGCGGAGGCCGTAAGCTCCCGCTGCCACGATGGGGGCGGTGTTCCAGCAGCGTTCGGCGGGGGGTCTGGGCAGAGTTCGGGCATGTGCGCGATATGTACAGCAGGGAGCCCTGTGGCTGCACGGCGGGGAGGAAAGCTGTCTGGGGGGGCTTTTCCTTAGTTAGAGGTCACACAGCGTTACGGTGATTGTGGGGGGCACGAAGCTTGGGCTCTAATTGCAGCTCTGGTCCTTGTTGCGTTCTGCTTGCTTGTTACGATTTATATTCTGAAAACTTCCCCGTGCGTTACTGTGTGTTTTTTAGAGCGGAGGTTCTGATAATTATCGTGAGACAACTTTCTGTTTTCTGGACCGTGCTTAACAATTGCGTTTCTACAAAGAGTTTTTTTATGTTCAGACTGGGTTTGTAAGCTGCGTGCTTGAAACTGGTGCTGGTCCTGACATCAGCGCTCTTCTGCTTCTTGTCCTTATCTCACTTTTCCCTGCATCCTTTCCAAAACCCTGGCTTTTTCAGCGAAAGGCTTTCTAAGCGTTCTCAAACAAGAAGTCTGTGAGGTCTGGCTGGTGCGGGCAGCAGTATTTTTGTAGCTGCCAGGACCAGGAAAGAGGAGGTGGTGCTCGGAAGCAGCCTGCAAAATGTGGGGTGCTGAACGGACACTGCTGAGGGTCACAAGGAGGAGAATGGAGCAGCGTCTGAGCTGTGCCCAGCAGGGTTACCTTAAAGCTTCTGACGGCGATCCCTGCTCATTGCAGGGGAGCTGGACTACCTTTAAAAGTCCCTTCCAACTCAACGTGATGTCCAGAGCTCACAGAATCATTTATCTACTGAGTGAATCTGAGTTACAAAAATTGTTTTTAAAAAAATCGGTGTTGTAGAATGGGGATGTTTCACAAACAGTCTGAATTTTTCATTGTTTGATTCCTCTATGCTTGTTTTACATAGAAGAAATTGTATTTCTATATTGTATGACATACACTCGGTATCTAAAGTATTCATTAATAAAATTATTGGGTTTTAAGTTAGCTTTAGGTAGAAATCTGCCCCGGGACTTGTACCTACAAACTCCCTTAACTTGCATAGACCTTAAAGTGTAATCATGTAATTAACGGATATCAGTTCCAGCTGCATCATTTATGTTAAAAGTTTGTCTCATGTGCTCCTTGGTTTTGCTTAGTGGTTTGTTTATTCTCTCGGAGAGAGAGCTGTCTTTGGAAGGCGACTGGTTCCTGAGAGTGGTTGTCACAGTCTTTCCATAACCTGTTTCTCAGGATCATCAGACTTTTATTTCTTGTTTTGCTTCTCAGAGATTTGAGATACTCAGACTGAGGTTTATTGAAAGCTTCGGAGGAGTTGTATGGGAGCTATGAAGTTACATAAAGCAGAACAAAAAGCCCACATAAAGCTCCTCAGACTCAATTTTACTCATCTGCTGGCCTGAAAGCTGCTAAGATCACTTACACTGTTATGCAAAAGAAAATGAATTTTAGTATAATTTCCGTATATATTCTATACGTGAGTCAAGACAGCTTCATTTTACTGTCATTGCTCTGCATTCTTGGGGCAAATTCTTCTTGTGGTTCCTTTGCTGTACCAAATGAAAGTAAACTTCAGTGTTGGGCAGCGCGTTATGTCATAGCAGAAGTCAGTCACATGATTGACTTGGCTTCTTTTTCAACAATGACAGTGTGGGTTTCTGAACTGTTGTTGTATGATCTTAAATAGCTGTACTTAGTATGACAAGCCCCAGCTTAGTAAGCAATTATTCCTGAACCAGATTTGGTGCTTGTTTTTGTGGGGAAACTGCAGGAACTTGACACAGGCTAAGTGTGAATGGTGCACCAATGAGGTACTTCAGATGAATCCATGCATGTGCGTGGGATTGTGATTCCTTTAAATGCTTCTGAGTTTTGTTAGAATTTGAGAGCAGGTAGTAAATGTAACAGATTTGGAAACTTATGATATTTAGAATATGAAAGTTGTCATAGGCGGCCTCTGATAGATCAGATAACCTCATTCCTTTTTTTGTTGGGTTTTGAGTCACCAAGATTGGAAAAGACCTCTGCGATCATCCGGTCCAACTTCAAAATCTGGCTATGTTGTTACTTGACTGTGTAAAAAACCCACATATATTTGGCTTTTGTGTGTGTGTGTGTGTGTGTGTGTAACTGTCTTGGGAACAGAGAAGAAGGGCATTTCAACATTGTGAAATAGGATTGTGTACCCAGAAAAACTCACTGAGACTTTAGAAATGGTATTTTAAGCTACAGAAATCAGCTTAGGACACTTCTGTGCTGTACATTTGTCCCTAGAAGCTTATGTTTGTAGGAATCAGGGTACACTACTTTGCTGTGTGGTACCAATAGCTCAGAGTACAACTTGCTTGTTGTGAGTGTGCTTGCACTAATCAACATCTGTCATTGTAGTGATATAACAAACGTAAGATGCATTGGTGTGACTTGTGTTCCTTCTCTTAGAGAAATAAAGGTGAGTGTGATGATCTTTGGGCCAAGCAGCTGTTCTGTGGTTCCAAGTGGAGCTGCACAATTACTTCATACTCAGAGCAGCTACTTGGAGTTAGATTTTTTCCAGTTCAGTGGTGTCTCTCTCAGCAGCCTCTCATAGAACAGCTTTGTGTAGGTCTGTAATAGAATGAGCAAACAAGTTAGTAAACCCAAGAATTACTCATTTGGAGCACAAAATGCCTTTTCTCCTTCCCTTCCTCCACCCAAAGGTATGTTAATACTTTAGAGAAAGGGTGGACTTACCACTTTTTAAATGACTGTCTCTCACAAATAATTACCAGAATTGATTCTCTGTAATGCTCTTATGAATGAATGCAAGTAAAGCAGTGCTGTTGTTTTTAAGTAAAAATAGCCAGCTTTCAAAACCAGCACATTGTGTTAGCACATGCATTTCAAGAGCTGACATGCTAGGTAGGATTCCAGCTGTAGAATGGGACATGGAGCTCCCAGAAATGCTGACCTTAATGCACTACAGCTATGCAGGAGATCTGTCTCCAAGATCTTGATAAAAATGTAGTGTTGCTACACAATACTTAAACATACTTCAGTTCTGATGAGGGCATGGACACTGTATTGGCAGGAAAAAAAAATGCTATAGACCTGAGCTTGACTTCTGTTCTTCTCTCGGTACAGCCCCAGTTATTTCAAGTGGGTTCCCTGACCTCTACTAATTTCAGCACACTCTCCTATTGATTTTGAACGTTAAGTTCAGGTGAACTGTTAGGATACATTGCTCAAGATTCACATGTAGATACTTTTTGGGTGATGCCATAAGTAGAGCTTTCGATGAAGCATTTTTACTGAGACTGCATATTTTTATTTGCTGTATGAAAATGAAAGAATAAAACTCATCAGGTGATGAGCCCATTTAAAGGAAAAGGAAAACTTACAACACTAGTAAAGACTATTAGCTTTCTTTCTGGAAAATGTCTTAGAGCGCAGCCCCTGGAAAAAAAAAAACAACAACAATATTTTATGTTTTGTTTTATTTCCTCTACTCTGGTGAAATAAGGTTGAAAACTTAGTTGTTTTTTGTATTAGCATCTAAGGACTCAGGCTGGCCTTTCAGACCCTGTGGCTCCCTCATCTGTAACTGGCAGACAGGTGCTCTGCCTACCAGTCACTGCATACACTCCATACACAGGTGTACCTTTCTTAGTCATTCCCAAAGCAGTGCCATGCAGTGTTGCCTCTGAGCACATCCATGTGGCACAGCAGGAACTGGTTAGCAGAGCTCCTGCAGCTGTGGAAGAATCTGAAATGGAGGCATGGAGAAAATGCACTGAGGACAGCTGCAGCAGGTGGAGCAGTGGGACAGCACAGCAAGTCAAGGAGAAGAGATTAAACAACAGGGGTGAGGTGAATTGTGTGAAGGGAAAAGAACAGAATCATAGAATATTCTGAGGTGGGAGGGACCCAGGAGGAACATAAAGACCAGTTCCTGGTTCCACACAGCACCATCCAAAATTCAAACCCGGTGTCTGAGTGCAGTGTCCAAATGCTCCTTTAACTCCAGCAGCTTGAGGCTGTGACCGCTGCCCTGAGAAAGAGGAGGGGAGTTAGTCAAGTGCTGTGTGCACTCAGAAGCCTGGTTCTAGGTGAACCATTTCCCTGATGTGACCCTTCTGGGATTTGCTGTGTTGTCGGGTGGAATTGCAACACAGTTCAGCACTGGAATTTTTAGTTTTCCCTTTCATGTTTACTGAGCCTTGTTTATTCCAAATGCAAACTGCTTTTTGAAAGCTGAGCTGTACGTCAGGTCTGTTGCATAAAGGGTTGTCAGCTGCTGCCTGCTGCCTTTGGTCCCTTACTTTAATAAGGTGGGTCAGTAAATGATGAGAAAAGCATTTTTATTTGCTTCTTCAGTTTATGCTAATCTGTTGCTTAGGAACACCGAATAGCTCCACTCCTGCACAAAAATACCATGCTGCATTAATCCCCATCACAAAAAGGCAGATTCTGTCAACCCAGCACTGAAAAAGAGCAGATCTGGCACATTGCTTATCTCTGAAGCAGTTTGCTTATTAATTTAATAAAATTGTTCCTGCGTATTCAGAGTATACAGTTGATCAGCTGCTGCTTTTGAGGTTTAATTCATAGAATCATAGAACATCTTGAGTTGGAGAGGGCCTATAAGGATCAGTAGTCCAGCTCCTGGCTCCAAACAGGACCACCCAAAAATCAGACCATAAATTAACATAAAACAAAAGTGAAATTTTGGGAGATTTCTTGGAAGTTTGGGAGAAAAAAAAACCAACAAAACATTGTGATCTTTGCTGTGCTGCTCTAGGAAGGGACGATCAATTCTTTTTATCAACTCTTACCTTCAGGGGCCTTTTGTGATCAGTCTCATGACTTATCCTGAGTAGGAACATTGCAAGGAGTACTGAAACAATTTATCTTCATGGAAAAATGGTTTAATTGATTTTCTGCAAGCCAGTAACATAGAAGAATGACACAAGGGAGCAAAAGAAATGATGAAATGTTGCATTGCTACGGAGATAAAACTAAACATCTTCTGCTGTGTAGACCAAGCCTGTTACTGTGGGAATTTTGTCGTTTCCTATGTAGTTCACTGCGGTTGGTCCCACACACTGCAGTTCAACTGACCATTCAGTCTTCTTTTTAAGTTTATCCCTACTGGCCTGCTGAATGCTTTTGCTCCTCTTCTTTAGAGAACGTAGAATCATGGAATCACCGAGGTTGTAAATGACCTCCAAGATCATGCAATCCAACCGTCCACTTATCATCACTATTTCCCACTAAACCATGTACCTCAGTACAACACCTCCAGGGTCGGTGACTCCCCCACATCTGTGGGCAGCCCGTTCCAGTACCTGACCGTGCTCTTGGAGAAGTATTTTCTGACATCCAACCTGAATCTCCCCTGGTGCAATTTGAAGCCGTTCCCTGTAGTCCTATCACTGTTACATGGGAGAAGAGGCCGATCCCCACCTCGCCACAACCTCCCTTCAGGTTGTTGTAGAGAGTGATAAGGTCTCCCCTGAGCTTCCTCTTCTCCAGCTTGAACAATCCCAGTTCCCTCAGCGGCTTTTTGTAGACTTGTGCTCCAGACCCCTCACAGCTTCATTGCCCTTCTCTGTGCATGCTCCAGGCCTCAGTGCCTTTCTTCTGGTGAGGGGCCCAAAACACAGCACTTGAGCAACAGCCCCACCATGGCTGAGCACAGGGGGATGGTTACTTCCTGCTCCTGCTGACAACACTATTTCTGATGCAAGCCAGGGATGTACTTATTTTTCCCTTCCTTCACTGCCTTACTTACAGAGAATGTAGAATTTCCCTCATTTTCATCAGTGTATCCTGCCCTAAGAAGTAGGATAAATTTTGATTTGCTTATTTTTCATTTACTTATTTAAGCTTATTAAAAAAAAAAAACAAAAACAAACAAACAAAAACCAGCACAAAAAAACCCACACGTAGATGTGTGTTTAAATTCCTGAGTTGCAATGCAATTGTAATTTTCAGTACCCACGCTAGGCTTAATTTAAGATTCTTCATTTAATTTGAAATTCAAAGATGCTTTTGCAAACTTGGGAGAGAAGAGAGTGTCAGAGGAAGTGCTGTTTAAAGAGCAGACAGACTTCCTTTTTGTCTTATTTTGAGCCTGGGAACATGCACAAGCACTTGGAAATGCAATGCATCTATTTAAACACAAAATAAGAAATGCTTCCAGTGATCTGCAAAAAGACAGAGAGAAACTCTTCCCAGCACCTGTTTTCAGTCAAATTAAACAGTGTTCTCATGTATGAAGTCATAAAATATTCTAGAGCTTCTGTAATCCAGCAGGTTTTTTTAATATATTGTTTAAACCCAACCTTAAGGATTTTGGAATTCGAGTAAAAAATATTTCTTTCACAAATTTCAATGCTTGAGATCTTCTTGGGTCGTGTAGGACATGACCTTAGCAAAACCAATTCCCTGAACATCCCCAGACCCCTTTGCTTCTCTTTGCAGTATCCCCACACTGCCCCTGGCATGTGGATTGGGTTCATTAGGTTTTAAGAGCTTACATAGCTGTGGGTGCAGCTCTACATTGCCTGCATCCTCTGACTGCATGGGCTGCCTTCAGAGCTGCTGGTGCAGCTTCTGTAGAGCTGCAGGGATTTGTACTGTAGTTATAGCAGCAATAGGGTATGCTTTTCCAAAAAAAAATTCATTGGTGTCACTTCTTTTTTTTTTTTTTTCTTTAATGCATTTGTGGATTTTATAACTTTCAGGCTGTTAAAAGCATAATTCTGTGTTTTTATTGAATTTGTGCTCATTTAAACTTCAGGTATGCTTGGGAATGATGGTTTAATGAAAATACATACTTTGGGAATTTCTTTTTTAAATAGTTATTTAAGATACTGGTGTCAAAAAATGGTGATACAGGTGAATCCCTGTGGTCTGACTTGCACACTATGTAAAACCATGAGATAAATGGCATCACCTTGAAGTAAAGGTCCAGAAGGGTTATCATGTCTACAACAGTTCCTTGATGCAGTCCTTCCTGTCATGAAAGCCTGAGCTCGGTTGCTGTGTCTGCTTCTCTAACCCCAGTCAGTGTTCAACACAGATTCTCCCTCTGTGGCATTGCCTGTTCACTTGTCAGATCTCTTTTGTGCCATGCTATCAGCTAAACCTTTGGTTTTTCAGGGAAGTTTTCCTTCTAGAGCACGCTGTGAGCATAAGGCACAATAGATGGAGTTGAGAGCATCACCTGCTCTGTCCTGGGTAAAGATTTGGATTTGCTCTAAGGAGCTGCTGGCGGAAACCACCTGGAAATTGTCACCACGTCCAGGCCACTGCCTGCTGCTGTTCCCCTCTTCTAAGCAAGGGGGCTACTGGGTTACTGCTCTGATGGTCCTGTGCTGATAAATCCATAAAGATTTCTGGATTTTCAGGACTTTGAGTGAATGACGGAAAAGAAAACAGGTAGAGATCAGCGAGCCCAGTTATGAGGTTAAACTTCTTGCACTGAGAATCAAAGTTTTTTTCAAGTTCAGCTGAATAGATCCTTGAGGCCATTAGAGGTTGTTTCTGTGGAAGCCTTGGTTCTGGAAGAAGAAGTGAAAGAGGAAATGCTTGGTGATTTCTGTACTTACAAGGAGGTCTCAAGAAACATACGGTTACCTAAATTTACTTACGTCTGCAGGATTTTGTGTGCTGTTTCTTGAACACGCTTAGGAACTATCTCCCAATATCTAACATCATTTTCCTGTTATAGGTAATTATAGACTGTGAGTGAGTTGTCTTCTGATTTCTTCTTTGATAAGTAATTTGACCCGTGTAACTGTCAATAGAAGATATCTTAAAAACTCGAAAGTGTTTTTTTCTTTTTTTCCCTCATTTAAAAAAAATAATAATCCCTTAATTCCCTTGGGTGTTGGAGATTAAAAAAAAAACAAGTTGATTGTGAGAGTGGAATAGTATTACAGCAGTCCTCTTTTTTGTAGACTCATAGAATCGTTCAGGTTGGAAAAGACTTCTAAGATCATCTAGTCCAGCCGTGTCCATGCCCCTGCTAGGAGAGCTACATCCTTGCCCCAAGAATGAGAAGAAAAAAGCTTTATTTCTATAGAGGAACCAGCCCAGAAACATCATTCCTCCACCCAAGAAATGGCATTTTGGGGATACTTTTCCATTCTGAAATAGAATCATAGAAACATAAAGGTTGGAAATGATCACTGAGATCATAGTGATTCTGAAGTTACTACTCTTTCCTCTACCTTCTGCTTTCTCAGTCCTTACTTTCAATGTTTTTTTAATGTTCTTCTGGTCACTCATGTAGGTGGATTGTTTGTTTGTTTGAAAGGCTTTTTCCCATAATGTGTTCCTGTTTGTATATGTTTTTTCAAACAGTCTGCACTATCATCATAGAATCATTATAGAATCATAGAATGGCCTGAGTCGAAAAAGACTTGAAAGATCATCTAGTTTCAACTGCCCTTCTGTGGGCAGGGTCATCAACCAGTGGACCAGGCTGCCCAACTATCAAGAGGCCTTCAAGAGCAAGGCTGAAAGATGCACACTGTGCATTTTCTGGTATGCTTGGAATTAATCTTTAGCAAAGACGTTATTCTGTTAAGATGGAGATGTGGAAATAGTTTATCTCTTAGGATTGACCCTCACCTCTAAATACCAGAGCAATGCTAAGCAAAGTGTTGTGTGCCATGCAGTTGCATAGCTGTTAACAATGATACAGAATTATAACATTTAAAAAGGACTGGCAGATCTTTTGTTTGAATATGTTTCAGTACTAAGCCAGCTCTGAAGTTAGATTAAGATGTAGATAATGCTACAGGAACTTCAGGGTCTGGTGCCTTTCTTTTGTTTTTCACCTGGACAAAATGTTACGGAGATGGCACAGTAAGCTTCTCTGCACTGCAAACTGTTCTGAGCAGGTCAGGCCCATCTGGTGCTTGTCTCCTCCACAAATGAAGAGAAAGAAGAATATCTTAATTTAAGTTAGTCAGTGGTGTTGCCCTAAAAAAAAAAAAAAGAAAAAAACCACCCATGATTGATACATCTGACCCTTGGATGCAGTGGGAATTTGCATGGTAAGATGATTGTTTGTGCAGGAGACAGGGATTTCTTGTCTGCTGGCTTTGCAGTCTGGAGAGAGCCTGGGAATCAGCACAGACACAGCTTTCTACTGCTTAGGAAGATGGGTGTGCTCATCAGACACTAAAACTTAGCTAACCAACATGCAGATGTGTGTGATTCTCCTGGAGGGAGGATGTAAGATAACAAATGGCTTTTAATTAAGTTGTGTATGTCCAGGAAAGTGTGTTCCTGGAATGCATTTTGACTTCAGTGCTGTAATGATGGGTTGTGATGCAAAGACAGAAGAAAAAGAAAAAAAAAAAAGAAAAAGGAAAAAAAAAAAGAAAAGGATTGTTTTGAAGTAATTCATATGTTTCTGCTTGAGCGAATCAGTCCTGGAAAATCCTAGGTGAGTGCTCAGCTGAAAATACAGCATCAGAGGACTGTAGTAAGAAAGTAAACCTTGCTGCTTGAATAAATTTACCAGTGTAGCTATAATTATCAGTGTAACTACAGTGTTTTAATCTCTTCTCATTAAGATGAATTCATAATCAGACAGTGGTTTGTGATTTTTTTAAAGGAGGTCTTTGAAGTTTCTTGTGTTCTTTGCCAGAAGGGAGTCTGTTGAAGTAGTAGTGCTGCTGCCCAGTAGTTTCACGTATAAGAATTCATACTGATCAGTCTCAAGGAGGCAAAACTGTTCAGTTTTGTGTCTTGGGAATTTTAGTTTACTTAAATGACTTTTCATTATACTTAGGGGATGAAAAGAAAAGGAACCTTGAAGAAAATCTTTCCCACCAAGGTCTCAGGGCTGGTGAGGAGAACAAGCTGAGCTCCAGCTGCCCTTCCTCTGCTGCTCTCAATGTATGCAAATGTGTCAAAGCTGGGCAGGAAGGAGTTTCTTCTTCTTCCATGTCTTGCTAGACAGCAGGATAGGAAAAGTGAAGGGCTGGCGTGCTAAAATGATGGCTTGGCCAGTCAAACACCAACTGTGTGGATGGCAATTACCAAGGGAATCTGTCAGCAACCTTAGAACAAGAGGGCTTTTGTAACAGTCTGTGCCCATTTGCTTACATTGTCCCAGTTCACAAAATGCTGTTCTATCTTTGTGAAATCATGCCGAAGGGCTTGGAAAAAATGTACTCTCCTGTGTTTCTTCTCACAGTGTAAAGGGCAGCAGGGAGTCTTTCTTTTGTAGCCTGTGCATCCATCCTGCTGAGGGGAGTTTCTTAGACTGGTGCTGTTAAAAAGACAGCAGTGTAAGTGAGAAGGAGTTTGGGTTTTGCTTATCCTTTGGTTCGTATTTTCTAACTACTTTTTTAGCATCAGCATCCTTGGCTTTTCTTCCACACTGGGGATCTGGGCTGTGTTTGAGGAGGCGGGATGAGGATCACAGCATGGCTGAGGCTGACGGAGCACTCAGGGCCCACTTGCTCCAGCCCCCAAGGAGGAGACCCCACAGCCACTGCCCTCACAGTGGCAGCCTCTGCCACTGCTCCGTCACCTACACAGGAGTGCTCCTGGCGTTCAGAGGGAGCTCCTGTGTGCTGGTTTGTGCCCATGGCCTCTTGTCCTGGCACTGGGCACCACTGACAGGAAGCTGGACCTGACCTCTGTGCATCCTTTCTTCAGGTGTTTAAGGGCATCGATGAGATCTCCCTGAGCTTCCTCTTCTCCAGGTTGAACAGTCTCAGCTCTCTTTCCTCATAAGAGAGGTGCTTCTGTTCCTTGCTTTGGCAGGGGGGTTGGACTCGATGATCTCTGGAGGTCCCTTCCAACCCCTACAATTCTGTGATTCTGTGATTCAGCATTTTGGTGGGCCAGTGTTGGACTCTTTGCAATATATCTATGTCCCTTTTCCACCACGGGGTCCAGAAACGTTGCTCCAGCTGTGGCCATGGTACTTTGGGTGTAGCCTCACTGGTGCTGGTGAGGGGAGACCTGGCCATTTCTATTCCATTAAATGACAACTCCCTTTTGTGTGAATAACTGCAGTAGTTTTCAGAGTATAAGAGGCAACCATTTTTTCACTGGGTTTTGGAGTAGGGATGGAGCAGTGTTTTGTGGCCATTTGCCTGTCCATTGTGGCAGCGTGGGGTGACTGTGCATGCATCTGTCCCATGGGTGTGAGGCCCAGGGGAGCTGTGAGTGGGAGTTTGTTTTGGTCATGAGCCTACAGGGAGGAGAAGCTTCAAGTTGGAAGAAGCCTCTCAGTTAAACTATCCCAGGTAAAGTGTGTTGGTTTTTATTTTAGCTGAAGCTTGACCTATAGATACTCAGAACAAAAATATTAAAATAATGTTTGCTTGTGGTGCTCTAACTTCTTAGCAACTCTCTTGTTTTCCTCCAGGCTAAAACTGTTGACAGTTCAACTTCCTTGTGGGGCTTGTGCCCAGATATGGAATTCTTTTGGCATTTGTTTATTTATTGAAGGGAAGATGCCATGGCTTTTGCCTGCCTGTCATTGAAGAATAACCGCATTAGCTGTGAAGGAGCTGTGCTCAGTGTGGGCAGCTCTGTCAGCAAGCACTCCTGTCAGTCCTGTCCTTCATCATTTTTCAACAGGGATTGCAAGTTGCACAACATGTGCACTGCTCATTTATTTATTGTAATGAAAACTAACCTGCTCAGGCTCGAAGCAAAGCTGGAGCCATGGTTTCAAGAAGCAAAATGCCTGCAGACCTGTCTGACAGTAGTTGTTAGAAATTGTTGGTGAGCTCTCTCTGTGTGTGGTTTGTTGGTTGGCCTCTGAGGGCAGGTGGCGTATCAGTTCTGAGTGTTTCCTTCCCTTTGCTTTGGTTTTTGCTTTTACTGCGTTATCTTTGGTGGTTTCTTCATTTATTTATTTTTAACTTCAGATTGATGTTACTGTCCTCGTGGTTACATCTGAGGGCAGTCCTTTTTTCCTGTGAATTTGATGTCAGTGTTTTCTCTGTTTTTGGTGCAGCAGGGAGGAAGAGAAGTATTTCTGAAGTCAAAAAGTAAGGAGGAGGTCGTTATCCTAACATTCATTTTAAACTTGCATACTGAAACCATGTGGGTTTTGGTTTGACTGTGTTCCCTTCCATTATGGTGTCTATCAAAGGGAAACTACCTGTTTCCCACAGTAGTAATGGTTCCCTGCTCTTTGTGATGTTTGTTTTCTGTTTATATAGTTAAATATATATATATATATAAAACAACTACAGGTACGTGTATGTATACACACCTATATGTATATACATACATGTATATGTATGTATTTTTTTAACCACAGGTGCAAAATGACTGCTCAAGTAACACTGGAGGATGCCTTATCCAATGTGGATCTCTTGGAAGAATTACCATTGCCAGATCAGCAACCGTGTATTGAACCTCCACCATCATCTCTGCTTTACCAGGTCTGCTGTCATTTCAGAAAAAAATATTGCAGTTCTTTTGCAAGAATCTGTACTCTCAAAAGGCAAACAACAACAGTAGCAAAAGTGTTCACTTTTATGATATACATAAATTATTTTCCTTACCAAGAATTTGATTCAACATTTTGCTTTCTTTGCAGCCAAACTTCAACACTAACTTTGAGGACAGAAATGCATTTGTCACTGGCATTGCGAGATACATTGAGCAAGCCACAGTCCACTCTAGTATGGTAAGTAGGTGTCCAGGTAGATACTTCTCTGCTACCTAGAATAAAAGGGGAATGATGTATCATTTTGCATTTCATTGAAAGAATTGTGGTCACAGAAAAGAAGTTGTCTGTAACATTTCCAGGAGGCAGTAACACAGAAGTGTGTGGCATTTCTTTTCTTGCATATAATATAATAAGCTGGCAGTTTTAAAAGCTGTCCTTTTTCTTGATCAACCAGTGTTGTTCCAAAGTTTATTGCTTTCACTGTGCATTTCTTTCAGTATTTGGAGATGGGTTGGTTTTATTGATGACTTTTGGCTGTAACTTGAATAAAAAATTACCTTTCATTCTCCCAAATTTCCAATGTTTCTCTGTCAGGTTAGTGGTAGTAAGGGTTTTTGTTGGCTTCCTCACTGTATAATGTATACATTAGTTGTTCATTGGCATGGTTTTGTGTAAGGTCTTTTGTGGTTTTTAACAGTTTTACAATGGAAGATGAGACTTCTTACTCATAACTACCTCTGCTGGTGGTATTGCTGTTTGGGGATACAAAGGAAATTGCAGGTTGCAAACACTTTTCCATTTTGAACTTTTAGTTGTTTTATGCATTTTTGAAAAATGAGGATTAATACATTTTGTCATTCTAAAAGCCATTTCACAAACTGCATCGGTTACATGGAACTGAAAATTACGTCAATTTACATCAATCTGCTTTTAAAATTATCTGGCAAGTTCTTAACTTGTTTTGATTGTTTTGATTACGTACAGTCCCCAGGTGATAAGAATTTTCTCAGAATTAGATTGAATGTTAAAACATGACTGTGAGTAGATAGAAAAATTTAGCTGTTGCCTAAGCTGGGCATCTGTAGCTGATCAATTCAACTGTTATGTTTCTTTAATGGTAGAAACAGCACTGATGCATTCAGTATGCCAGTTTGCACCTATGTATTATTGTAATGTTACTTCACACATATGCAGTAAGGTATATCATTTAGCTTGCAATATATGTTTGCACATACACTTTTGAATAAGAAAAATAGTTTGCTTTGGAATGATGGCAGAGAATTGAGTTTAACTCCTTTATTTTACAATGCCTTATTATTATCAAGTGTCTCTCTTGCAGAATGAAATGTTAGAAGAGGGCCAGGAATATGCTGTCATGTTATATACATGGAGGAGCTGCTCAAGAGCCATTCCCCAGGTAAAGAATCAAAATTAAACCGTCATGCAGCATGTGGACTTCCATCTTGTTTTGGTTAGAGATTTAGTAATGAGTTCTGAAATTTGCTTTGATCCCTGAATTAGCAAGCTGTGCATGCTGTAGAATAGTGTTTTAACACTTGGGAACTGGTTGGACGTCTTGCTTTTTTCCCCCAGATATTTAAATTCAGAGCAGGTTTAACAGGTGTTATAGCATGTAATAATTAGCATTTGTGTTAAACATTCTAGGTTTTTAGATGGGTCGTTCTCTTCTTGTCAGAGCTATGCAGAGTTTTCTTGATCTGTGTACAAAAATTAAATCCTGTGAATACATGTCTGGGATTGGTGATACGGTGATGGGATGGGAAGAATGTTAAGATGCATCAGGAAACTGACCAAAAGTGAAACTGTGAATTGGCAACAGCTTGCAAATATTTTTATGCAAAAGTGCAAAGAATAGAGAAAATAGAGAAAAAATCTCAATTTATATTTTTAAACTCATAATGAATCTTAGAAGAATGGCATAGATTTAGTAAAGCCAGCAGTAGATGCCGTAAATTTGTATTGTCAAGGTGATAATAATACATTTACCAGCTTGTCATTTGGGATCTTAGTTTCTGAGGGAAATTTTGTATCGGGGAAAGCTGTAAGTGTAACGATCTCTCTAATTGTCTTCAGGTTAAGTGCAACGAGCAGCCTAACAGAGTAGAAATTTATGAGAAAACTGTGGAAGTGCTGGAGCCAGAAGTCACAAAACTGATGAATTTTATGTATTTCCAGGTAAAAGGAATAGAAAATTTGTTAGCAAGCTTATATGCTTATTCTGTATGCTTAATATTGTATGCTCGGTCACTCAACCTAATTGTTATATTTTGGGGGAAAAAAGGTCTCTCAGAAGGGCAGCATTTCTAATGCCTGTTTTAACAACTTCAGGAGTTTCAAAGAATCAGAGAATTATAGGGGTAGGAAGGGACCTCTAGGGATTGTTGAATCCTACTCCCTGCTAAAGCAGTTTCCTACAGCAGGTCTCAGAGGGAGGCATCCAAGTGGTTCTTGAGTATCTCCAGACAAGGAGACTCCACAACCTCTCTGAGCAGCATCTTCCAGTGCTCCACCACTCTCACTGTAAATAAGTTCTTCCTTGTGTTTGTATGGAATTCCCTGTGTTCCACTTTCTGCCTATTGCCTCTTGTTCTATTGCTGCACACCACCGAAAAGAGATTCCTCCATTAAGACTTTGAGCATAAAATAGAAGATAATGGCACATGGTTCCTGACACTTGGAAGGAAAGGAAATAGAAATAAAACACATCTCATGTGTATACATAAGGCCATCAAGGCACAGAGACCATTTGTTGGGTGGTTGAGGGTTCTACAAGCCTCGACATCATAGCACCCAGTGCAACTTCGCTGCAGAAATTCATCCTTGAAGCAAGCTAACACAGTTTTTCTGACCTGCCAGCCACCCAAACTAAATATAGACTAGAGAACAGCCATTTGTCTTGCTCTCTCCTCCTGTGCAAGCAGCTTGCCACTTTATTCAATGAATGGAGGATGTTTCTTGGCATTTTTCTGAGGAAGCCAGAGCAACTAGAGCTTGCAAACCATGGAGCACACAGGAGAATGAATGCAATGTAGCATTTTCTGTCATCTTCCTAAACTCATGGATCTTACTGACTACAAAAATCTCCTTTCATTTGAGGTTATTGCCCTAAACTCAGAACAGATTCCTCTTTGTGTCTGAAGTTTCTACTTGTACTTGTAATCTCAGAGGGTCCTGGTGTACACTTGGAAATAAGCCCTCAAATAACCATCTGCAAGCATGGTTTTGCAAATTGGCATGTGCTAGCATTAATCACTATTCTGATATAAAATCACTTGTTTCAAAGGGATTTATTTTTTCTGACTTTAAATTGCTAATCATATTTCCAGTTGTGCCAGGCTAAAATTCTTTATGACACTTGTAGTACACAGAGGTGAAGCTGGAAAGGCTGTGTTGGTGTGTTGTTGGCCTCACATGCCTTAAATGTTTTTCTGCTTCGGTGGTGCTTTTCATTAGCTCTTGCAGGTGCACCAAAGTGGACCGTTGTGACAGTGGAAGACCTCACCTAGAGGGGAGGACAGACAGGTGTCAGATCTCCAGTTGTGTGTGATAAATCTTTCTTGGAAACATCATGGCTTTTACTCCCTGACTCGTCTCTTTTGTTTTCTGTTAGAGAAATGCAATTGAACGGTTTTGTGGGGAGGTGAGACGCTTGTGCCATGCAGAGAGGAGAAAAGACTTTGTCTCTGAAGCGTATCTGATCACACTGGGCAAATTTATCAACATGTTTGCAGTACTGGATGAGCTGAAAAATATGAAGTGCAGTGTGAAAAATGACCATTCAGCCTACAAGAGGTAAGCTGTTCAGGATGGGATCAGGATTTATGCTGTGGGGAGACAGAGCTCCCACAAGATGGCAGCAGTAGCTCCTTTTTGGACAGCTTTTTCTGCAGTTACTGCAGCTAAACTGTTGACTGAATTGACTTTCTTTATGCTGCTCTTCCAGCAACTAAAGATTCTTCTGTCTTTCAAGGCAAAACAGGCAAATACTTCTATCTTGGTGTTCACTACATCTATTGGATACGCATTGCTCAGTACTGCTTTTCAAGTTTCAGAGAAAGCTGACTTTTTGTTCTATTCCAGTTTTTGGCATCCAGTTTTGATGCTTGTAAATCAAAGTTGTTCTTATGATATTTCAGCATTGCTCTTAAGAGGTTGTCAATAAGAGGGTAGGTTTGGCTAATATGTTCTTGTGAAGCTGTGGCATGAAGGCACTGGCCTTATGTGTCAAATTCTTTCTGCTTTATTCATGAGATGGGAGGTAGCAATGCTAAGGTCAACAACCTTGTAAAAGCAACAAATGGCGTTGCCATTGTACTGACAGTTTCAGGTTTGCTGATGTCTTGGAGTTCTGCTGACTACCTGGTAGATGCAGAGACAAATGTGTTTCTGTTGAGCGGGGATGAATTTGCGTACAAGCAGTGCCACTGAAAGGAAATATGGTTGTTGTTTTCTTCTTTTTGCAAAGAGCTGCTCAGTTTCTACGGAAAATGGCAGATCCTCAATCCATTCAAGAGTCCCAGAATCTTTCCATGTTCCTTGCAAACCACAACAAGATAACACAAGTAAGCTTTAGTTGTCTTTTTCCAAAATACCGAATGCTGTATGAAGCCTTTAAAAGAAAACCCTTTCACTTTGGTAGTAGCTGCTGATCCTGTGGGACTGTAACTTCTTGACTCATGTCCTTTTCTTCTTTTTTGTCAGTCGTTACAGCAGCAGTTGGAAGTGATTGTTGGCTATGAAGAACTGCTTGCAGATATTGTGAATTTGTGTGTGGACTACTATGAAAACAAAATGTATCTAACCCCCAGCGAGAAACACATGCTGTTGAAAGTGAGTTTCTTTTCAGTACAAACTTAAAAAAAGGTTGAAGCAGAACAAAGATGTTTGCATTCTTGTTGGATTTTTGTTTCCTTTTGCCAGAACCACATGAACCACGTAACTCAAATGTTGCCCTTTGTTTTTATTCTTCAGTGTCTTTGTCTTTCTTTTTTTTTTTTCTTTTATTTTAAACACTAAATCTGTTAAGAAAACTTCTAATCCATTTTTGTTTTTCATAAATTGAAGTTAGTCTAACTGAACTGCAGCCTTGTTAGGAAACGAATGCTGTGTTTCCTAACAAGGCTGCATATTTCCTTTAAATATGAAACTTTCTTTAAAAGAAATGAAGGATTATACTAACGTCTCTGTGAAGTATAGCAACAACAGAAAGGAACTAGGAAATTTTAGTTCTAGATAGGTGGGAAATTTGTGCAAAAGGCTTCTGAAGCTGATGCTATGTATCATAAGTAACAAGTAACTTAAAAATTAGGGTTAGTAAGCAGAAAAAATGAGCGATAAGTATGAGGTATAAGTACGTCTAATAAAAGAGTGCCAGGTAATGTGAAGTTGGTTGATATTATCTACTGTGTGTCTTGCAGTGAATGAAAAGGTATGGAGTAAACGCTGAATGTTTGTCTCATAACAAATATTTTCAGCATGTTTATACCCCTGAACTCCTTTTGCAGAGAGGTTTGGTTTTTTTCTTTTGCCAGGTTATGGGCTTTGGATTGTACCTGATGGATGGAAGTGTCAGTAACATCTACAAGCTGGATGCAAAAAAGAGGATAAATTTAGCCAAGATTGACAAATTCTTCAAGGTTGGTTAAGAGAAGCATTTCCTAATGTGTAATGTAGAAGGCAATTCCCGCTGCGTTTTAAATATACATCCAGATTAATAAAATCAAATAAAACAAAGATGACTTTGAAACTGTCATTGGGTAAATAGCAGTTTCCTTTCACTAAGGTGCATATTTCATCATTTATCTAATCTGATCTATTCCCTATGTACAGCAGCTGCAGGTTGTCCCGCTCTTTGGTGATATGCAGATTGAACTTGCAAGATACATCAAGACAAGTGCTCATTATGAGGAAAACAAATCCAGGTAGGTAGGACGAGGATACAGAGAGGGGAGCATGTGGGCTGGGGAAGGTCAGACCCATGAAGTATAATTTCATAATCACCTGATAATCTGTAATAATTACATTAATAGGATTTTCACCTTGGTCTGTTTTTTGGTGTGGGTATTTCACTATTAATGTACTTCACATAGTAGATACAATGTAAAGGACAGGTTATTTAAAAATCTTTCTGTGCTGCTGAGTTATTTCTTGCTTCAGTGGCATTGTTTTTCACCTGAGTTGGAGGATGTAAAATTTATCTTACACTAATGTAATTTTTATTTTTTCCTTTAAATATGAAACTTTCTTTAAAAGAAATGAAGGATTATACTAAGCAAGGTGAGCAGTAGTGCATGTGTATATTGTACATGGAGCAGAAACTTAGCTTGTGTCCCTCTTTGTTTTGGTAGGAGTACAACACAGCAAAATGGCTGGAAAATGCAGATGTTTTATATAAATTGTTCCATGGGTTATGGTTATTGCTTTATTTTAGCAAATGTTCCTGTGCTCCTCTGAGACCTTCCCTCCGTGCAGTTATGTGAATTTAGAATGTAGTGCTTTGCATTTTAATTCCTGCAGAAAAAAAAATGTAACTTGCATGTAATTGCTAAGAGAAAATCAATAGTAGCGAACCTGCTGTGCTACTAAAAGTATGAGGCTGTTTAACACAATATTTGGTAGCATGTATTTTGTGTCTCTCTTGATAACATGTTAATAGTATTTAATAATAACTATTTTTTATATTTGGAGCATACTGTAAGCTCTTCTTAGTTAAACATGAATGAAGAAAAACAAGCTGAAAGCAGCTAAACATCTTATGGCCTCCTATACTTGTCCCTCTGCCCAGGCTTTCAGTCCTTTTTGGTCCTGTCCCTAAGTGTGTGCTTCTGAAGAGAGATGGCAGTTTGTATTTCACAGCAGCAGCAGAGTGAAAGAGGAGAGGAAAGGCCTCACGTGGATGAGAAGGAGGATTTAAGGAAAAAAAATGAGTCACTCATCTTTTGTTCTTTCTTTTTTAGTATCAGCTGTACTCTTTATTGCATCAACTGATTGGAGATTTTTTTGTCTTCTGCAACAGATGGACGTGCACGTCTTCCAGCAGCAGTCCCCAGTACAATATATGTGAGCAGATGATCCAAATCAGAGAAGACCATATGCGTTTCATATCAGAACTGGCTCGCTACAGCAACAGTGAGGTGTGGGAGATTAGAGCTATTTGCGCAGATTTTACATCACTGGCTAGCAGTTATTGTAGAACATCTAAAAAGTAGGCAAATCTCAGGCTGGGTAAAGGATAGAGCTCAAGGACCTGACTCAAGAAAAGCTGGCTGCAAGGCTGGTACCCATCCCCAGCATGATATTGTTTAAATTTTAAATCTTAAACTCTGATACATCATACAAACTGCAGACATCTTCTGTTTGTCTGTGTATCCCAGAAATTTTTGACATGTCTCTGTGGGAATAGGTTGTCTAACCTTTACTCCAAATGTGTGCCCATAATGCTTTGAGTGAAGCTATAATTTAAGAGATGAGTTGAAAACTAAAATCAAGTGCACATGCGTATATAATATATAATCAGTGTCTTAAGTTTGTCTGCAGTGATATTTTGGTGATACAGAGTCCTTGTGGTTTCTATCTCTTGACCAAAGTCTGTGAAATGTAATGAGATAATTCTTTAAAAGAAAAAACTTTTACTGGTCTTTTGTACCCACGTCTTGATAAGTGATGCTGTGTAATGCTTAAAAAAATATTGAGAAATGTGACTTGAAATGTTGTACACAAGGTGTTTTAATTTTTTTTGTTTGCTTGTTTAAAAACATCATAGGTGGTGACTGGTTCTGGCCGACAGGAAGCTCAAAAAACAGATGCAGAGTATCGGAAGCTCTTTGATCTTTCTCTCCAAGGCTTGCAGCTTCTCTCTCAGTGGAGTGCACATGTCATGGAAGTGGTATGTTTTCTGAAGAAGGAAAGCAGATGAAAATGAGGTTGGACAGGCTTTGCTTTAAGAGAACAAAAAATGCATGTTATGTACTGTTCTCTTAATTCTCTTTTTTCCTGCACTCCTTTTCTCCTGATTCAGTCTGTTCCCAGAGGAAAGCAGCACCTCAGCTCTCAAAGTCTAGGAGTAATGTTACTGCTTGAAATATCCAGTAGCATGTGCCTTCTCATACACTACATTTAACTTTTTACATTTACTGGATAGGTGTTCACCTGTGACCCTTGATCAGTTGCTTTTTATGTTGCTCTTGGCACATGTTTCGTAGACTGACTTCATTTATTTTTCCATATATGTCATGTATTACCTACATGCAGTCACATAGGAAGTCAGTGTGTTCAGTTGGCTATGGTTAGATGCTGTCACTTAGTAAACTGAAGTGTGGGACATCTTAACTGTACACACAGAAAAGATGGAAGGGCTTCCATTAGCCAATGGGAGAAGAATAAGGAAGACTTTTAGTTGATAAATGTAGATAATATAAAATTTGAGAAGAGATGAGGGAGAGGAAATAACCTGCAAAGTGGTTTGTATTTTAATAACTTACTTTAAAAACAGATGCTAGTTAGAAAAGTAGCCATTTATATATTTTTTTTCAATCAGAAACTGTTTAATGCAGAAACTGAAGAGGAGACTGTGGGAATGCTTCATATATTCCAGACTCTTACTTAGATAAAGGCTGTGCGTCTTACCTACGGCAAAGCACAACTTAGAAGGGGTTGAAACAGGTGATATATTGTATGAGAGAAGACAGATTTGATCCTTTGATCTATTTGTTATACCTCTGTAGAAATCTCTCATTTTTACCTCCGTCTTTATACTCCCAGTTCCAGAACAAACCACAGCAGTTGTTTAGTTGGGGCTTACTTTTGTAGGCTTTTTGGTTGTTTTTTTTTGTTTGTTTGTTTGTTTTACCTCTTACCACTGCCAATTTTAGGTCCATGCTTTTCTTTGTCTGATTTGTATGGATTCCCTCAAGTGCTTGTCACATAAGTTCTTCTGCCCTCCCACTGAGATTTTCTCCTGGCATGGAGTATCTCACTTATTGATCCGTTTTCTGAGCACACTCAGTATCCATCAACCTTGTTAATAACTCAGTATCCATAACCTTGTTACATACATCATGTGCTGTTTCAGAATTTATGTAGGTTTTGAGAATAGTACCAGATATTTTTCAGATGTTCTTGAAAACATCAGAGTATTTTATAAGCATATTATTTGTGCTCAGGTATGTTTTGTTTATCAGGCCTTTTTTGTTTCCATCTTTCTTCTCCCTCTTCCATTTTGTGAACTGCAGTACTCATGGAAGCTGGTACACCCAACTGACAAATACTCTAATAAAGATTGTCCTGACAATGCAGAAGAGTATGAAAGAGCAACAAGATACAATTATACTAGTGAGGAGAAGTTTGCTTTGGTTGAGGTAAGAAATTTTCCTTTTTCTTTTTAGATGGATTTCCCAAAGATTAATTCCATACAAAAGAGAACATTCTCTGAAAGCATTTTCTATGCCCATGTTGACTCTGAAAGTGCATGTTTTCCTACATTCAAAGCACAGAAGGGGTACAGGAAAACTAGCCTCTTCAGACTGCCTTTCTCCTCTACCTTTTTGAACTTGTTAATTCCTCTTCATTCATTTTCTATATTGAAAAAAAATGACTTTTTGAACAAGTATACAAACAAAATTTAAAAAAAACAACTGTGTTTTTTTTTTCCAGGTGATTGCCATGATCAAAGGTCTTCAGGTGCTGATGGGAAGGATGGAAAGTGTTTTCAATCATGCCATTCGCCATACCATTTATGCAGCTCTTCAGGACTTTGCCCAGGTCACGCTTAGAGAGCCATTAAGACAAGCGATTAAAAAAAAGAAAAATGTCATTCAGAGGTAATGTTCTTCTTCTCATCTCTCCCTGTACTTTTTTTCTCCAACTCTTATTAAAATTGCACAGTTGATAAATTTTGCCTCTTGAATCCACACTCCCTTTGTAGTCTGTATGGTATTCCGAGTTAGCTTGCCTGACTGTATGTTGGGAGTCAGAGTGGATGACTGCCAGTATGGCTAAGGTAGGAGTCCAGGTTGTCTTGAGCTTCTTTGCACTACCTCAGGATTTCTTCTAACAGGATTGCCTGTAGTTTATTTCTATCCTAAGGAAAGATAAGTACTGTAATATTTAAAGAAAGACCAGTATTTTTATTTTGAATAAAATTGTTGCTGTCCACCTTCCTTATGATTCAGGTGTTTCCTTGTGTCTGATATTTACATCCCATAGTCTTTTCTCTGCCCTCTTGGCATCTTGCCTTATTTCTTCACTTCTTCTGCTTCTACCTTATTAGCCTTCCACTTCTTTTCCAAATGCTCTGTCCCACACTGATTGCTATGACTTTTCACTGTATTTTTGTGTCCCTAGTTGTTTGATTTTAAGCTTAACTTCTTTATCAGTTGTTTACTCTCAATTTAGTTAAAGTGTAACGTTTGTATAAAATCCAGCTGAATTTAGGAGTTCTGCAGGAAACAGGAAGTATCTTTTTCAATTCCAGCTCAAATTGTCTTGTTTTAGTGTGGTTTTATTTGATTAACTGGCCAGCATTTCATGGTGCACGAGTACAAAATGGCTTGATGCACTCACTAAGGATCACAAAGGCAAATTTCTGACAATTGGGTTTTGAACCAGTTTCATAGGTCGACTTTGGGACAAAGGAGGAGTGCTCTGGACTACTCTTTTTGAGGGAACAGTGTAGAATTATTATCACGTGGATCTGGCCGTCTTGAAGTTGTTGGCAAAGTTGTTTTTTCCTCTGAGTTCCTCTGAACTCCAGAGCATCGTTGCAGAGTTTCTGCGCACTTGGATGCGTGCAAGTCTGAAGCGGTGTGAATTCTGTTTAGTGTTTTGCAGGCCATCAGAAAGACAGTCTGTGACTGGGAAGCAGGTCATGAACCGTTCAATGACCCAGCTCTAAGAGGAGAAAAAGACCCCAAAAGTGGCTTTGATATCAAAGTCCCAAGGCGTGCGGTGGGTCCCTCCAGTACTCAGGTATGTTCCCATCTAATGGTTGTGGTACTTGTCAGTGATGATAGCACATCACATTTTCTCTCTGGCTAAACTACTTTAAAGTGCAGTTTTCTTTTGGAATGTTCAAAATCTACTTTGATTAGTTTTATATTTACAAAATGACGTATACTTAACCAAATCATCTGTCTGGGTTGCTGTCACTTTCTATTCAGATGCGTGGTTTTCCAAGTGTTCCATCTCTGCAATTTGACTCACTGCAAAGAAATATTTTCTCCTTGAGCTCCTAATATTTTAATGCGATATTTTGGAATGATTTGATTATTTCTTAACTGTTTCCATTTTAGATTCTCCCTCATGTGGCTGGTTCTTTTAGTTAAATCTCATAAATTACATTGTTTTAAATTATAGTTTTAAATTATAGTTTTAAATTATATTTAGAATTTAAATATAAAGCAAGGGAGAGTATTTGAATCTTGACAAGATCCCTCATCTTGTTCAGCAGTGAATAAAGAAACTGCTCCCTAAAATCTGTATATCATTATGCTACTATTAATAGTATTTCAAGTGCATTTTCTGTGGCATCAAAAATGTCATCAAAATCCCATACCTAGATGCTGGTTTTGTTTTCTCTGTGTAATTTCCTGTTCTATTTTATTTGTAAATTTGTTTTGGAGAGTGTATGGCCTGAGTATTCATAGTCCAACTGAGAAAATGAGGTACCAAGCACTTTGGGTGAAAAACTGAAGGCCACTGTGGTTTGTAAATCAAATATTCTTATATACATCAGTGGGGAAGAGAACCCATGTGGATAACACTCTTGGGTAGTAAAAGACTGCCTAAGTTTTACTAGGATGATTCTAATGAAGATTTTGTTTTGATTTCTAATTTTCTGAGGGAAATACAATCAACTTAAAAAAAAATATATATATATATATATTCATCAGTGTGTTTCTCTACACTTGGTGTGTCTGAGAGCTTTGTTTCAGTGGCAGCTACAGGCTTGTTAGAGCACACGGTTCTGTTGTCATTTCTGCTCTTGGGGTGGCACACTTGTTTGTCTCTGCTGAGGGGAGGAGATCAAAGCTATCCGCTCTAGGTACTTCTATCTCAATCTCCTGCAGTTCTAAAATGGCTATTTACAAATTGGATATGCTTGGAAATCTCTGTGAAATACTCTGAGAAGCCAACAGCTGTGGGCCTGGCTCCACATCTGCTGAGGTGAATGGTGATTTTTCCATTCTCCTCAGGGAGCACTGGATGGCAACAATTATTCTGAAGGAAGAAACCTTTCTGCTTTAGAAGTGTATTAGTTTCCTTTGCATGCTTACCGTGCTGCTTTTCATTTTTAACAAACTAACACAATTTCTCTGCTTCTGTTTCCCCTTCCTTATTTACCCGTGTGTTTTTATTAACGGATTCTCTCTCCCCTGCCTGCCCCTGTCTGTTGGTTTTTAGCTCTACATGGTTCGCACTATGACAGAGTCCTTAAACTCTGCTGAGCTGTTGAAGCAGCTCAAGGCTCTGGGACTGGAAAAGCTATTGCAAATGACACACAAGTTTCTGAGGCAGTCCTACATCTATCCGCCTCTGTTAAACTTTGGTGGTAAGACGTTACTTATTACTTCTACTCTTGTGGTGATGTGAACTGTTCCACTGCAAATGGTCTGCTGCTCAGAGTCAGTGGAGGTCCCTTGGTGTGGGTAGGCATTGTGCTGCTGGGTAGGTTAGCGCTGCATCCGTTCCTCTTGCCTGAAGGCTTTTTGCCCACACAGTGCCAGTTTTCAATTTGAAGTGGAGCAGTCGCTTACTGATAGTCATTCTCAGTGTTGCTCAACTAATGTGCCGTGTGTATTTTCCTTTTTTCCCCCCTTCCACCACAATTGTTTCCTTTAATGATACAGCTTTACATGGTGAGAACTATGTTAGAGTCCCTCATTGCTGACAAAAGTGGTTCCAAGAAAACCTTGAGAAGTAGCCTTGAGGGACCCACCATATTGGACATAGAAAAATTCCATCGCGAGTCTTTCTTCTACACTCATTTGATAAATTTCAGTGGTAAGATATGGAGATGATCAGTGTCCAGCTTAGCATGTCCTAACACCTCTAACACAACCTGGGAAATGTTTCCGATTGCCTCAGCCAACTTACTGTTGTTTTATTGATCAAAAAACCTTGGTCTGTCCAAATGTTTTCTGAGATGTGTTATTCATTATTGTGGTAGGTTTATTTTGACTCGTAACACATTCATTTATAATGGGTCAAATTTCATATTGTTGCCTCATTTTTTTTTTTTAAATGTATTCATGCAAACAAGGGACAGATAATTCTTTGTGCATTGAAATTTTTAAAAGAAAGTTGTTTTTGTGTTTTGGGTTTTTTTTCTCTTTTTTTTTTCTCTTTTTTTTTTTTTTTTTTCCCAAGTACAGAGGAAATGGATTCTCTGTTGTGGTAAATTTGATGTCATTTCACCACTTTTACTATTCAGTTAATTGTAATCGGAAACATGCTGTCCTAAAGAATTCACCTACTGACATTGAATGTATTTAGTCTTTGTCATCACCATGCTGTGTTGTCTTTCATTTTTGCTTTGTTACTGGACTCCTTTACCCTCAAAGAAGGGGGAGCCTGTTAATTTCTGTTACAATGTTGCTGGTGAGCAGCACGTTCAGTTTTGGAGATTTTAATGTAAAAAATTTATTTTTTGTTTTGGCTCTGAAGCCTTACACAAATGAAGGCTTGTGCTGAGTGTTTACTGGAGAGGTGGGAAAACGTACATCTGTGTCCCTGACAGTGGCCTTAGAAACTTTTTGTTTTAATCCCTTCTTCATGTGTCTGTGTGTCACTTACGACCTGTCTGATGAACAGAGATGTGTGGAGTGATTCAGTCCTCCATAAGGATGGATAGTACTAACGGTCCCAGTACTGTGTTGTCTCCTTCACCAGCTACTTCCCAAGTTCAGCGCACTGTCGAGGAGCAGACCCTAAATGAAAAATTAAATTAGAAGCCCCCCATAATGGTGTGCAGAATTTTTCCATTTAACTGGTAGTCTGGTCCACTCCCACAGTATTTTTTGTAATAAGGCACCTCTTTGGGGGCCAACATGGAGTTCAGAACTATTTCAGAAAGTCATGGGCTCTGCATTTTGAATTGAGTTTACACATTTGGCTTGTGTATGACTCAACGCCTGCTTTTATTTGTTTCACCTTGCATCATCAGAATCACAGTTGTATTCTCCTTGATGTACTTCTGTAAGAAGTGTAATTCTGCCTTATTTATCCCGAAAGAAACCCTGCAGCAGTGCTGTGATCTGTCCCAGCTGTGGTTCAGGGAATTCTTCTTAGAGCTGACCATGGGAAGAAGAATCCAGTTTCCCATTGAGATGTCAATGCCTTGGATTCTGACAGACCATATTTTGGAGACCAAAGAGGCGTCAATGATGGAGTAAGACCTACTCGTGCTCTTCCACTGAATGATTATTCTTAATGATTGCCACTCTTTATTATAATGTTACTGCTTTAATTGATTTTAACAAGCAGTCACTGAGAAGGTATTCTAAACCGTCATACAGTTTTCCTCTTTGCTTACTTCCACAACTCACAGTGTTTGTTTTTTTTTTTCCAAAGTGAATAAAATATTAAGTATTTAATATAAATGTAATTGCAGTGGCTAAATGTGTTGTTCCCTGGATGAGTTCTCCTTCTATGCTTATTTTGCAGTAGATCTTATTAATAACTCAATATAATCAACATAATTGATTACCTACTCAATATAATCTAGGGTACTAAGAGCAGGCATGGTTTCACTTGATGAAAAACTGTATCTGCAAAGCAAGTTTCAGACTGCAAACGTATCTGTAAAAATTATTAAATTAACAAAAGACTTTCTTAAATGAGCAAGTATGAATCTGTATATAAACTCCAAGAACAAAAAATCTTGGTTACATGACACACATGTAGGTCATAGTATTCACAAGCTTTAAGTATGTTGACTTAACCATTTTGAAGAGCCGCATCTCTAGAGATATGTAACATTTTTGTTTGTTTGTTTGTTTTCATTCAGGTATGTTCTGTATTCTTTGGACCTTTATAATGACAGTGCTCATTATGCGCTTACTAAATTTAAGAAGCAGTTCCTCTATGATGAGATTGAGGCAGAGGTAAAGCAACCTTACCTACAGGAGCAAAGTAGTCTGTATGTTAATGTGGAATTATAGAATCCTAGAATTGCTCAGGTTGGAAAAGACCTTAAAGATCATCAAGTCCAACCACAACCTCACCATACTACCCTGACTCCAACAACCCTCCGCTAAATCATGTCCCTGAGCACCACACCCAAATGGTTTTTAAACACATTCAGGGATGGTGACTCAATCACCTCCCTGGGGAGCCTATTCCAGTGTTTTAACAACCCCTCCTGTAAAGAAGTTTTTCCTGATATCCAACCTAAACCTCCCCTGGTGCAATTTGAGGCCATTTCCCCTTGTCCTGTCACCAGTGGGAAGAGACCAACCCCACTCTTGCTGTAATCACCTTTCAGATACTGGAAGAGAGCAATAAGGTCTCCCCTTAGCCTCCTCTAAGTAGGCTGAGTTTAAGGATGAGACCTATTGCAAAAGATTCATAACAGATGGCGATGAGGAACAAGTTGCAAAGACAGCATATAGATGATTGATTTGCTGATGCATTGCAAGGACATGTGTAGATCTTTACAAAACCCTTCACATTAATGATGAAGGCTGAATGTCATCTTCTCTTGTGCAAGGATCTTCAGAAATGTTAACTCTTCTAGTTGTATTTACTGAGTGGTGGAAAGTCTTGGAGAAGTTCCTGAGTTGCCATAAATACACTTTTTTTCCTCTCTCCTAAGGTAAACCTGTGTTTTGACCAATTTGTCTACAAGCTGGCAGACCAAATATTTGCATACTACAAGGCAATGGCTGGCAGGTAGATATTTCAGTAGCAAGAACTTTTATTCGTGCTTGGGTTTGCTGTTTGCTATACTTTTCTCTTCGCTTTCTTTTCTTGATAGCCTGCTTTTGGATAAACGTTTGCGTTCAGAATGTAAGAATCAGGGAGCAACCATTCAGTTGCTGCAGTCCAACCGCTATGAGACGCTGCTGAAGCAAAGACACGTCCAGGTGAGTGAACTCATGTTCTTGTATTTGCATTGCTCGGCATTTTTCCAGTGGTGTTGATTTCCGTAGATACGCAAAACTATTTCTGTGCTTTCTGTTCTGCTTTGTAAGTGGCAGAAGTGACATTTGAGATAAGGTTTTTTTGTCTGTAGGAGGAATAAACTAACTAAAATCTTAAAGGATCCCACTTTAGTTGCAAGTATGTGTTGAAGTTAAGCAAATGCAAGCCAAATAGGAGAAATGTGTGTAGTAATGTTGTCTTCCTAATAACATCTTTCAACATTTTTTTTTTAATGTGTTGTTGGCACAATGTAATGAAGCCATTAAGTGATGATACATATATACCTAGATAAGAATACTGCATGTGGTATTACTTCTTTTTATGAGAAATTAGATATAAAATGTAACACCTCATTTATTCATGGATTTATAAATGTTATCCATATACTTTGTTTCTGTGTGTTTGGAATGCAAATCCACTGTTTAAAAGTCTATTAATTTGTGGAACCTTGTAGTTCGTGTACAGCTTGTCTTGTGATTTGATGTTCAGTTCAAAGCTTAATGGCAGTTTTTCCTCAGCTTCTTGGTAGGTCAATAGACCTGAACCGATTGATCACTCAGCGAATTTCAGCAGCTATGTACAGATCAATGGAGCTGGCAATTGGTCGATTTGAAAGTGAGGATTTGACTTCCATTGTGGTGAGTGTTCCACCTTTTTTTTTTTTTTTTTTTCACTTTTCTCATTAAAAGCATGTGTTCCTTTTTTAATGGTAGAAGGAAAAAAAAAGAAAAAAACAATCTCAAGTTTGGCTGGAAGCCCTCTAGGTGTTCTCTCAGTGATTAACTGCATGGTCACACCTGGAGAGAGGGGAAGAGGCTGAGCTCCACAGGAGCTCTAAGTGTAAACAGCACCTGTAGAGAAAGTGTATTCTAGGAGCTATGAGCAGGCAAGGAGAGTAAGCACTCTCATGACTTAAGTTTTTGGAAATGCCCACTTCTGTGTGTGCTTATGCATATTCTGCAGACCAAAACAAAACAACACTGCGCCTGGTAGAATCAAAAGGAGTTTGTTTAGCCCACCAGCTTGTTTTCTGTAGCATGACAAAATCAAGGTAAGCTTTTCTTGCGAAGGGATGAGATCTGGCATGTGAAAGGAGAGCATCTGTGCAATACTGAGGTGTATTTTTGAGTTAGTTTCCTGATGAAAATGTTTGTGGGCAATTTTTATTGCCAAACTGCATGAATTTGACAAGTTAATGTTCAGTCAGAAATGCCAGCTGTAAGCTATATTCTGTTCTGCTGGAATGAAAGTTTACTGTCAGTCTTGTTGTAATATGTTTGTTTTTTCACCTGTGAGATTTTGACGTGCATTAACTCGCCCAATTTCATGTCATCCTTTACTGGGGGTAAATAGAATTCTGAGGCCCTGAAATGGGTAGGAGTCAGGTTTTTCATGACATTTCAGAGCATGGTGTTCTAACATTTGAATTACTTAAATGTAGTTTTGTTACTGGCTAAGTGAACAGAAGCCACTGATGATTCTTAGGTCATAGGCTCTTACTCTTCTTTGAGGTAGAGATTGACAGGGCTAAGTTGCCATCCATTCCCCTGTTGCCATCTTCCCTTTTTTTTCTTTGGTTTTACACAGAATCACTTCTGCTGAAAACTGCTTAGTTTCCTCTATGAGAAACTGGTACTAATAGCTTAACTTGTAAATAACTTCTGCTGTTTTTGAAGCTAAATAAATGAAGGCAATTAAAAGATCAATCTATCTCTGCTCTCAGATTGGACTCAGTGCTGTTGCAATGATCATAGTGGTTCTTTTTGTCTTCTTAAGTTAACTGTCACTCACAAGTTTGAAAATCCTTTGGAAAATGGAGCAGATGAATCAGATAGCACTGTATGGGAATATATCTACATAGTCAAATGAAGACCAGTCTCCCCTGGATATTCTTTCATATGTCATTGCACAACTATAAGCAATGCTCGTTGGTGGTTTTTGGAATGAAAGGTTGTGTTCTCTGCTTTTAATTTTTTTTTCCTTTTTTTTTTTTTTTTTTCCTTGGTACATACTGGTTAGAGGCTGTGCTGTAACTTGCCTTGGAATTGCTAGATCAACTCTGGTCATTAATGAGCTCAGTGCTCTGTTCCATAAGTAACATAACATAAGTAAATAAGTTCCATAAGGAGTGTTTCAGTGTCCGGTGTCAAAGATGCATTGTTTCTATTGTAGTTTATTTAAAAGAAAGTGCCAGAAACCGTACTTGGAAATGTCTTGTCAACAGAAAAAACATTATGAAAGGCAGTGCCCATATGTATAATCCACAGCTTGTGATTCTGTAGGTACTTTCCCTCCATTTGTAAATGGCTCATCTTTTATTGCCTCTTAGTAAGCTCTTTACCTGACTAAACCACGAGAAGGATTTATGATAAATCTAGTATTATCCCTAGCAGTACTACTACATAAGTTTGGTCACCAGTTGCTCTGCCCAGCAGAAATAACTTTGCAGATGCTTGTAATGTAGGAAATGCAGAAGCTGTTTCTTGATCTGTTTCTGACTCCAGTTAAGTGTTAGAGTTCTAACTTTAGCTTAGTTGGCCCATGTCTGTGTTTGAGACACCTGCCAGCAGTGCAGACAGGTCATGCCCTCAGCATCTCAGAGGGTTTGGTGGGATGCAGACACATAGCAGTCTTGGGAACACAGATTCCTTGCAGCTTTGCCAGTGAACTAAGAGACTGGAGAGGAGTCAGCTGTCCATTTTTCACTGATAGTCTCCTATTCAATTAAGGCTATTTATGTACTTTGCTGAGGTTCTCTCCTTTGTTAAATTTACTGCTTGTTTTCTTTCCTCTTGATTTATTTTTTTTGTAGGAGCTGGATGGCTTGATAGAAATAAACAAAATGACTCACAAACTTCTGAGCAGATACATGACCTTGGACAGCTTCGATGCCATGTTCAGGGAAGCCAATCACAATGTGTCAGCCCCTTACGGACGAATCACTCTTCATGTATTTTGGGAACTCAATTACGATTTCCTTCCAAACTACTGCTACAATGGATCCACTAACAGGTTGGCATGGTGTAGCCTTTTGTTGGCAGCAGTTCTCTTGCTCTCCTGCAACTTCTCTCACAGCAAATGCTAACAAATTCCATCACCATTCATTTAGTGTATTTTTCGCTGCTGGTGCTTTTCTTGAAATGAGGTAAAATGAGTCATTTTACTAAGTACTGTCAGATGTATGAAAGACTGTTATTAGTCCACAGTAGAAATAGAATTTGGTTGCTGGGGTTACATTTTATGACATTTTATGACTTAGCTATGATATGCTGAAAATAAAGTGTGTCCAAAAATACTGCTACATACATGTCAGAAAGACATTTGGTAAACAGGATCCTCAACTGTGCGATGACGAAAGTAAAATTATATTCCTTGTTTCCGCGTTGATAAGAAGAAAAAGGGAAGAGTTCAGTGCTTGCTCACTATGGTTTTATCTGCCTTGCTGCTGTCTGCCATGTTTCTGGAACTTGTGGCTATTTCGTGGCCGATGGTTGTGTCTTACTAAGCCTTTGTTAGCCAGCGAAGTCTTACCTTGAAGCATGTGTCTTTTTGAGCAGAGAAAACTCATTCTCTGACCTGACCTGACCTGATCCTCTGGTCATTCAGAGAAGCTGTAAATTGTATTTCTTCTCATTTCTTTTTCTCAGGTGGTTAGTGCTGCTTTTAAAAGATCTTCTCTGCTGGTGAGCTTTTCTTGTTTTGCTTAGCTTATGGCAGCAGAACGGTGTGTATCTGTAGTGTTAGAGCTTTGTTCCAGGTGTACTTCCTTCCTGCTGTTGCAGCCTTGAAGGAGAGTGAGTAATGGAAATAGGAAGCAAATGATAGGATTCAAAGTTTGAATGAGTGGAAGGCACAGCACTTGGGCTTCCTGATTTTGTGTTTGCTTTTGGCTTTTAAGCAAAACCTGATTAAAGCATTGTGAAGAGTCAGTAAAGCAATACTGATATTGAACTATGGCAGGAAGAGAAGCCTGTTCTCATCTTTTGCTCTCCTTGGAATGCTTCCTCTGTCTGACATGTTTTTTTTGATGGTTTTGTTGTGGTTTAGAGCCAACATTCTGTCTGGGGAAAAAAAAAGTGAATGTTGTGTTTAAGTTTTCACCAAGAAGCTTTTATTTCACGCATCTGTTTGCACAGCAGTGTTGAACTGTGCATGTTGATATGTCAGTATTGGAATGTTCAGTGTGGTGCGTTAAGAATCACATAAGCATAATATTAAAGGAAAATTTTGATGAAAGGGTGCTATTTCATGTGGCAGCTTTAATAAAATATGTTTGGTAGCTCCTAGAATTAGTTAATCTCTTTTCATTTTGGCTATAAAGACCATGGTACCGATAGGACAGCTGCTTGCCTATTTAAAAACTGCACACAAATTGAGTTAGGCTGGTCCTCAGGCTGGTTAGGTAGTTAATTCAGGATAATCAATGTATCCCGATTATTATTACATTATTGTTGTTATTAATAATATAATAATAATATTTTATTACATTATTAGTTATTAATTTTGGGCAGATCTGTTTTCATCTCAAAGTAGCTCTGGTTTCAGGCGAAAATGGGAGTGTGGTGAGAATTACAGACACACACTGTGGTGCCCATTGGTATTTTTGCTGGTAGAGGAACAGGTCATTTCCAGCATGGTCATTATTTCTGTTACTGCCTTGCATGAGCTTTAGATTGATGAGTTATCAGTGTATTTAACTGAGCACAAGTAATTGTGCACAAGTACATGGGCACCCAGCGACATGCTCTGTGTGAGCTGTCAGTTAAACTCTTGACAGGTAGTGAAGGTAGGAAGGTAGGTAGGAAGGAAGCAAGGGAAGCAATGGAACAGTGAAAGGTTGGAAGAAAGAGCAGTGAGTATGGTGGACAATAGACATGGAGGTGCTTGGGGTGAGGAGCTGGAAGCAGAGATCCTAGACAATGAAGTCCCTGTGCCCTGCCTTCTGTTAATTTGAGTGGAGCTGAGGCATGAGGATTGTTCCTTTAAAGTTAGTGTGTTAGCAGATTGATTTGTGCCCAGCATCTTTTTGTTTTGTTTTGTTTTTTTTCGAAGCTTTTTTCCTAGCAGTGCTGGAACTTGGTGATTTCAAACGTTTGTAAGAGTTGAAATGTTTGCAGAGCCTGTGGGTTTTGTTCAGACTGCCGTTATTCGTGCAGAAGTAATTGAAACATGTGGCATCTTTAATTATTTAGGATTTAGGAATATTTTCATACGTGATGATGTACTGAGATAAAACAATGAAGCTGTTATCAAAAGATAGAGGAATTTAATTTTTGCAGTTGCTGCTTTTCTGAATGTTATTGTGTTTCTGACCCTTTGCAGACTGTTCTTTATTTTTTTTCCTACTGCTTTATCCAGTCCTTTTTAAAAGCTATGTGAAGCTTTCACATTTATGAGATGCTTTGTGAGGGGTTCACAGGGAAGCTGTATGCTGTAGGAAAAGGGATCTCTCTTCAGTTTGTTCTGGAACTGTTCTGGCCAGTTCTTACTCTGAGAGTGATCATGAGCAGCCATTTCTCACTTGTCTTTTCTGTGTTGCTTGGGACTTCTTTTAAGAGCTCTCTTCATGATTGCTCCCAGTTGCCCCTGCTTTTCCAAGCCGAAGGGCTTTCTGCACCATGAAATTGTTTCATATTTTAAGCCCATGCCTGTGCTTTTTCCCTCTGTACTTGTGGAACTAGGATGACTGGGCCATCCAGAGGATTTAGTAGGCTCAGGGGCAACTTAAGGATTTTTCTTTTTTGTTCCTTTTCAAGTATTGCTGCTAGTGTTCCCTTTTCTGCCATGTTTTCTGCCTTATTTCTGAGCTGACAGTGTGTTTTGTGTTCAGGGTTAAGAAAGTGAGACAAGTGTAAGACAATCTGGATGCTTATTGGGATTAAGGGTTTCTGAATTTTCTTGAAACACTGATGCAAGCTTCCCAGGACAGCCATCAGTCCTGGTGTCCTGTCTCCTCTCAACGTATTATACAAATCCTGAATTCTGTGGGGAATCTCACATAAGCCTATAATTACCCTTTAAGTTACTGATGGATTTTAATGTGATCCTGATTTTGGAACAGAAATTCTTTATCAGTTTCTTTTGGGGCTAAGTCCAACTATTATTTTAATCACGCCAAACCCAGGACCACTGAATTTTGAAAGAACATTGATATTTCCTTTGTGATACTCAGGCATTTGCTGTTTGAAAAGATTAAGACACAGCATTTTTGTACTAATCCAAGGTCTAAAGCCTTGTTTTCTAGCTAAATATGCCCCCCATTTTGTTTGCTTTTTCTCCAGTAGCACCATCCTTAAGTGTCAGCCAGTTCTTCTCAACGTCCTTCATAACAACCCCCAACCCTGCCACACACACAATTTCTAAGCAACTGGAAATACAGCTGTAAAAAAAAAACCCTGTAAAACAGCAGACGGTGTGGATGACTTAGAAACGTTTTGTGCACTCCTGCAGCTTTTATCTTCCCAATTGGTCTGGTCTTGTTTTTGAATGGTACTTGGCACTTCATGCAGCAGCACACTGCAGCATGCTTAGATACTGCAGTGATGGGCAAGCTGCAGAAAACCCAAATTAAAGGGTTGTGTAGTGGTGACTGTGTGCAGTGTGGTCTTAAATCCTCAGAGCTCAAAGAAACCGTGGCCTAAACAGGAGCTTGTCTCAGTGGCAGAGCTGAACTGTAGTAGCCGCAGTTTTGGTCAAGCCAAAGCAATCACTTCATCCCTGTGCTGCTCCCATAGCATGCTTTGTTTTACTCAGCAGCTTGGAGAAGGGGTCAAGATTCATTAGCAATGTCATGCAAATGCTTTTAAGGTGCATTGTACCATATAATGTGCAGATAGGTATGCCTGACATTCACATTCAGGAAGAATGCACTGGATCTAGCATTCCTGAAGAGGAGTAGGGACTGTGCTTTGAGCTGGTAGGCTGGGCATTGAAAAGATCCCTATCCATTGGACAGGGAAGTCCAGAAGCACACTTCATGAGGAGAGAGGGAGGGAATGCTGTGAGTTGAAGCTCAGTAAGTTTATGAATGAGATTGCCTGATCTGGTGCCTGTGGCAGCAAGGAAGTGGGATCATTAACCGTAGTGGTCCTTTTCAGTTTTCTCTTTATATTTTTAAATAGATGATGGCAGTCTGTTGTAAAGTGCTCACTGTGAACTCCTTCCTGGGAAGTATCACAGAGACACTGACATAAAATGATTTGATCCTGAAAATACTTCAGGGCTCGTGTCATCCTTTAGCAATCACCGCTGCAAAGCTCTGTTAAGCCAGCTGGCTTTTCATCCACTTAATCTACTTTGGCTGCTTGCAACCTGTGTTGATTAAAATGGATAAATTACTGAGATCATCAACA
The DNA here is from genome assembly GCF_019238085.1 of Lagopus leucura. Taxonomy (NCBI): domain Eukaryota; kingdom Metazoa; phylum Chordata; class Aves; order Galliformes; family Phasianidae; genus Lagopus; species Lagopus leucura. The sequence goes on along the minus strand of NW_024962262.1, from coordinate 49,918,474 downwards.
GTGATTAAAAATGAAAAAGAACTGGTGATCCTGTAATGTGCCAAAACCTGCAGCCAGCAGCGCTGGAGGGAAGGTAAAATCTGTCTCGCTTTGTCGTGGGTTGATTGGGAGAGAGTTGATTCCTCAGTCCTTGAAAGTGGTACTTCTGTTTCTTGAAAGAGGAGCAGGAGGAAGGCAACCTGCAGGATGTCAGAAAGAGAACATACCTGCTCATTGAAAAAGATTGAAGAGTGCAAGTGATGCTGGACTTAATGTTTTCTATGTATATCTTTTAGTGTTGTGGGAAAAAATCACTTACGGCTTAGGTTGGAAGGGACCTCAAAGTCCGCTCAGTCCCACCCCGGGCTATGGCCAGGGCTGCCCCCCACCAGCTCAGGCTGCCCAGGGCCCCATCCAACCTGTCCTTCAGTACCTCCAGGGATGGGGGCACCACAGCTTCTCTGGGCAGCTGTGCCAGCACCTCACCGCCTCTGAGTGAAGAATTTCCTCCTAACATCTAATTCAAGTTAGGTTTATTTGAAGTTATAAATTCTCAGAAGAAAAATTCAGATTACTCAGAAATAAAAGTAGTACAAATAATTTTTAACAGAATGGTACAACTTGTACGTGTTTGGGCGGAACAGATTTTGTTTAGGTAGCTGTTCCTGTTTTCAGCTACAAAATTGTCATAAATAGAATACCTAGGTATTTACAAGGAGAAATGATTAATGGATCATTTATTTTGCGTTTCAATTCAATTTGGACATATTTAAAACAAAAACAAATGCAAGTACGGTATTATTTTTCAGTGTTATAAATGCTGCAAACTTCCCCTTCTGAAACCTTTTCTTAAATGCAATTTGTTTTGGACACTATCAGCTGGAACAGCTTGACTGGATGCAAACACTTGATGTGCAGTTCTTAAATGATTCATTTTCACTTTCCCTATGCCTGTGCAACTTTGTGCCATTTACCAAGAAATGCCTAACCCACAAGCACCCCCATCCTGTCCCTCATTTTGCTTCATTTAAATTTAAAGCAGAATTAAAGTTGTAGTAGGTGCTGACTAACTTCTTCCTCCACTAAAACCATACTGCTGTAAAACGTGAATTCTGTGATTACACAGCACTATCACAGGGCTGATAGCTTAGGAGAGGATTCAGACTTGCAGATTCTCAGGCTCTTGGAGCCCTCAGTTCGGACGGGATGTTTGTTCACATCTTTTGCAGCATTCCAAGTCCTTGTAGTTCTTCTCCCCTTGTGCGATGTACAGCAGTAACGCTGTTTGTTAGGCCTGGTTTCTGTTGCTATGTACATAATAGAACATCAGTCAAGTATGATGAAACATTCAAACACTAGTTTGGCCACTGAGTTTTGCATTGTGCTTAGGTATTTGGAGGCTCTGTGCTTTCCCATCCTCAGATCTGAAAGGGTACTGGCCTGGCTTTGATGTTATTCATAGACAACAGTAGTGTACAGGATAAAGTGCAGTAGACACACACCTAGTAATTAAAGGGTTAATAATTATGTCTTTGTTTTATTATTGTAGATTTGTTCGGACTGTGCTACCATTTTCTCAGGAGTTCCAGAGAGATAAGCAGCCCAATGCTCAGCCCCAGTATCTCTACGGATCAAAGGTTGGAGTTTATTCCCTTTACGTTTATGGTTTGCCAGTATTTAAGGGTATTGTTTCACATGAATGTTACCAAAAATATTCATATATTTTATGCATATGAAAGTTATACTAGAGATGGACTCAAGTGCATTCTGTGGTTGTGTTGAATTCAATGTACGCTTTGTTTTTAGGCTGTGCCACGAAGTCCACAGTATATTTTAGCAAAGTGCAAGTGATTAGTCTGATAGATAGTCTTATCTGATGGCTAAAAACAGCTCCTGCTCTCAACCACCTTGCACTGCAGCTGCTTGTAGTGGCAGAGCAGGCTCAGAGAGTAGTCAGCTGGGGAAAGGAGAATGAGAGCCCATCCTGAGTGCAGCCACTTCCTTGCTATGCTGCTAAAGGTGTAGCAGGAAAGACAAGAACAGGTGGGAAAAACAGCTTCAGTTATTGTCTGGCATAGCAGGAATATAGACACTCTTACTATCCTAAACTATCAGCTACTAAACTGCTTGAATTATTCTAGAGAAAATGTACCATATCTTTGGCAACTTCAAACTGAGGATGTCACATTCTCTGTGATGAGCTTGGCATTCTGGTCAGCTCATCTCTTCATCTTGTACTGGCCTCATGGTGCTCTGCAGGTTTGTGCAGGATTTCCACAGAAGCCTGTGTGATTTGTAGTTGTTTACTCTGTGCAGTTACACATCTTAGACATAATGAATGTGCTGCTCCCTTAAAATTTTCATGCTTTAGCATGTAAAAGAGTTGGAAAGCTTCACCTTTCAGTTTTATTTTTAATACGGAACAGTAACAAGTGATCATCTGGTCCTGTGAAAAGTGTTTTTATGTAATTGTTCTCCAGCTGGCAATGGTAAATTATAGGAGCACAGGATTCTCTTACATTAGAGTTATTGTGTTCTTTACTATTTTAGGAATTCACCAGATGCTGTGTAAAGACCAGAAAGCTCACTGAATTTAGTGCAGATTGTTAACGTAATTTATCTAAATGATGACACAGTGGGGCGAGTGAGGAGGATTTGCCGGGGAACATTTTATCAGTAAGGTTACATTATTAAAATGAGTTCAGTAATCCTTACTCTGAAAGCCATACGTTTTTAGATATCTGAATATTTTTCTGTAGTGCTATGAAGAGAAGCCATCAAAGGGCTTCTTAGATGTTTGGTTCAAGAGAGTGGTAAGGTGCTGGAACAGGCTGTCCGGAGTAGTTGTGGAGGTTGAACACCCTGGAGGTGTTTAAGGCCAGGTTGGATGGGGCCCTGGGCAGCCTAGTATTAGCCTAATTAGGTTAATACTAGCGTGGGGCCCCAGGTCTAGTATTAAATGGGGAGGTTGGTGGCCCTGCCTGTGGCAGGGGGTTGGAGACTCGTGATCCTTGAGGTTGCTTCCAACCCAAGCCATTCTATGGTCCTATGTGTTTCTGGAGCAGATTTTGTAACTAGATGCACCTGTGTTAGCAAGGATTCCTTACTAGTTCTGAATTTTTACAGAAGTATATATTTTATTCTTGACTCCAGTGCATTTTGGAATTGAGAATATCAGAATGGAATTGTAAGGAAATTTCTATGTACACAGCAAGTAACAGGTGGTATTTCTTACATGATGGGTGCTACAAATTCCACAGTGATATTACCATGAGATGTTATTCTGTGTGCTGCACAGCCAGTAGATGCACTCTGTGACAATTTTTGAGTCTTTTAACTGTTAAACTGTTCAATTGCTACATGTGTGGGTAATGGAGGAATGTGGAACAGCTGTGTATTTATTTTTGCTGTCTTTCTGAGTATTTGAACTACTCGGAATATTCAGGTAAGCACTTTGTATTGATTAGATACCCAAGGAATGTGTGTGTGGTTTTTTGTTTTTTCTTTTTCTAACTGGATTTTTTGTTTGGTTGGTTTTAAGCAATTGTTGGTGTTTATTTAGGTCAGGGCAGAGGCATGGTGGCTCCCTGTGCATGCAAATACTTAGGCGTGTATGGGATTGTAATAGTTACACACTTGCTGTGCAGAATTTTTGCATAAGCACAGAACTTGTTTGTGAACCACTGATGATATTTCTAGTTTTGATCTCAAGGGGCTCACTCATTCTCATATATTTCTACATGGGTTAAATCATTTGGTCTATGTTAATGTGTATTCATGTTCAGCGTAGACAGTTGTGTCCGCATTCTTTACTGTATCCAAAGTTTTCTTAGCAGTATCTTCATTATCAAAACAGAAGACCATAGGTATAACTTATTCTGGCTGAGCTGGGAGCAGAGCTGGAGACAGGACGGAGCTATTGGCCTTGAACGTGAGCAGGAGTGTTTGACATTACAATCCCCTTACACCACTGAAATGTGTGTAGGGTTAGCAAAATGAATGTCAGCTGAAATTTGGCAGCGTTGGCTGGGTGCAGGAAAGACTAATGCAGGTATAAGAAATAGTCTGTTCTGGGCGTTCAGAACTAACATTACATGTGAATGACTGGTAGAATTGTAGGATATCCCAAGGTGGAAGGGTGCCCCAGGGATCATCAAGTCCAGCCCCTGGCTCCACATAGGACCAGTCCAAAAATCAAACCCTGTCTCTGAGAGCAGTGTCCAAACACTCCTCGAATTCCAGCAGCACTGGGGCAGTGCCCACAGCCCTGTGCATCCCGTTCCCCGCCCACCGCCCTGTGGTGCAGCCCCTTTCCCTGACCCCCAGCTGCCCTCCCCTGACAGCTCCATGCCGTTCCCTCGGGCCCTGTCGCTGTCACACAGAGCAGAGCTCAGCGCTGCCCCTCCGCTCCCTGTGAGGAGCTGCAGCCGCCATTAGGCCTCCCCTCAGCTCCTCTGCGCTGAGCACAACCTCAGCTGCTTGTCATACACCTTGTCCTACAGATCCTTCACCATCTTTGTAGTCCTCCTTTGGACACTCTTTTAACAGGTTTATGTCCTTTCTCTGTGACGGTGGCTGCCCTTGCCTGGCTGTCAGTGCTGTGCTTGCAGCACCTCCAGAGCATTGTTGGCAAGAGTACCTGATTATAAAGTGCCTGGTTCTGTAGACCAGAGTTTAATAGTCAGCTTTCTGCCTTAAACAACGCTTACGGAACTTTTTCACACTTGTATGTCTTCTGCATTTTGTATGTGCTGAGTTATTTAGTGAAAAAAACCTCAGCCCTTTGGAAAATACTTCTCAGTATAAAGATGATGGTTTCTATCTGTGTTGGTGTGCAAATAGACACCAGTTTGCACTGTGCCGCATCTTGTTATCAGCTGAATTATTAATTCAAATCTTTGCCCACCACCCTTACCCTTTTTTGGAAGCAAACCTGTAGTGTTTCCCTTACATTCTGAAGAGTTTATCAGTGCATTTCATGATTCACCCTGACTTCAAACAACAGAGAAGTGCTGTCATCTTCATGGTTTATTTAAGATTGGTGTCAGACAAACACTTGTCAGCTGTAGGAGGTGCTGTGCAGGGATGGAGAACACGTTGCCAACTTAATGCAACAAAGATGCCTTCTGAGGTGGTTTTTTCTGGAGAAGAAATACTCCCCTTTTTTTTGGCACACCTTTCTCCATATTTCACTTGTCCTGGGAGAAAAAAGTAAAGCAGCCTGATGCTTAGGTGTGCTCATCTATTTTTCCAGCAAGACGAGGGTTGAGGTTTTTCACAAGCTGTGGGAGTTGTGGTCAAAACAGAGCAGCTGCTGAGCCACACTGCCTGCTGGGATGCATGTTGGCCCAGTGGCTGCCCACCCTGTACCTCTGCTGGCATAGCCAGGCTGTGTCAGTGGGGCAGGCTGTACGTGGATGTCTGTGCCAGTGGCTGCTTAAAATACCTGCAGGCACAGTGAGTGCATCCTTCTTTCAGAAAGACCATGTTACACAGCGATGCAAAGATTTACTACATTTTTTAGGGAATGTAAAGAGATTTCAAGCAGGGTGACTTTTACACATAAACGAGACAAGATGTATCATTTTGCAAAGGTGAACAGGTTTCTGTCTGAGGACTTTGCTTGATACTTTGCCATGAAGTCCAACGCAGAGTGAGATGAGGAGCAGATTTGGTTGTTACAAACAGGAAATGCATTTCAGCACGTTTTTACTTCCTTGCCCCTTGGCTGTACAAAACTTTGAGTGTGGTTGGAAGCTGGCAGCTGCTGGATGAGTTCTGTTGTCAAAAAAGGAGGAAGGACCAGGAGCTGCTTCTCTGAACTGCATTGCCCCTGCGGGAAGTCACTTGCCTGCAGTGCGGAAAGGAGCCTCTGGTGGGAGCCACAGAGTGCCAAGTAAGGTTATCCTGGAGCATCTCTTAGGCTGTATGGAATTGTCCTTGCAGAGGTGCTATACTGTGTGTGTCCAGTCGAGTGGAGATTTCTGAGAGATGAAAGGACACCATGAAAACCCAATAAGTGTAGCTGATGTGCTGTGACTGAGCCGTTGCTGAGAGTGGGCACTATTGAGAGCGAGTGAGAAGTGGTCAGAATTGGGCAGTGACACGTGTACCAGCAAGCTGTCATGCTCAGGGCGTGTGCTTCAATATGGCAAACTGAGCTCTCATGTGGAAACTTCTATTCTTGTTTGTATTTCTTAGAAAAAAAAAAAAAGGGAAAAAAAGAAAAAAAAATTAACTTGGTCACTGTTTATGTTTGTTTTTATGTCTGTTTGCTCATTTCTATGAAAGGAAAGCAACCAAATCTGTCCCCAGATGCAAGCCAATGGCTTGCTCCATGCTTCTTTTTTAACTAGCAAACTTCTGGGGAACCTCAGCTTTCACCCAGGGCATCAGTGGCTGTGTAGGGCACTGGAAAGAGCCACAAAGGTAGCAGGCACAGATGGGAGTACAGCTCTGCCGTGACCTATGGTTCCCAACTGACAGCAGGGCACTGTCCTGCTGCTGGCGCTCGTTCCCGGCTGCTGGAGACTGGCTGGCCAGGCTCCCTGCAGACTGCAGGATTCTCAATGATGGTGGCCAGCTGGATGCCATCTGGCTGCCTCTCCTGTCTGTCCTGCAGCACTTGGCTCTGCCTGCTGCGCTCCTCCAAGTCATGTGCCTCCCTCTGGGAGGCCCCGACTTGGCCCTGTGACCGCTCACGCCTAGCACGGCACAGCAGGTGCAGGCAGCCGTAGAGGAGGATTGCGGCAATGATGAGCAGCAGGAGGCTGCTGGCCAGCCAGATGCCCAATGCCAGCTCCTTCTTGGTGGTGTTAGCAGATGCCGGGTCTTGTTCCAGCGTGTTGAACACCTGACACTGGTCGCTGGAAGGGCTGGCAGACTGGCAGGTGACGCACAGGAGGTACGTGGTCAGCGGGGTGAGGTTTTCCACCACGAATGAGGAGCGGCTGGCAGGCACCCTCTCCTCCTTCTGGAAACTCTTCCTGGAGTAGCTGGACAGCACGCTGTTCCAGTTGGGGTGATACATGACACTGTAAAAGCTGTCGGCACAGCTGGCCATTCTGGGCCAAATCACCATCGCTGTGTTCCCTGTGATGTTCTGGACAGTTATTCCCATTGCGGTGTTGCTGTGATGTATTGGCTTTGCCAGCAGTGATCCCCCTTCCCAAAGGAATTATTGCTTCCCAGAATGGCAGCTGAGATGCTGCAGCACAGGGGATGCTGTGGGGATCATAGCACTCTGTAATTCAAAGAAGGAATTTGTTAGGAAACAATGCTCTTAGTTTTAAACTACATAGTTCTTCGCCAGGTTAAAGGCTAAATATGTGCCTGTATTATTTCAGCCATTGCTGCTGCCTGTCCACGTGACCAGCTGCATCTTGTCTCTGAGAGATGGTGTGTTCTACTGGGTTTGGCTCTGGGGAGCCACTTTCTTCCAAAGGGATTTTCATTTTACTGTGCCCTCATAACACGGAGCCAAGGGGTAATAGCCCTCAGTATCCCATTCAGAATTTGCCTGCTCTCTTTTAGGCGCATAAATGTGATACAGTCTTTAGAATCAAGTCTGTGGGTATTTTGGCCAGAGGAGTTTGTATTCAGGTGACATGAGGTAAAATAAAAACTTCTCAAGATTGAAAACATCCTTTACAGTTGTGAAAGATGCAGCCATCCAACAGGGAAAAAGTGAATGATCAGAAGTTTAAACTAATGCATTAATACATCTCTTCTCTGGAACAGTACTGGAGTAATCTGGTTAGTAAACCAAGCATTTCTGTTAGGAAAAAAATCTTTGTACATAGCTTAATCTTATGTTAAGGGACACTGTTACGAAAAAGTAATGTTGAACCTTAAATCAAACTGAAATTCTTGTCTGAATTGGCATTAGACTGAAGACAGCCAGATGAACCACCCAACTAATGAATTGCTTACCTGTTGCAGTTACTTCTTGCCTGATGAGTGTGTTGATAAGTGGGGTTTGGGTTGGTTTTGTATGTATTGTTTTTTGTTTTGTTTTAAGAAATGCAGCATTTGTTTTTCTCTCTGAGTATCTAGCATTTTATTCTACTTATATGGTGATTTCTGTTATCCAATTCGTGAGCAACTGATTTTCTTACTTGGCAAGGGATGGTAAGAGTGGCAATTGAGTGATAAATTCCTCCGCCACCCACAAGTCTTTGATTTCTTCCAGTCATGGCTAACTGAAAACAAAACAGCATGCAGAGCTGTCACCAGCCAGTATTTTTGTCTCCCATCGTGTTTTACATTAACTGCATGTTCCCTGCTGTTCTCCTTTCCTGCTGGTGAGTTTGCACCTCTCTATCCGCAGCTAAGGCAGCTGCTGTGATGGCCGCACACTGTTGCCATCAGTCGCGGTGCTTAGCCCTGGTGCACTCCAGAAGAGCTTTCTCAAGCTGGGTTTAGTTGCTGAAATACAGCTTTTATCATTGTAGTGCTTTTTTATTTTATTTTATTTTTTTAATTGCTAATATTCTTTCCTATGCAAAGTCTGGTCAGGAAGGGCGGTGATGCAGTGGCACAGGCTGCCCAGGGAGGTGGTGCAGTCACCGTCCCTGAAGGTGTTCCAGAACCGTGTGGATGTGGCACTGAGGGATGTAGTCAGTGGGCATGGTGGGGATGGGCTGATGGTTGGACTGGGGGATCATAGAGGTCTTCTCCAGCCTTAATGTTTCTGTGATGGCATGGTGCTGCCTTCCTGATCAAGTTAAGTGCACTCTTTTCAGTACAGCAGCCGGATAAAGGAACTGAGTTTTCTATCAGATAAGCTTAACAGAGAGACACATTTTGACATGTAACTGACTTCTGAGCATTGGTAGGAGCAGACCTTTTCCTTGTTCAATTGTCTCCTTTCTAGCTGGTGAATCCCAATTATTTAAAAATGTAATTATTTTTTATAGAACACTTCCTAATACTGTCTAGAAACATTTATTCATCACAGCATTTTTTAAGTAGAGTATTTGGTGCTTTACTAAATAACAATAATACTATTTTTTTCTGTCGTTATAACACATCATTTGTTATAAGATGCGTAATTAGGACAAGTAAATGTTTGGAAAGCACATCTGGTGTTTTTGAAGTCAGTACTTACCATTGCCTCCTGGGAGAAATGTCAGACCAGGACTGTCGGGTGGTGATGCCGAGGAAATGAATGAACAGGCACCAAACGTTCTGCATCGTTTTCATCAGGAGCTACTGGAGCTTCATGCTCTCTGTTGCCAGTTTGCTTTCTCTTCCCTTCAGATTCCTGGGACTGAGTTCTCACTGCTCGCTCCTGTCTTTTTCCTCACGGCACTGCTGGTGCATGGTTTCTTTGTCTCTTCTACTTAAATTCAGGCAGGGCCACATCTTGTCTAAAGGTGCTGTTGCCTTGGTTTTCAAAGAACATAGAGGAAAAAAATCATGTCCTTTCCCCTCTCTCCCTTGCTTGCCTCACATTGGGCAGCACGCTGCCTGCACATCCCTGTTACATGCTCCTGTGCCTGTACTGGTGGTGCTGTGAGTGATTTATGTTAGCTCTTGGATGACATCAGCAACCAGCAACTCTTTTTTTTGTTGTTGTTTTGTTCACTTTCAGGAGGGGAGGGAGCAAGGCGTAGCTGAACAAACGTAAGCTCCCTCTCTCTACCTTCCCCTCCCTCTGTGTTAGTGGCATTTTCCCTCGGTGTTTTATGGTTTAGTGCACCATGGGGGGAAAGCAGCAATGCTGTGTGATGGGGTTTTCTAAATCCTCGGTCCTGCTTCACTTACTGCTGGATCCTGTGCTTACAGGTAGATTATGTCAGGTGCTTCTCTGCAAAGGTTACTTGGAAAACGGTGTATTATTAGATTGGCAGACTTACTGGTATGCATTGGTGAGTTATTTATAATGAAACCGTGTTTTTAGGGCTTGCCTTTCTGTGACAGATTTCTGCTGTATGAAGGGAGCTCCCTTCTAACCAGCATACGAGAGAGCTGGTGGCAGTGGGATGCTTTAAGCCAGTGAAGGAAAATTCTCTTTGTGCTGTGGCTGAAATACTTTGGACGTGTTTAATGTGTAGATTTACCTGATTGGGAACATCAGGAGAAAGAAAAGGAGTCTTTCCTTTTTGGGATGACTCTATAAAATGTTTCATATGTTGGGACATTTGTCTGCACACTTAATGTTTTACCAGTTCTCATCCTCTTCAGTGTCCCAGATCCTCTCAGTGTGAGCAGAAATCTGCACAGATAGGTTTGTTGTACATGAGGGACTGCAGCTTCGTGCTGTTCAGTCGCTGAGAGTTTGGAATTAACATTGTCTTCACAGGGTGGCAGAAGACACGTCGGCTGTCAGCCATGGCAGGGCCGCCTCTAGTGAGTTGCTCAGGGCTGCAGCCTTGAACATCTTCAAGGACAGAGACTGCACAGCCTCCCTGTTTGACCACTCTTCCAGTAATAATGTGTTTAACTGGAGTTTCCTGTTTGTGCCCTGTTGTCCTGGTGCTGAGCACGTCTGAGCTGAGTCCAGCTCCCTTACTTCCCCACCAAGTACATTTACACATGGACAGGATCCGCCTTCTCTCCAGGCTGGCAAACCTAGCTCCATCTTTCCTTGTAGAACAGATGCTGTAGCCCTTAATTCTCTTTGTGGTCCTCTGCTGCACCCCAGGTGAAGTTGGCCAACTCCCGTTTGATCCATAGCTTTAGCAAACATTTTCTAAATCCCTATCCAGCATCCGTTTGTATATTTCTGCTTACTCTTTGATGTAGCCAAGGCCCTGATCTCCACTACCAGTACAGGCTGTGGAATGTAAGGATAGAGCACAGCCTTGCTGAAAAGCATGGGATACTGGTGGATGGGAAGCTGGACGTAAGTCAGCACAGAAAGCCGACCAAATTGTGGGCTGCATCAGAAGAAGAGTGACTGGCAGGGTGAGGGAGGTGATCCTGCCTCTCTGCTCTGAGCTGGGGAGGCCTCATCTGGAGTACCACATCCTGATGTGGAATCCTCGGTACAGGATAGACATGGAGCTGTTGGAGCGTGTCCAGAGGACTGCAAAAATGACCCAAGGATGGAACACCTCTCCTCCAAGAACAGGCTGAGAGAGCTGGGGCTGTTCAGCCTGGTGAGCTGAGCACAGCCTTTCAGTATCTAAAGGGGGGCTTGAGAAAGAAAAGGGCAGACTCTTTAGGAGGGTCTGTGGTGACAGGACAAGAGGAAATGGTTTCAAACCAAAAGCTGGGATATTTAGGTTTGATATAAGGAAGTTTTTTGCAGTAAGAGTTATGAGATACTGACACAGGTTGCCCAGATAGGTGGTGGATGCCCCATCCGTGGAGGCACTCAGGGTCAGACTGGTCAGGGCTCTGAGTGACCTGATGTAGCTGTAGGTGTGTCTCTGTTCATTGCAGGGGAGTTGGACTAGGTGACCTTTAAGAGTCCCTTCTAACTTGATCCTGTGTTTCTTTATAAACTCCAAAAGAATTTTTGTGAGGGTGCATCCCAGACTTGGATTTGCTTTAATCTTGTGTGCATCTAGGGGGGGTTGCAGAAAAGAGATCCTTATTAATTAGCTAGAGAGAGCAGTAACTGCAAAAGGCTGTTTTCTGTAAGGGGGTCCTCTTACAGAGGTTTACAACACCTATTGTGAGCTGAAAATTGAAGTCACTTCTTTTAAGATGTGTTGTACATAAAATGGACTGCGTAGGAATAGAAATTGTGCTTCAAATTCATGCACCCATCATCCTTTTCTACTTGTGTAAACAGAAAAATACATGAGGTAATGTTTGTGACTTTATAAATGTCAAGTGAAAAATGTCTGGTGAGTAAATACTTTTTTGTTCTTTTTACTTCTTATGAGCTTTTCTTGCTTAGCAAGAGAGTTCCTGCCTTCCAAAAATGAAGCTTTATATTTTAACTTTCTGGATAGAGAGTGAGATACAAGATTTACGTTGTTCTTAATACTCTACAAAGTGGTGTTTAAATGAGATTATTTGTAAGATGCAGTCAGCTTAGATTTTTCATTTAATACAATCTGTTTTTCCTCATTTCAGGCATTGAATCTGGCATATTCAAGCATCTACAGCAACTATAGGAATTTTGTTGGCCCCCCTCACTTTAAAGTCATCTGTAGGCTTCTTGGCTATCAGGGGATTGCTGTGGTGATGGAGGAACTGCTGAAAGTCGTCAAGAGCCTGGTATGCCATTGTCTGTCAGTTTTGCTATTCCAAATAGCTTCTGGTAGGAAATATCTTAAGAAAAATAAAATGGAAGTAGGATGTCTAAGGAAACTAAGATTTCAGCTTAAATTAAAATGTTACACCCACTGAAATTCAGTACAAGCTGTATTTGGGAATGCCTGGTGTCTCGTGAAAGCAATAGAAGATATACCTTGGGAAGCTGAGCAGTGTTTTGAAAATCTTGAATTCTGCTTTGGGGATTAATTCAATTTGTGGAGATCTATGCTGCTGGGTCCTAGATAAACTCTGGAAAAGTATAAATGTTTCCATTGAGTTGGTTGAAACTAAAAAATGTACCATAAATTTACTCTCTCAGAATGCTTTAAAGCAGCTGGAGTGTGCTTTCTGCCTTCTGTGACTTCAGGGCTTTGATTAATAATGTCACTGATGGATGAGCCTTAATCACAAGGAGGGCTTAATCTCAGTGCTTTTATCTAGAAGTGGGTAGCATCAGGCCTATTCAGAGGAGTGCTCAGACCATCAGATGTTGGAGGAGTTACCCATACAGCCTATGGATACTAGTACTGGAAACAACCTTTTTTGGAACTAGGAGTTGAGAGGCTGTTTGTTTACTGTATGAACACCTTTGCATACAATCATAATGTGTTGCTAGTAAGTTTAAGCTACAGGAGTGTTTTTTCCCTCTCCAGCTCATGTTTCTGTAAGGAGCATGCTGCCAACTTAGTCCAAATGTAACAGGTGCATAGCTGTACTATTCATAAGCTCACTTCAGGCAGTTGACAAATTGTTTATTGTCATTCCAACAATGTTCTAAGTATGTTTTTGAAATGTCTGAAAAGATGGAGCCTGTTTGAAGGAATGCTGGGGGTAAAGTGTAGATAGTGATAGGGCCGGGGGGAATGGTTTTAAACAGAGACAGGGAAGGTTTAGTTTGGATATTAGGAGGAAGTTTTTCACACAGAGGGTGGTGACACACAGGAACAGGTTGCCCAAGGAGGCTGTGGATGCCCCATCCCTGGAGGCATTCAAGGCCAGGCTGGATGTGGCTCTGGGCAGCCTGGTCTGGTGGTTGGCGACCTCACACATAGCAGGGGGGTTGAAACCAGGTGATCGTTGTGGTCCTTTTCAACCCAGGCCATCTACAATTCTGTGATTCTATATGATTCTATGGTATAATCTTCAGGGAAAGATGGAAACGTAATTTTCATGCTTTGGAGCTGAGTGTTGGTTAACTGTTTTGAGGGGGATTATTTTTACTTTTTGCAGATCACCTCAATTTATTAAAGGCAGCATAGAACAAGTAAGCATTAGTAAAGGTGGCTGAAAAGCCTCAAGGTGGGGGGATGCGTGATCTGAATGCTCAGATGTTGGGAGATAGGTGTCTATGGCAGGAAGGTATGACTATGGACTGGAGCTGTGTCTTAACTGGTGTGCCTAGAATAGCCAGTTGAAGCTGTTAGAGACATGCCTCATACTAAGCATACTAAGCATTATTCTTTTGCTGCTTTTGAAAACATTCTGATGAACTTGTTTACTAACATCAAAAAGTTGGTTGGACAGTCAAGGCTGGCTATAAGAAAAGTTGGTGATTTCCTGTACTTTTTTTTTCCTTCCTGGCTTTAGCTGTCGAGCTATTCTTCCTGTAGCAAAAAGCAGCTAATACCATGTGAAGGAAAATGCAGCTGTACTCATTTGAAAGAGTGACCTTTTTTGAAGATGATGGCTGGCACAGGGCTAAATTCAAGACCACGTTCAGTCTGTATGTGGCTTGAACACAATTTTTGTTTTTCTCTAGTAACACATTAACAAGTGCCTCTTTTCTCTTAGTTACAAGGGACAATTCTTCAGTATGTCAAGACCCTGATGGAGGTGATGCCTAAGATCTGTAGGTTGCCAAGACACGAGTATGGTTCTCCAGGTTAGTTCACTTTTGATGTTACTATAAACTTAATAAAATGATACTAATTACTGTCTTCTGGATTATTTGTACCTCTGTCTGTCTCTCCCTCTCTTCTCTGTCCCATTAAACAGAACTTAGTCATTTTTTTCATAGCAAGTATCGTTAAGGGCTGAGCTTTCTGAAAATACTTAATAAAGGATTAGATGGTGTTTTACAACTTCAGTCCTTAGGGAAAATGAAAGGATGGCAGTCTGTCTATAGATAGCTTTATGACACGATTACCTTGAGCTGGGATACTCACTATAGTTTCTCATTCTGCTCTTTATCTCAAGCACGTTGAGCTTTCCCTCTGCAAGTTAGCCCTTTGTACCAGTGCTGTTAAAATGTCTCATTTAGATAATCCTGACTCTCCAGGAAAGCCTTCATTTCCTCTTGCTTTGCCCTTATGAAATGTAAGGTAAAAGAAACGTTACTGCTGAGGGGCAGACTGGTCCTGACAGAGCAGTTGTGTCAGAAGGTTGTGCAGGGAGCACCTCGGCCTCTTAGCAGGAAGTATAACAGTTGGAGAAGAAACGTCTTTGAAAGTTACATGCCCCTGTGGGGAAATAATTGGCTAATTAGTATTTATCACATTGTTCTCTGAAATTTTGAAACTGCTTCCCCCTTCAAAATATTCCTCCTCCACAATATCTAATTAACACAAATTAATCTTTTAATCTTTCCATGTGCCACCCACCTTCTGAGCATATCTTTATTATTTCAGAGTTCTTCAGGTTTATTAAATGCCACTCCAAATGGAGTAAGGTTGTTTTTTCTGCTTCCCACAGCTTGCTTGACGCTCATTACCAATGTTAAACGAAATCGAGGACTCACTAAGTGTTTCCTTCCTGTTTTTCTCCCTGGAGCATAGAAATGGATGACTCATGGTACTTAGCAGCTTAAAAATAATCTTTCTGAGAATTTTAGCCACTCATTAAGTCCTGGCCACAATAGCATGTATTCTCAGATACAGAGTCTGCATCACTGAGGCTTGAGGTGAGCTGCAGGTGAGGTTAGGAAGCCTGTGTTCTCTGCCAGAAATCCTCAACTTTAAGAAGTATTAGGGACCTAAACAGAAACTTTCTCCTGAGATAAAAAGGCAATCTATCCTGTAAGAAAGGCAAAACATTACTTGTGCAGCTATTCACAGAGATTATCTACTCTTGCTGCAGGACCTAAACCTTTTAAAATCTTCTTAACATTCTGGTTTTCTAGAGAACGCTAACAACTTCGACCTCATAATTACTACTTGAAAAGAAATCCTCTATGATTGGATTCCTGCTGTCCTGAGATATCAGAGTTCTTCATGTTACGGTAGAAGACAGCAACTCGAATTGGAATGGATCTCAAAAAACCCACTTGATTCTGTCCCCTAAGCATGTCTGTGGCTGGTGCACAGGCTGATTTTGTCTCGATGGGTATTTTTCTGTGCTGAAATATTTCTAGCAAAGAACACTTGATAACTTCTTCCAAGAAGCGGCAGAGGCAGTCTTTGTAGCACAGTCACAGCTTTTCTGTGTGTTCTTACTGAAGCCACTAAACAAAAAACATGTGTGGAAACTCCGGGGGTTTTCATCTGACTGTAGCATAACTGAAGAATTGCACTGCTGCCTCTGGAGCCCTTCCATCATGAGCTGCCTGCCCTTGGAGCGTGTCTGATTGGTGACGGAAAATGTTCTCTGTGATGGCAACCTGCTGTAGATTTTAGCCCCAGTCTGGCATGCCAAGAGGAATTGTCATAGTATGGAAAGAAAAGGCTCAACCCACGTTTGATTCAAAAACTGTCCTCTCTTCTCTGCTAAAATCTCTGTATGGTTTCTGCCACTTGTTCACCTTATTCACTTGGCTCACACTGAAAATGCAAGCAAGTGCATGCCAACTGCTGTCTCTTGCCTTCTCTGCCTCTGGCAGCCTGCTGCAGAAGCAGTGTTCAGTAGTTGTAGTAGTAAGTTTGCATCTTACAGAACATGTTTGTATGCTGCTTTTCATCCCTAACTCATTTAATCACTTCTTTGTACCTACCGCTGCCTACACATAAAGACCAAAGCTATGACTCCAATTTATGGATTAGGTACACAGACTCTCATCTGCCTTGATGTAACATTAGTTCATCAATTTAGAATTAACTTCCTGAGTCCATTCTCCACGAGCAAAGCAATTTAAGTTTGCTCAGTAAGTCTCCAGCTATTTCATGTGCTCCAAACTTTGATGGAGAGCTTTATTTGAACTCCGCTGATTGCAGTTCTGGGAGCTCTACGTGATCAGCCCTCTGGACCTGTGGATTTCTGAAGAGGTTTATTCTTGCTAAAAGGAGCAGAGTACAGACAGTGGCATTAGAATTGTTCAGGACTCCTGCTCACCAATGGATTTGTTTCCATAGAAACAATCTTACAGCAGTGGGGAACTGGCTCATCTTGTAGTCATAAAAATATTTGTCTAAAAATACATCAAGTGTAAGGATTCTTGAAGGGACCTGTTAATGTCTCTGAAGCTCTTGAAAGGAATAATAGTTTGTAAAAGTCTGAACTTGACTTTTGATCTTGGAAGTAAAATTTTTCTTCTGGTGTTTTCCTAGAATTTAAATACAGCTTTCCTTCTTTTCATAAACAAGTATTTCATGTCCTGGCCACTCTGGAATGCCATTGGTTGTGGTAAGGAAAACAGCTCCTCAGCTCTGCTGTTTGATGAGGCTTAGAGGCCTGCTGTGAGGCAAACTGTGCGTTACAACATGTAAGAGGCAGTGACCTCTTGTGATCACGTGTTTGCCCTCCATGTGGGAGAAGCCCCCAGCTCTGTGGCTCCAGGTGGCTGCCAGCTGTGCTGCCATCTCTCCTTTGACCAGTTGTGCTGCTGGCTGCGCCTTTCTGCTCAACATAGCAACCCAGCAGGTAACTGTCTCCCCCTGTACCCCTGTACATCTTCTGGAGTATCTAATGAGGACTGGAGGGAGCCTTAGCTGGAAGAGAGCAGTAGTAGTGAAAGGGAAGGATAGCTTGGTGCATAGCAGAGAGGCTGCAGATGCTTCCAGGTATTCCTGGTATTTTGACTGAACTTGGATCAGTGGAAGGGTAGGTTAATTTTGCTGGGGGGCCATGTCTTGAATTCTCCTGGGGGAGAACGTGGAGGAAATTTATTCATAGATTTTTCTGAAACTTGTCCATCGGAAAAGAATGTTGGGACATGGGGAGATGCACAGCAGGAAAAGATAGGAGTGCTGTTGAAGGACTTGCAGAAAAACACAGGGGAGGCCATTTTCTGAGCTCCAATATCAGATAATTCAGCAAAGCCAAACTTTCAGAAGCTTTCCATATTGTATTTCCTTCTGTCTGATTTGGAATCAGAAAGGAAGCTGAGAAATGACACTGAAAGACTTCAGGAGGCAGTGGTGAGGGAAATGCCCTTCACGTGTCCGTACTTAATGAGAAAAAAAGGTAATCCTGGTTCTCTGTTGACAAAACACTGCAGAAGTGTACGTTATGTTTACATAAAACAAAATCCTAGATGATTTTGAAAGGACAGTGAGCAACACAATAGATACGAAGACCAATAGGATATTTATTTCTAGCAAAATAAGCAGTGCACAGGCTTTGTGATCAGAATTCCTTTTTCTTTTAAAGGAATGGTGTGACTGCTGAGATGCAAAACTAATTAACGATGTCTCTACTGAACTAAAGAAATAATCATAGACAGCACTTGAAGGTCTGTAGGGGAATCAGCATAAAGTTCATTATATCACCCGGTTTCTTGGGAACAATTTTGATGCTGCAGATTAGCAGACTTCACCTCACAGTTGTAAAGTCAGCACTGTGCAGAAAATAAGCCATATTGTGGGTAGATCCAGAGTTATTTTCAAGATCAGGTTTGTTGTTAGTCAGCACCTTAGGTCTATAATTAATAGCCAATAGATAATCTTTGAGGTACCAGGCTTGTTACAAGCTCTGGAACATGCTTGATTTGAGTCTCTAGGTGTGAACTGAAATTGTTTTATAGAAAATGAGAGAAGGTCAAAGTGAAGAAATCTGACCATGTGTCGATTTAGTCTGACTTCCTAAATTAATTAGTGGACAGCCTGCACAGCTGAAACTTGGCATCTGCTGTTTGAGCACAGTTGAGATGGAGCCTAATCCTTTACTAATCTCCTGTGCTTTACTAGATGTTTGATCTCAGCAGAAGCAAGGCTGCTATCTGTGTAAATCAGAAACTGGGATTATACGACCAATTATTACTGCTCCCAGCGTCATCCCATCTGCAGGAATAGGGAGGTTTAGTTAAAGTTGCTTTCTTGGAAAGAAGGAGCAAACGGATTAATTTGCGAAATACAAGATGTATGTTAACTCAGTTGCTTACAGCTCGCACCCACAGAGTTAGGAGAAGGATGGAGGCTGCATGCAATTAAAATGAAACTAAGACAGTTGGTCTTTCTGCAGGGCTTCATTATGCGCATGGAGTCTCATAGGAATGCCCTTCTGTGTGCTGTACACTACAAGTAGATGTAACCAGGAGCGCCATCGTTTAAATATTAATGGAAACTTGATAATGTTCTGCTGCCCCAGGTCTCCACTGTGGAGCAGATTGCACTTCCAGCATCATTTCTGTTCCGTCAGAAATTGCCTGTGTACTTCTGTGAACTTTCCTCTGCTTCACCCCTAAATCAAGCGCTGCATGTAAGGGAGGTAGTTGATACGGCTTTTGGAACAGCTGCGTAATAAATACGGAGTGTCAGGTTCTCAAAATAATGACACCATTTTGTTCATGAGTGCCTGTGTGTGGGTGTGTGCATTTGTGTATCTGCATATGGCCATGGGAGCTCTCAGGGAGGAAAGAAAAGTCTTTGTTAAGGACTTTGAAAGGAACTCGGTAACTTGGAGCAGTTGTAGAAGACAACGTGTAATTTTCATAGAATGAATCATAGAATGGTTTGGGTTAGAAGGGACCTTTAAGATCATCTACTTCAAGTCCTGTGCTATAGGCAGGGACAGCTCCCTCTAGACCAGGTTGCTCAAAGCCCCATCCAGCCTGGCCTTGAATGCAGGCCAGGGGGCAGGAGGGCCAGGGGCATTCATAACCTTGCTGGGCAACTTGTTCAGTGTCACACCACCCTCACCTCTCAGGCTTGTCGAGGCCCCTCTGGATAGCATCCTTTTCCTCTAGCGTGTCAGCTGCACCACTCTGCTTGGTGTCATCTGCAAACTTGCTGAGGGTGCGCTCAGTCTCACTGTCCATGTTGCCTACAAAGATGTTAAATGGCACCGATCCCTGAGGAACGCCACTCATCAATGGCCTCCACTTGGACACTGAGCCATTGACTGCAACTCTCTGAGTGTGACCAGCCAGCCAATTCCTTATCCAGCAAATGCTTCATCCATCGAATCCATTTTTCTCCAACTTGTCAATCAGGATGTCATTCAGGACAGCGTCAGACACTTTGCAGAAGTAGGGGTAGGTGAGGTCACTTGCTCTTCCTTATCTACCGATGCCGTAACTCCATCATAGAAGGCTACCAGATTTGTCAGGCGTGACTTGCCCTTGCTGAAGCCATGTTGGTTAGCACCAATCACCTCATCCTTATTTTCTGTGTGTCTCAGTTGGGCATTCAGGAGGATCTGCTCCATGATCTTGCCATGCACAGAGGTGAGACTGACTGGTCTGTAGTTACTTGGTGTTCATGATGTGAACCTCCCGCTTCTCTGGCTCCTGCTGCTTTTGGGTGGACTTACAGCCTTCATTTGGTTTCTGTTGCACTTTCAGTATGGGTTTAGGTAATAGTTTTTCTTGTTGCTGGTCACTGTTCTTTGTGCTGCTCTTGGTTTCGCTGTGTGCTGTCATCCTCCTTTTTTACATTTGCTGTAGGTGACATCAGTTATTCTCAGGATTTCACTGCAGAGCTGTCTATGTAACATCAATAACATTCCCTTCAGCTACATTTCAGTTTCTTCTTTGAATCCATCAAAGTCAGCAAGCATTCATGACAACTGATGACCTCCGTTAGGGTGTCTGTTTTGTT
Organism: Lagopus leucura; assembly: GCF_019238085.1. Lineage (NCBI taxonomy): Eukaryota > Metazoa > Chordata > Aves > Galliformes > Phasianidae > Lagopus > Lagopus leucura. The sequence continues at coordinate 49,898,372 of NW_024962262.1, read as the reverse complement.
TTCCTATTCAGTCATTAAGTTACTCAAGTCTGAAACCTCTCTTCACTGAATGCATGGAGGAACACTCCTTTACTGCGCATTTTCTGTTGACAAACAGATCTTTGAGATGTAGCACAGGCAGTTCTGGCTCCCCTTACTGTTCACTTTACTGATGTTCTCTGTTGCTAAATTTAATGGCGTGAGACGTTCTGTAGAAACGCGTGGGTTAGCCATACTCTTTTTTCCTCCTCTGTAAATACTTAAGCTCTTCTGAAATTGAGGGATTTCCTTGGCATGAATACGCTCCAGCGTATATTTTGTGTTATGTGCTCCCTCTGGGCTGTCGCCTTGCTGGGTGAATATGGGAGGCTCATCCTCTATATAGGAAGGGTTCTCCATCCGCATCCAAGCAGCATGTGGGAAGGTGCTAGAGGCTCTCTGTGTTCCTCACTGATTGTAATGGAAACTGCTTTATCTAGCATACAATCCAAAAGCTTTGCATTATGTGTTTTCTTCTATCACTATTCTTGAGGTTGAAAAGGCCAGATTTATGCAAACAGATGCAAAAATGCTGATGGAAATATGTTATAAAGAGCCTGGAAGCTGTCTGCCCTACTGCAGTTTTCTACTCTTCCTCACCCACCCTGCGTATCTCTTCAGCCTTGGTGCTGTTGACCTGCAGGAGCCACCTGAACCCAGGGGCTTCCTGAAATTGCTTGTAAACCAGGAGAAGACACAGCCTTTCTCTGGAGTGAGGGGGGAAGGAGCTCGGAGTCCATCAATACAGTAAGCCTTACTGGAGAGGTTTGAGATGATTCTATAAGTTGTGTGGCTTTAAAAATGACAGTTTAGCTGTTTTTCAGCAGTTTTTTGAAAACCTGATAGATGAACCAATCTGACTGTGCTTGTCAGCCAGGATGTAGTGCATCCTTGTCAGCAGAGCTTGACTTGGCTTTTTTGTATTTGTCTTGAGAGATTATGGATCGTGTCTGCATGGCTGTGGTGCTTGCAGCTCTATTTTGACATCACCTGTGCTCCCTTCAGTGCTCTGCTCCTTGCTGGCTCTGTCATCTGTGGGAAGAAGAGCTGTGAACTGAACATGTTGGGTGGTGCAGCAGGCTGGGGGACAGAAATAGAATCAAGAATAAGAGGATGGAACAGGACTAATAGCAGACAAGAGCCCTGCTCTGTCTTTCTGCGTCTGGAAATCATTCTCTTACCTCCTACTTTAGCAGCTCCATCCAGCAGAATGTAGGCACTCCATTCTGCATGGTTTATCCAGTTGAAATGCTCAACACATCACTGGCTTAACATTAACCTCTGATTGTTAATATGTTTAAATACTGCTCCTTTCAGTTTCGTCTAGGAGGCATGTCCATAAATTAAAAACAACCTCACGTGCTGATACATGGAGAGCTGCACTGGTGTGATCATCGCTAGATTTCTTTCTGGCTCCTGAGTTTTGATTATTGTTTTTCCTTTCATTCGTTTGCTTCTCTGTTGATTTCAGGTATCTTGGAGTTTTTCCATCATCAGCTGAAGGACATAGTTGAATACGCAGAGCTGAAGACTGTCTGTTTCCAGAATTTGCGGGAAGTGGGAAATGCTGTCCTGTTTTGCCTGCTTATTGAGCAGAGCCTGGTAGGTACCTGCTGTGCTGGTTTAAAACCCTGCTGTGTCTCCAAATGTACTCTCAAATTTATGTTACTAATGGCACAAATAACAAAGTTGAAATCTGCAGGATTGCTGTTGTGGATGGACAGATAGGTAGAAACAATTTCCTATGCTGATCTCTTGGTCTTGATGCTTTTGGGTGCTCACAGAGGGAAAGATGAACATTGCTTATGAGCAATGAAAGCAATAAGAGTGGTGTTTTCCCTTTCTTTACCTGTGTTGCCCATTCTAGGTGGGGAGAGATTCCCCACCTGTGCATATAGGCGCTGAGGCTGGGCTGTCCATCAAGGAGAGATCTTTGCTGACTGCCAACCAGCCCAACATTAGCTCACTCAGTAAGCTGGCTGGGGGCCTGCTGTGCACAAGCATGAATCCTCATGTAAGAGTCCTTTTCTCAGGTGTTTAAAACTGTTAATGTTAGCTGAGATAATGAAGGCACACTGTTCTCAGGAGACCAGTGCAATGTTAGAGCATCCCTCCCTAGGGATGATGGGTGGGTGATGGGAGAGCCAGCTGACTGGCAGTGAAACCATATCTTGTGATGGGGTAACTGTCACAGTTTGGGCTTTGGAGTGGGCTTCAGGTTAACAGGGCACGAGGTGAGAGGCCAGAGAGGTGAAGGCCCTGCTGCTGCCTGGGGGAATTGACTGAGGGTGCACTGAAGTGATGCCAGTGCTGGAGTCACGTTCAGTGTGACATGACTTTGAAGGCACTTTCTAGAAACACACCCCTGCTTGCTGCCCCTTCTCTTGGTTTTGCTCTCAATGGTGCCCTGATGTCCTATCTGTATTCCAGTGTTTTTCCACTGTGGTCATCTACCATAACTAGTGCAAAATTTAGGGTCTTTGGTGCATCTCTGCTAGTGGCTGGATCTTGTTAATCTTCACTGCATAGCATGTCCATTTTTGTGTTGTTGACATCGAGGATTAGAGCTAGGAAAGGCACATAGCCATAGTACCCTGGCCTTGGTAGGGCTGTGGCTGCTGAACATCTAATACTAGCACCAAGGACTGCAAATAGGCAGAACATCTGCTCCAAGAAAGACAGATACACAGCAAAGCTGTGTGTCATCTGCTGGTCATCTCTGCACGTACAGCAACCAAAAAGCAGGAGGCATCTCTCTTCCTTCCCCACATCCCTGAAGAAGTAAAGCAGCTCCTGGGAGGTGTCTCAGCCTGCCTTATTGGGAGACGTGCCCAATGTGATAATGTGTTGTGGGAGCAGTGCTGGTAAAAATAGCTGAGCTGTGCGTCATCCATCACAGTTCTGTTTGTCTGCTCAGGATCCGTCTGCCACTTTCACACCGAAATTACTCATCCTGAATTAGTCTTTTTAATAAATATCCTGTCCTTTAAGAACAGCCAGCTCAGGGTGGGAGGAGAGCTGCTGATTGCTTTGTCAATCCAAGGTAACCTGGTGAAATCATTTAGTCTTAGGAAGAATTTCTGTGCAGAAAGCACCAGAGCAGTTATGTGTGCAGCTTTAACAGCGGAGGCTGGCTGCCCTCTGCTGTTCCAGCATCAGCATGCTTTTGGAAGCCCAGTTTTTGTATCTGGTGTGGTCTGGAGACTCTTTATTCCTAACTGCCTCCTTTCCATTTTGTTCCAGTCCCTAGAGGAAGTGTGTGACCTGTTGCATGCGGCACCGTTCCAAAACATCCTGCCGAGAGTTCATGTCAAAGGTACGGAATGAAAACACCCCGTTTGGGCAATGCTTTCTGCTTTCCTTACATGCTGCTGCACTGCTGGTGACCACTTCCAGTCCTTTACAACACTGCTGTTACATTTATGGTAGAGGTAACCGATTCAAGCCTGGTTGCCTGGCTGAAGAATATATTCGTGGCGAGTTGCAGTGCAATCTACAAGAGGGAGATGAGGAATACTCTGACAGAGTGGGGTATTTGGGGCAGCAGTAATGCCTCAATGTGGGTAAGGTGAGAGGCTTTTCTGAAACTATTGTCTGATGTACATAGCTGTCAATCGCAGTGAGGTATAAGAAGCCTGGGAGCAGATAAAGTAAATGCAGGCAGTTCCTGTAGCCTTTTCAAACGTTTGTTTTCTACTTTTTTTTTCTATTACATTGATGCACACTGAGCGTTTGTAGGATTGCTTTCTTGAGTATCCCCTTTTGTTATCCATCACTGTTAGGAAGTGAGCTTTTTTCCCCTTGCTCTTCTGCTTCTTTCCAGGCTGCTCTTCTGTCTCATTTCCTCTGTTTCTCACTGTCAGAGCAGTTGATCTGTTCTGCTCAGAGAAATCTCATCAGCTAAAAATCTTTGAGAATATTTTCAGATTCTTGCATCTCTGTACATAAAGCAAACCGTTTGTTAGACCATTGTAAGCAGTATTTCCCGCTTGCCAGAGAATATTTCCTACTTGTCAGTGACAAGGGGCTGCCAAGTGCTTTTTTTCAGCCTTACTATACACAGAATTCCACCCTCACTATAACCCACCTTCTACAGTCAGGCAATTTAGTTGGTTAGTACAAGTGGGAGTCAAATATGTTAGCAGCAGTAGCATAACAGAGCCTTACTTTCTGTCTTGAATCTAGTAATGCATTAAATGTATTCCACTATAAATACTTGGTGTTTTTTTGTTTGGATGTACCAATCTACGATTTAAATACGTATGTTTTTTCTAAAACCACACTGATGATTAACCAACTGTTTAGAATTGAAATGGCCTATAAAAATAAAAACATATTCAGCTTTCTGTTGCACTGAATAAATTGCCAGATATCAATCAAATGAACCAGATGAATCAATGCTCCTTTTATTTTTCTTTCAGAGGGTGAAAGGCTTGATGCTAAAATGAAGAGACTTGAATCAAAATATGCTCCGTTACACTTGGTCCCTCTCATTGAAAGACTGGGAACACCACAGGTAATCTTGCTCTCATTTCTGTCTGAGGCAATTCAGGACACTTTTGGGCACTCAGAAACCTGTTCTTTGACACAGCGCAGATAGCTGTGTCAGGAATTCAACCCGCACACCCAGCTTGCTCACATGACAGGAATTGTATTAGATCCATGGATTTGGTAAAGCTCTGTAGCCCAGAAGTTTAAAATATTTGAGATGGGTGGGGGTGACAGGTTTGGAGGAACATTGTATTATTCATGTACGTTGCTACGTAATACATGCTCAGCGTACAGGCCGGGCTGTGAGCTGCTAATGCAAATTCCACTCACTGTGATCCACTTTAATGTATGTAATTTTCTTAAAACAGTTTCTTCCTCTTTCAGCCAGTAAATTAGAAAACCACTAGAAATGAGTGGTCGTTTGAGTTGAGTTCTCCAGGCAAACTGATGACCAAGGAGGACATTCTTTTTCCACTGCCTTTGTAGCTTCAGCACTGTTATTCTGTCACTGTGGGGGCACAGTAATACTCTGTGAACTGTAGTGGTTACAAGCCATTGAGATGTGAACTGTGTAGAGCAGAGTGCTCTAAAGCAAAGCCTTCAGTCTGTTCTATTGTAATGCACGGTGGTGGATGCTGCTGTGCTGCAGAAGAGAGCAGTGTGATGATGTAAGTGGGACAAGCACTGACTTGGTATTGCCATTTTTTGGTTTTATCTGAGTCCATTTCTACTGTCTTTGGAGCTTTCTCATCTAGCAGCTGCAGCTGCTACAGCCCATACTAGCAGCAGGCCACTGAGCACTCTTCTGGCTTTCTGCATCCATCCATGCAAGCAAAACCCCTTAAAACTTCCTTAGGACAGGAAAGGCTCTTAGATTTTTCTGAGTGCTTTTTCACTGAACTGAACTCTGACTTCACTTCAAGGACAAGAGAAACTTCTAGAATAAACCAAGTGAAACTGAATTATGGTTGTTATTTTTTTTAAAGCTCCTATTACATGTTTTCCAATCAGTGTGCTCCAGAGGAGAGCGCAGTGTGGGAACTGGAGCAGTTACGTGAACAGTGCTGTGCTATTAGCTCAGGATGGTACTTTTCTAGAAGTTATAGAGTCATAGAATTGCTCAGGTTGGAAAAGACCTCAAAGACCATCAAGTCCAACCACAACCTCACCATACTACCCTGACTCCAACAACCCTCCACTAAATCATGTCCCTGAGCACCACATCCAAACAGATTTTAAACACATCCAGGGATGGTGACTCACCCACCTCCCTAGGGGAGCCTATTCCAGTGCTTCACAACCCTTTCTGTACAGAAGTGTTTCCTGATATCCAACCTAAACTTACCCTGGTGCAACTTGAGGCCATTTCCTCTTGTCCTGTAACCTGTCACCAGTGAGAAGAGACCAGCCCCGCTCTCACTGTAAGCACCTTTCAGATACTGGGAGAGAGCAATAAGGTCTCCCCTCAGCCTCCTCTTCCTCAGACTAAAGAGCCCCAGTTCCTTCAGTAATTCAGTGTGAAGTAAGTCAGTGTGGAAGAAGGCCTGTAAACTGAGTGCTTTGTGTGACTGGGATTTTGCACTTTCCATTCTCAGCAAATAGCAATCGCAAGGGAAGGCGACTTGCTGACCAAGGAACGCCTCTGCTGCGGCCTGTCCATGTTTGAGGTTATCTTGACGAGGATCCGATCCTTCCTGGACGATCCCATCTGGCGTGGGCCCCTACCCAGCAATGGTGTGATGCACGTGGACGAGTGTGTAGAATTCCACCGCCTCTGGAGCGCGATGCAGTTCGTCTACTGCATCCCCGTGGGAACGCACGAGTTCACTGTGGAGTACGTATGGGCACCTGTGCCAACAGCCCTTCCTTTGTTCCTTGTGCACCAAATAGAGGGGTTTGTTTGTGTGTCTGCTTACTGCAAAGCCAAGGGGAGCGATGCGATCGCAGGCAGGGGCTCGTAACGCGTGAACACAGAGATGATTGTATCTTTAAAGAAAATGACCCTCTATTTTAAGTGCTGGCAGAGTAGAATGAATGATCCCATGACAAGCAGGCCCTAGCACACGTTGTTCAATGGTAGCCTTACCATTACAGAAGCTGAATGCAAATAAAATAGCTGGACGTGTGCGAGCGTCCCTAGCCAGTACTTTCTCATCTGACTCCTCTCTGCAAGGATGAGCATTTGGAAGTTAACACGTTAATACGGTTCTTGGGTTTGGTAACTTGTGCATATCCATATTTTGAAAAACTGCTGCTGTCGAGTGCTTCTCACTGACCAGCTATGGGGGAAATGACCTTTGCTTCCCTTCCTGTCTGCAGCCCAAAGCAGAGTGACAGTGCTGAATTCCCCCTTTGTTTTCTTTGAAAATGAAATGTGTGCTGCTAGAGCCGAAGTGGGGGAAAGGGTAAATGTCCTTGAAGTAACTAACTGTAAGTTGTAGGAAAGCAGAAGGTGGAGGCTTCCTTTTTGTGTGTGTGTGTGTGTATTAAGCATTCATTTGCATCACTTGTGGAACCTGGAAAGCAAAATTGATCTACTAGACTTCACAGTATTTTTTAGATTCATGTTTGTCATATTCTGGAGTTATTTAATATGTGTTTTATTATAATGGCTGATTCCTAAACCTTTCCTGTAGCTGTTTTTGAAGGCTCTTTGTGTTCTGGTTTCTATTTCAGGCAGTGCTTTGGAGATGGCCTGCACTGGGCTGGCTGCATGATCATTGTGCTCTTGGGACAGCAGCGTCGCTTTGACGTGTTGGATTTCTGCTACCACCTGCTGAAAGTCCAAAAGCACGATGGCAAAGATGAGGTTATAAAGAATGTGGTATGTTGAAAATATTTGTTCTTTCCAGAACGAACAAAAAAATCAGAGCTGTTTGTATTCAGGTGCTTTGCAGATGGACTGATCGCTTTTTGGAATGAAATGTTGAAAATGAGAGTACAAAGGATTAGATGCTAATACTGGAGCCTGAAGGCTGTAATTACTTGGCTGTAAGGATTTTCTGAACGCTGCTCATCTCCTACGCTTGCACTTGGATTATGATTACATGAAGGCAGTTGTAAATTGCCCTTTTTGTACAAAAAGCTGCAGTGTCAGAAACCAGAATGCACCTTGGATTTCTTGATTGCATGACCAGTAATGGGGGAACATTTGTAATGAGGTGACGTCACAGCATTTGGTGCTTTTCATCTCCAGAGCTAATTGTTGGGTTTTTTTTGCATTTTGCAGCCTTTGAAGAAAATGGTTGAAAGAATTCGCAAGTTCCAGATTCTGAATGATGAAATAATTGCTATTTTGGACAAGTATCTGAAGTCTGGAGATGGAGAGAGCACACCCGTGGAACACGTGCGCTGCTTCCAGCCGCCCATTCACCAGTCCCTTGCCAGCAACTAGATTTCCTCCCTAATGATACTTTTTGCACCTGGTTAGGCTAAAAGTATGGGAAAGGAGAAAAACAAAATGCCAGCAGGTTGAAGAAATCCTTTTATCTGCCCTTTTCAGTCCTCCTGTGCCATCTGAGTGATGCACTGTCCTCTTCACTCTCCAAGCACAGTAACTGTATACAATCCATACTTATTTTTCTAGACTAAAATTTTATATACTTTGATTAAAAGCCTGCAGCTGTAGAGGGTTTGTTCTTGCAACCTCTTTGCATTCCTTTTCTGAGGTGGCCATCTCAGACCGGATCAGAATAAACATTCCCCCAAGCTATCAAAATAACAGCTGCGGAGGCTAAGAAACTGGGCTCTGTAGAAAGATTTAGAAACCAATGCCTAATTGTATTAGAGCATTAATTGCTTGATTAGCCTTTATTAAAAAAAAAAACAAAAAAACAATGAATTCTGCAGCTGCTTTGTGAATAACTGATTTTTTCAGTCGACTGTTCTTTCTCTACACAAAAGTATTCTGTGATCATTAATTGTGGAAATGAAGGCTGGCTCAGGGGGACTGCTCTACAGTTACTTAAGATGGAGGTGGCTGATAGTACTTCTGGTATTTCTAAGTGGCAGAACTTTAACTGATTAGAATGGAATCTCTGTTTTTTCCTCGTAAGAGCTTCTTTCCCAGCTTGTATTTTGGTTGGAGATAGAAACATGTTTACAAGTGATAAGGAGTTCTTGTTTCTCCTTGAGGAAGGAGAAAAAAATGAGCTAAAATTCCTCACAAAACAGAAGATAGAGATTTGCCAGGCAGTCTGCAAGTAAATTTACTTTGATGCAGGTTTTCCCAGACTGTCAGTGCTTGAGAGCCACTGTTCTGGCAAGCAGACACACATGGCTGCCATGGTGTGTGGGAGATGCTTGTCCTTGATTCAAGCATTTCTTCTACTAGATAAAGAAATGTTTCTTAAAGACAACCGTTATTTCCTCACAGTGGAGTGCCAGGAAGCCTTCTAGTCAGTCACACATTCCCCTCTGCTTCAGGCTTCAATTAAGGAATTGAAGAAATGCTTAATTTCCTGAGATCATTAGTGGTTTAGAGCCAAGTCTCACATACCCGAGGCTTCATCTTGGCCCTGTGCTACATAAGCAGTTAAGTAATAGAGCTTGGTTTTTGGCTTAAGAACTCCGTAAAAATAATTATTTATGGTGTAATTAAAGTAAATTATAATTCTCACTGGTTAACTAGCAGCATTAGGTGGACTGATCTCTAACATGTTAGAAATAGTAGCATTAGTGTGGATTTAGGATGACATTTTCCCTTCGATGAATATGTTTTCAGACATTACTTCTCTGTTAGTTTCACACTTTCAAAGGTGGCTTATTATTTCGTCAACCAGATTTAAGTGTTTAAAAAAAAAAATCCACCACCTTCTGCACTTAGTATAATTGCTCGCCTTAAAGGGGAAAAAGAAAGCACACAAAAGGCATAACTGTCTTATTTTAAATTATCTAACACCAGGGATCTGGAATCCAAAGCATCTATTACAGTATAAAGTAAAATGTTACATGAAATTTTAGCCTGAGTCAGGCTGGTGTTTTGGTACTAGAAGTGGCAGTCAGCAGTCTGGTGCTACTGCTGCACAACCTGCAGTTTTTAGGGTCTTTGGAGGGAGCTGTGCTCTGTACCTGAACAGTAGAGATGTGATGCTTCTTAAAACCAGACAGAAATTCAAATCCTGTTCTTCACTCAGAATTTCAAGGACCTTTTTTCTTGTTTGACATCCTGGTGTCTCTTCCACATACGAAAAGGAAGGCAGCAGAGTCAGTTTCACAGGTGGTAGGTGCTTGATTTCTGTCCTGGTAATAAACTGTACTCTTCAACATTAAGCACTGAAACTGACAAAATGAGAACAGTAAACAGTTGGCTCTAGCCTTCCCCATCTATAGGAGGAATGTTGTTATAAAACTACATCACTAATACTTATTTTCTGCCTTTGTGAACTTGCTTAAAAAAAATTTACCACCAGAACACTGTTTAAGCAGTGACATTTTGGATTTGTTTTTTTTCTAATCCACTTCCTGAAGTACTGACAGAGGCAGCAACTGCATTACTGCAAGCAGAACTACAGTTCTGTGATTAGGGTTGGTTTGTTGATGTAAATCCTCCAGGTCTAACAAAGCTTTAGGTAAGTAGGACTTTCAAAGGATTACTGCTGCTTGGTTATAGCTTTCTTCTGCCAAAGGCTGGGACAGCTCCCACTGTGATAAGATGTTACAGCCATTCAGCAGTCATTTGGGGCACAATAAGTACAAAGGATTCAGGCCCACTGCAATCCGTTTACCACCAATGCAGAAATAAAGCCATTTATTTTGGATAAAATTGTCATTAGTGCAATACATCTTGAAACGGAAGAGGGAAAGTATTTACATAACTTAAGCAACAACACCAGCTGTGGTCTGAGGTCATTTTAGTATTTTTGTAAAGTAAAAATAAGGCAAATTAAAACCCCCTTCAGTGTTTGTGATCCAAACTAACCGAACTTAAAGATTGTCTACCCACACTGTTAAGAAGTACATGAGGTTCCAGACAAGCTCAGACATTTCACAGCAGGAAAAAGAAATAAATCCAGAGTTACAGAATTGTTCTTCTCTTATTTAACAAGTAGGTGTTTTCAGAAGGCTGACAGACTTCCATTTCTCCTGGCTGAGAGACTCTCTGTGGATTGTATTTCACTTAGGCAGGTAGAACTTTCTTCATCGTGATTAAAGCAGTCATACGTGCTCAGCAAAGACCCATTTGCTGCTCTGTCATCTTTCCGCAAGGAAACGGGCAAATTTGCTAGGGTGAAGTTAACATCTTTGAAGGCATGCAATAAAAAGATCCCCACGATGATAGTAAGGAAGCCACTGAAGGTGCCAGTAATATCATCAGCCGCCATGTGCTGCCATTCCTTGAACAGGATAGCAGAACAAGTTAAAACGGACGTCGTAAAGATTACGTAGTAGATTGGAGTCACTATTGAAGTGTTGAATATATCCAGAGCCCTGTTCAAGTAGTTGATCTGCGTGCTCACACAGACGGTAAGGCTTAGCAGCAGAATCCAAGACAAGGGACGTTTCAGCACTGGCTTTCCTGCAAAAAGTTCCTTGATAGCAATGCCCAGGCCTTTTACACAGGAGACTGATAATGCTCCGATCACAGAGCAAATTGTGATGTACACAAGGATGTTGGTCTGTCCATGGCGAGGCCCCACCACGACTATTAGAATTAAAGACACAATGACAACAACTGTTGCAAAGACCACAAAACCTGTGTGTGGGGAGAAAAGGCATCTTGTTATTTATGTATTCTATCAAACACCTTAAGGGTAACAAGAAAAAGCACACTAATAAGGCGACTGACTCAGCTTGAATAGAAAAGACAGCAAGTTTCTCGTTACTCCACCAACACTGAAGTTAAAATGATTTTAGTGTGACCTTGCTAAAATAATGAAACTTGGGCACATTACATTTACCACTCTGTCAGCCTGAAGACTCTCTATGGAATCACACTGCAGAACCTAAATCTCTACTCCGCTGTGACAACATGAAGCAGACACAGGACACCTTTGTGGTATCTGAGGGTGGTAATAAAACTCTCTGCTTAGAGAGGAGTAAGTACACATCTTTCTGTATTAACTACTTAGAAATCAAGCCAGCATTTTTCTTACCTGGATCACGGAGTTTGTTGGACATTTCATCTAAAGTTTCTACTTCTTCCTCTTGTGGAGCATGAATTACCATCACGGTTGATCCAAGTATACTTAGCAAACACCCTATTTTTCCATGTAGATTAAGTTTTTCATTTAAAAAGAAGGATGACAAAATGGCACTAGAAAGAAGAAAAAATGAACAAAACATGCAATCAGTAATATTTATTTGCTCACCGACTTACAGCTTGATTTGACCATACATGCCAGTTACATACATGATGTGCACTTTTTGGTGAGCAGGAACACCTCTAATAGCCATAAATTACTTACAGCAATTCCACTGGTTAAGCTTTTATTCAAAATAGAAAATCAACTATGTCACTATCAGGATACTTGCTGCAGGCAGAACTAACTTGTAGGATTTTGCAGCACCTTTTTATGCTGCCTCCCCTGAACTCTGTGTTGAGGCACTTGTAAAAATCATTTTTAAAAAGACAAAAATCTTGAAAATACTCCTGTGTTGTATACAATGTGTTTTTAAAATGGAGAAGGCAACAGTTTTTCACATATTGAGGTGCAAACTGCCAGAACCATTTTAAAGCAGTCACTTGGAATTTGGAGAAACTTCAAGTTACTTCTGACGTTTATAACTGCTCTTCATTTATAGTTAAGAACAAACCACATTTACTACAGCATATCTCAGGCACTTACAAATATTTAGCTTCACTCTCTGCAATCACATTGCTTTCTGTTAGTATTTCTTACCTTACAAGAACACTGAGAGCTCCTAGAGGAGTCACTAATGTAGCTGGTGCAAAAGCATAGGCAGCAAAGTTAGCTACTTCTCCCGCTCCCACTGCAGAGTAGTAATGATAACAAAAAAGAGGTTAGGGTGTCTTATGCAACAAACGTGTGAATCCATGCAAATCTTCTTGCACACATGAACATGCAGTAAGGGAACAAGGGAAAAACCTAATGGTGGTGTTGGGCTAACACTACTTGTAGAACACAAAGCGTCCACTGCTATTTTTAACACAAAACAGGCTGGGGAACTACAACAGGCCCTAAAATTAATTCTGCCAAATTAGAAGAGGTGCTTTACTTTGGTGTCCATGTTGTATCTCCCCAGCCTGCTAACTGGAATCATGAACTTTCGCACGGAAGAATCTGCAGTGCCAGGCTACAAGGCAAAACACAGGCTACAGCATACATTAAGTCACAGTTACTTACTTGAAAGAAGTCCAGCCCACCACAGCCACTCCTTAAGGTATGCATGACCACCTTGACCTGAAAGAGTGTTTGTTACTCCATTAAAAATACAGATCAACAAACAGCTAGCTCTGTCACTAATAACACTGCCAAAACATTTTTGTTTGCTCTTAAAAATACAGGCAGTCTTTACTGTCTTTTTTATATGGTCTCTTGAGCTAGAGGAACTGAAATCATTGTGAAGCACTGACGTGCAGATGCTTCTTACAGCCTGCTTTGAAAACTGATTATTTATTTCCTTTTTGTTAGAAGTGGCAGTGATGATCTTACTGGCTTTACAATGAAAAACAGTTCTTTCAACTCACTGTAACAACACAAAAAGCCAAGTTACACATCTCAGAAAAACACTCTGGAAATCAGGTGTGGCTTAGACAATCAACTACATACGTCAGTGTGAAATGCAGTCATACTTCCCCATTCCAAACCAGGCAAAATGAATTGTGTATCTCACACAGAATCAATCATCTTTCAAAAGCAGACAGGACTGCCACTGAATTACAAATATTCAGATTCAGCTTTCTGAACGATCTAAGGATTCTGCAACTATCTGCATGCTCATTGCATGCTGCTCTCAAACCAATATTCTATTACAGCTCCAACGTACTGTAACAATCCCTCATCTCCTTTACAGCCATTGAGGTGTGGGGAAGTGGCTTTTAAAATCTTTAAGACCTTAAGTTGGATCCCTCCCTGCTACAGGCAGAACTCAGACTTGGTTGCTACTAAACATTGCAAACACGAGCCTCATATAGAAAACCCAGGTACAAGCAGAAGGAAAAGAAAGAATCTAGGTAGTGCTGGTCAGAATTTTATTGTTCCAATCAATACATTGACAGACTGATGAAAAAAAAAAATCGATTCCCAAAATGGTAACGGCTATACTGAAAGTGATTTAATATTAATTCAATTCAACAGAATAAAGCTGGAAATGTATACAAGTGTCCATTAACATAGCTTTTTGTGTGGGTAATATATTAATCCGTAAGTAGAACTGAGCACTGCTTAGAACGTTCCTGGCTTTAAAAAGGCAACAATGAGAGACAAACACTTTCAGCAGCTCCAGAGAACAGACAACACTACAGCATATCATTACATGTGACTCTGAATTTTCTACACCATCTCCTGACAAATGCAGTTAAATCCACCCTCCTAGGAGCACAGATACAGTTAAGAGTGCTGGTTCCAAGATCAATTTGCAAAATGAATTCAAGCCTTACCTAACATGAAAAGGAATAGTTTTATAGTAAGTGTCCCTACAGGGCACTGTATGCAAATCAAGCAGTATGTGTCACATGCTGAGTTAGGTGTATTTGACACCAGAGGGAAAAAAACACAACAAAAACACACTGGATAAATATTTTAGGTTCCATATACCTAACAGTAAGAAGGAGATCATAAATTCAGTAATCTATTAAGCAGTAAAACCAGAATGTTGTCAAGCTTCTTAAACATGCATTTACCTGCTCTCATGGAGCCCTTCCTTGCTAATCGGAGAAGGCCTTTCTTTTTCAGGATGAAACTCCCTCCAATAAAGATGCTGGAGCTCATAGCCAACACCAGCCCAATGCAGAAGTCATATCTCCCACGGGCTTGGCTCATCTCGTAAACTTCTGGGGACTGTCACATTGATCAATGAACAGTAGAGCTTCTGTTACTCAACACAAGGTGATGCAATACTGAAACCTGCACAGAACAAACACGATTAAAATGGTAGAAATGTGTAACACACAGAGGATTCCTCAGCAGTTCGTGTGGCTGATTCTTCCTGAGAATAGGCCTATGGAAAGAAAGAAGTATGGGTAAGCTTGACTCACAGATGAGCAACTAACATCTTCATCTGACCCAGAATATAAAAATGACAACCTTACAACATAAAAGCTTCCCAGAAAAGAAAGAAAAGGAAAACTTTTAAGTGCTGTGATTTATTTTCCTTTTCCTTACGTACACAGACCTGTGGGCTGCACACCACTTAACTGACAACACCAAACAAATAATTACTTACATTGAAATTAGTTTGTCAGAGAGCCTGAGAACAGCCACAGCATTTCTTCCACATAAACTCACTAGAGAAAGTGAAAGAAGAGCAGAACAAGTGTCAGATTAACAGCAATTTGCCTGACACAAATGAGCCTAGATGTAAGCACATGCATGTACTAGCTATAAACAAGGAACAAGAAAATGCCTCTGTTTGTTGATGCACTGTACAAAGAACTTCCCACACCTGCATGAAGCATTTTTCTGCTCAGCTACAGCAACTATGTGCTCTCTGCTGAAAAGCACCCACCCAACCTAAGCCTTAGTTATGTAAGACCTTCAATGACAGCTTAGCAAGAAGTACTAACTAGACTGGAGTACAAATGTAGGTTTTACATACTCATCCTCTAGCTAAATACGGAAATTCATTTCAGTGCATCCTTTCTCCTGTTATCTACTGCAATGAAGATCTCCTGGATTTCATCTAATACGTAAGATTTAAATTTAAGATATCTGTATAAATCCTTTTAAAATGAATAAAAACCAAACCCAAAACAAAACCCAACCCAAAGTCCTTTCAAGAAGATTAACGTTCCTCTAGTATGAAGGGAAATGGAAACTATATTTAGGCTTTTATTTTAAGGCTGCTGGTTATTACAAACATTCAGAGAACTGGCCGAAAGGAAGAAAACACACCTATAGATAAAGGTAGTTTTATTTCCTGGGAACACCAATCACAGATTTGCATTGATTTCCCCAAGCAATCATTTTCCACATAATCAGAAGCACTGCATGTGCTGCTGCACGTTGTATTAACAAGCTTTTGACTTTAAAGGGAAAGGGAGCAAAGAACAGGAAGGAAAAAAATGTTTCCATTCAGGTGCTCATTAAAGTCATGGAATTCAGATTCTAATACTGAGAGACAATGTCAGCACCAAGGCAGCACAATACCAAGCACCCAGGCTCTGGCAGAGATGGGCGTACCAATGCAAGCTTTGGACTTCAAAAAGTACACTGCAAGACTGCCAGGCAAGCTCACAGCTTCGACTCCTGCTCTTGTTTCTTTAAATTCATTGTTTTCTTCCAATACTACCTTTCTCTTTATGCTCTTGCTGCCAACTTCCATTAATTCACTACTCTCCTAGGAAAACCCAGCAGACAACCACAGGTAGGTTAACATTAAAAGTGAACACAGCTCCCCTTGTTTGCACCATTAGGCTGTGAAAAAGCAAAGAAAAGCAAACTTATTCCATAAACACTCAACACAGCACTATCCAAAACGCTACAAGATCGGCAGCTCAAAAACCTCCAGCCCTCTCTGATTATCCTTGCAGATGTTTCAGTATCTTCTTTTGTAGGAAAAAGTGAAATAAAAGAACTGCAAAGATCTGCTTCAAAAACCAACAGAAACAACAAAAAAACCTGAAGTGGATTCATGCATGACTTAAAGACACCTACCAAACAAAACTCATGAGTGAGAGAGCCAGACCACAACAAATCACCTCACTAACAGCTCCAAACACTTCCTGGCTTTGAACTGCCTCTTCTCCCAGGCAATAAACAGGACCTGAGGAGATGGCCGCAAGTTGTATCACAGGAGGTTTAGGTTAGCCATAAGGAAGAACTTTTTCTCTCAGAGTGGTCAGGCACTGGAATGGCTGCCCAGGGAGGTGGTGGAGTTGCCGTCCCTGGCAGTGTTCAAGAGGGGTCTGGACGAGGAGCTGTGAGATATGGTTTAGTGCTTGTGGTGGCAATGGTGATGGCAGGACGGTTGGACTAGATGATCTTGTGGGTCCTTTCCAACCTTGTGATTCTATGAATTCAGAAGACCAACAGAAGCTACTCCAGTTATATTACCAATGAGAGTAATTTTATTGGTGTAGTTTTTTATTAAAACAGAGCTCAAACTGACAAAATCACCTTTCTTTGGAGGAAGAATCTGATTACTTTTCACATTGCTGTTTTTTCCTAAGCTTAGCTGCCCTCGCAGATGTGGCCAGTCCTATTCTGGCTTGGATTGGAGTGCCGTACTTTCATGCATAGTTCACCCTGATGTCTCCCTTCACTGGCCATTTCTGCAGCAGGGTTGTGGCAAATCCAGCTCCTCACTGAAGAGGCTCACCAGGAGGGAAGGAAGGTTGGCGGTGGTTTCATTTGGACTTGGCACTGTTCTGCAAAGATTCTTTAACTGAATTCACAACTGATTTTAACACTGAGTATATCTGGGAAATAGCATAAATAACAAGCAAAGCTGCTGACAAGCTAGAGTGAATCATGGAATCATAGAAAGGCCCGGGTTGAAAAGGACCACAATGACCATCTAGTTTCAACCCCCTGCTATGTGCAGGGTCACCAACCAGCAGACCAGGCTGCCCAGAGCCACATCCAGCCTGGCCTTGAATGCCTCCAGGGATGGGGCACCCACAGCCTCCTTAGGCAACCTGTTCCAGTGTGTCACCAGCCTAACACAAGGAAACATTTCTTTTTCCTCTGTGCTCAGAAGTCCTTTTCTCTCCACAGGAGCACAAGGTACGGAGCTTAAAAGATGTTAAATATTTATTGTAACAAATTAGCTACATATTCAGAAACATTAGAAGTGATTTTGTGAGATGAAATAATATTTTACATTTGAAAGTAGATAAGCTTAAGAAAGTATGAGGGAGTTATCAGCCAAAGAAAATTAATTATCACCTCTAATTGTTGTACTTCATCTGAAAGCAATAATTACAGTCAGTAAAAGTTAACATGGTGGATTGTTCTAACTTTGCCTACTTGGCCACCAGCCCTCAATAGCTAAGTAGACTGTCTTTTCTCTGAGAAATAGCCTAAACGTACACTAAAATCTCTGAATGCTAGAATTCTGGATTTTCTCTCCAAAGCCTCATCTTTTTAACTGTGAATGAGATGATATCAATAAACTAAGGCAGACTTCAACAAGCCATTTACTTTAACCATCTGCCCAAGTACAGCATCACTTAATGCTGCTCCTCGCTACAGGCAATTCAAACACTCCTCTCCAAGGAAGATTCTTATGAATGAAACCACATAAACATCACGTGTGCTTCGATGTTCTGACGTTTGTTAGGAACTCTCTCATTACCTAATGATCTTCATCTAGATCTTCCCTTTGATTAACAAAACCCATCACAAATGTCCACTTTGGCCTTGGAACAACGTACAACTCCCTCTGTCACTGCAGGTCAGGCGCTTGCTGCCTTCTGCTGTGCGGCCCTCTGGGGCCTCTCAACAGCCCATGCTTTTTTCTCTCAAGTGTGACTCCTGAAGCTGTGCACTGTATTTCAGCTGAGATATTAGCACTTCCACAATACAGTGGAAGTCTTCTTCCACTCAATCCAAAATGAGTGGGTTTTTTTTTCCTGCACAGTCAGCTTCAAGTGCTCCAACAGCATAACCTCCAAACTCTTTTCTGCAGAACTACTGTTTTATGAACTGCATTTGTTTAGCCAGTTCCACCTGGCTGGACGTCATAACTTTCATTTCCTCCTACAGAAACATCTCCTTTTACAGAAATGTTTCCTGAAAATATTCAACAGCATTTACTCACTGGCAACCCTTCCCTGCTCACTGCCATTAATTACCACTCTTGTTTCGGCCACACCACCAACACTACATGACTCACCAGAAGGATCTGAAAACAACAGGCCTGTTTTGATATGACATTACTAAGAGTTACCCCAGGTACAGCTGCTCACCATTTTTTATTTATTTATTTATTTTTTTAACTTTTCTGCTGTCTCCTCAATTCTGCTCACCTGTAAGAGCTCCGTAAGAAATTTTGTGTTTCTGAATTTCAAATAGTGCACCTGCTTAATGCCCTCTCATCCACAAAGGCTTATGTGGAAGAAGAGTGGGTTCAAGCAGCCAAAGCTTAAACAAGTGTACAGTGACTGTTATACGTTCCCTTCTTCCCTTCCAGAGGCATAAATCCACAGGAACCAGAAACACCCCCTAACAGCACAAGCGTTCAGTAATGTACCCTTTGAAGGCTTGTTACATACATACCAATTTGTTCCAAAATCCAGAGGCATTCGCTTCTTAAGTATCTCCAGTGTTAGGTTTCTAAAATATAAGTTAATAAGAATATTGATTGGTACATTAAGAATTCAGCTAGAAAACCCCAATGTCCATAACTTAATGCTAATCTCACCTTCATGCACGACACAGAAGTGTACACAGTCTCACCTATGCTTCACAAAGGGAGCTCACACTTTTAAAAATGCCTGAGTAACACAGTAGAGAGATTTTCCAGTTCAACATTCCCTTCAAACACCTCATATGGAACCTTACAGTTCTCCCATCCCTTTGCTTTTCGCTTCACTAATTGAAGAAACGAGCGTGCAATCCAAGCCATTCCTTAGGAGGGAACATGCTAAAAGTTGAACTGAAATACTGTTGTCATCCCTTCATATTTGTTCAGTAACTTAAGTCCTAAGCACTTTTATGGTAAGAAGAACTAAAGTTTCAAGCATTGGCTTTGGTACAGTGAGCTTTTAGAAGATATTAATATACAGAACTCTTAGGTTGGGGAAAAAAGTAACAACGCAGATATTCTCAGTAAGATTCCTTAAATCTGCAATGTACAGGTAACTCTGTAACCCAAGTCTTCCTCCTCAGTCCAGTTATGCGCACTCATGAAAATCTGTCTGAGACATGGGGGCAGAGAACACATAAAGGACAGACATAACACACAATTCAGACTTCAGAGCTGCTGGTTCAAATCTCAGTCACGTGCACCTTTAAAAGGCCAAGATGCATGCCATCCAGAGCCCAAGGAGTCCAGAAAGTAGGAAAGAGCACCTCCAATTTTGTAGCGCAACTCTAATTCCAACAGAATGAATCACAGAATGGCCTGGGTTGAAAAGGACCACAATGATCATCTGGTTTCAACCCCCTGCTATGTGCAGGGTCGCCAACCAGCAGACCAGGCTGCCCAGAGCCACATCCAGCCTGGCCTTGAATGCCTCCAAGGATGGGGCATCCACAGCCTCCTTGGGCAACCTGTTCCAGTGTGTCACCACCCTCTGTGGGAAAAAATTTCCCCTAATCTCCTAAAGCAGAGATAAAGTTTTCCAGCCTTGTCCATGAGAGCGCAGTCTTATGCTTATTTTTATGTATTACACAGTCAAGGTAAACAAGGAAATATGCTTTATCTTCATGTTATTATTATTATTTTTTTTTTTTTACAAGGATGTCATACACGCGCTTATAGATAGCACACCAGAGGCACAAGTGCTCAAAGCAAAAGACACACCAGTTTCAAAAAGCCCATTGAAGAAGGTTTTTTGAACAGTGAGGAAGTGTACTCCTTCAACACAGCATTAATAAAGAAAAAAACAAAGAGCATTCAATTTTAAGATACTGGGGGAGAAAACAAGACAAGAATCCATTCTTTACCTTTTTGTACATCCTATTCTTCCTACGCTATTTACACTTATCCTCTTTTATATAAAGAACAATCTTCAATGGCAGGACGTTCACCAAAACAGAGCGTTATTCATCAACTAGGCGACTACAGCGTGTTTCGTAGCTGCTGCCCTCCTGCCTGCATTTCCCAGAAGTCTATCAAAACGGCCCAACAGTCAATGACACAACCTCCTCCATCCCTGCTGCAACTATTTCGTTACCTCATTCTCAGCCACACGACCAAAGTTCACTCAAGTTCCACCTTGAGCTTTTGAGACAGGCAGCCTCGCGTTCCACGCAACCTAAAGACGCTCCGGGACTGAGACGCCAGACGCAACCCTTACCTTCACCGAACGGAAACAAACCCAAAACCTCCCTTCACACCTCACACCGAAGCCGAGCCCGGGTTGGGAAGCTCTGCCGGTGTTCACCGGGCACTCAGAGTCACACCGAGCCACGGACGAAACCGTTCATCTCCACGGGACGAACGCGGCACCGTGAATACCCCGCCGCCAGTCTCACGCACGCACGCACACGTTACCACGGCCAGGCACGGCCCACCCGGCCCTCCCGGCTGCTCACCCACACGGCTCCCAGCACGCCGGCACCGGGGCCCGCGGCTCGACCCCGAGGCGGGGCGGCGCCTCGCGCCCACAAGCCCCGCCCCTCGGAGCGCGAGCTCCAGGCCGCCCTCCCCCAAGTGGCGGGCCGCCAGGCCTCCTCCGCCCTCATCTCTCCCCCGTTACCTGCGGTCGCCGCCCCTCACGCTCCCATCGGGAGGAGCCCCGCGGCTCCCGCGCGCGGAAGAGGAGGAGGGGGAGGCCGGAGCGGGCGGTGGGAGGGGCCGGCCCCTACGCTCTGCACCGCCATGAGGTGAGGGGATGGGAGGGTGAGGACTGACGGCGGGCAGCTGCAGCGAGAGGCGAGGGCAGGCGCCTTCCCCGCGCTCGGCTGTACCCGCCCCGCTGGTCCCGGCAGCGCCCGCCGGAAAGGGCGCGGCCGCCTCGCTGTGGGCCGGGCCGCGCCCCGCCCGCCCCGGTCACGTGGCCTCTCCCGTAAGCCTTCCCCTCTCCTTCCCCCTGGGGGTGCGGTGTGACGTCAGCACTACCGGCGGCTGAGGGCCGCGTAACCGCCGTCACCTTCTGAGCGAAGGGGGGAGCTGCTTGACCCCGGGGCGGGGCGTAACTCCGCTTAGGAACGCTATTTCTGAGCCGGCTTTGTCGCCTTCTACGGGCAACTTTTTTATATTATTGTTTTTAAATGAAGAGCCATTTAATGCATTGCAGAATATTTCACAAGAAGCATGTTTCCTTGCAGCCGCACGTCATTCGTTATGACTTGCTACCCCAAGCATCCCTTCCAAAAATCCACGTTCCCC
Organism: Lagopus leucura; assembly: GCF_019238085.1. Lineage (NCBI taxonomy): Eukaryota > Metazoa > Chordata > Aves > Galliformes > Phasianidae > Lagopus > Lagopus leucura. The sequence continues at coordinate 49,876,742 of NW_024962262.1, read as the reverse complement.
TTTCTTTTTACACTCTTACAGGAAAACTTACAGACCAGATACAGTAAGATTTAAAAAAAAAAAAAAAAAAAAAAAAAAGGCCATTTTAAATAGTTGAATGATTTGTATGATTTATTAGTCCATTTAAGCCAAATCCCATGCTCCTCTTACCCAGTTTCCTACCAAGACTGCTTGAATCTCATATGCCTGACTGGATGTTGGCATGTTTCTCCTCAGCTTGTAGTTTAGACTCTGGAACACAGCTCTATCAGTTGATAAGTGCCAGGCTCAGAGAGCCCTTCAGTTCCTTCAAAACTACTGATATACACCTTCCAAAGCTACCGTGGAACATTAGCCTAGATTGCCACCACTCCCAAAACATCCACGATAGCTCCACCTGAGAGCTCTGACTTTCAAGTAGGACAGACCTGTTGGTCACATCTCCCAGTGACAACACTTTGCTAGGATTTCTCAGAACATGACCACAGTCTGCATAGGCTTCTGCTTCATTTCTGTAAAACTCAGAAACAAAACCGGAGCAGCAATCTTGGCTTACCCTCCCATGATCCCTCATCTTGCTCAACAGCTGGACCAAAAAGGCCCCTCACTCTGTCACTTTAAGTCCTGCACTTTCCAGGACACTCAAAGAAATAATTTTTAGGCCTATTTTATGTCCTAGGGCAACATTCTATCCCCAGGCTTGAAACTAGACTGTTAGATGCAACATTAATTTTGCACTGGAACAGGTTGCCCATTGAGGTTGTGGATACTCCACCCCCAGAGGCATTCAAGGCCAGGCTGGATGTGGCTCTCGGCAGCCTGGTCTGGTGCTTGGTGACCCTGCACATAGCAGGGAGTTGAAACTAGATGATCGTTGTGGTCCTTTTCAACCCAGGCCATTCTATGATTCTGTGATGATCTATATAACAGACAGTACGCGGCTATTTGCTAAGCACTTCACAGCTGGCTTTTCTGTGCTGTGCAAGATACCAGAACTGTGAAGTCTTTGAAAAAGTTCAATATCTGTTTAAACTCTTCTTGATTTATTTTTTTCCAGCTGTTAGTTCTGATCAACATACTATTACTCCTTCACACAGAAAACATTTTTGAGTGCTCTCAGTTCATCACAAGTCATCGCAGCCTTATTTCACTGCCAGAGGTTGTGCTTAACAGAAAATTATCAAAAAGCATCTCTTGATAATTTACAACAGCATGATACACCAGACACATTTTCAGAGTATCTGGAAACTACTCTGAAAAGAAGAATGATAGTAAGCTACCTACCCTCATCCACTCTCACAATACCGCTACACGTTCTTTGTACTCAGTAAATTTCACTGCAAAAGTCTGCTAGTATAAGTTATTATGCAAAGCTATAAGCAGAACTTTTCAGGGCTCAGTATCTATTGTGTATATAAATATAGAATCATAGAATCACTAAGGTTGGAAAAGACCTTCAAGATCACCCAGTCCAACCGTTCACCTATTCCCAGTAGCTCCCACTAAACCATGTCCCTCAACACAACATCCAGTCTTTCCTTGAACACCCCCAGGGTCGGTGATTCCACCACCTCCCTGGGCAGTCCATTCCAGTGCCTGACCACCCTTTCTGAAAAGTAATACTTCCTCATGTCCAGCCTGAATCTCCCCTGCCGTAGCTTGAAGCCATTCCCTCTGGTCCTATCACTAATGACACGAGAGAAGAGGCCGACCCCCAGCTCACTACAACCTCCCTTCAGGAAGTTATAGAGAGCAATAAGGTCTCCCCTGAGCCTCCTCTTCTCCAGGCTGAACATTCCCAGCTCCTTCAGCCTCTCCTCATATGGCCTGTGTTCCAGACCCCTCACCAGCTTTGTTGCCCTCCTTTGAACACATTCCAGGGCCTCAATATCTTTCTTGCAGGGAGGGGCCCAATCCCTCAAGGTTTCAGGATAAAGAGCAAGGCTGCCACTCACACAACCCTGGGAAACATTAGCAGGTTAGCAGGTTCGTGCTGCATATGAGCTAGCTCACTCTCGTGCAGTAATTTCCAACCCCATACAAACAGTGAAAGGATTGCGATAAAAAGCTATCTACCCAGAGCCTCTGTCTGGTATCCCTTGGCAAAATATCACAAGCTGGCTGAGTTTTAAAGCATCCCACCAGGGTAATAAATTCAGTGCTGTCTGTAGATGGCAGAAAACTGATGAGGAAATCAGGCAGCTGTAACGGCCTCTGGTGGCCATGTCCCTGCTGCGATTAACCAAGACAGCTGAGCAGAACAAAGGATCTGTATCTGTGAGTCTGATCCTACAAGGGTTGCTCTCCCACATGCAACTTAATAAGCTCGGCTTAAGATCTCAAAAATAAGAACAAAAACAGTAACAAACACGTCAGAAAAATCAACAGCACTTTATTTATTTTTTCCCCTCCACCACCTCTGGTTAAATAAAGAGAAAACGGCACCATGAGTTTTTGGTCTTTTTAACACCCTCCTCACGTGAGATGTGGGGATGAGACGCACACACACTCATGACTGGTTATGTCACAGACCTCACTGGTAACAACGGTATACTCGCTTACTTTAAAAATAAATAAAGAAAAGGCTATTAAAAAAGGGAAATCAGAGATGCTGCGTACAGAAAGAAAACCTCTGGTTTCCTGGTCTTCCTATCTCAGTACATGGCATTAATATCAGCAACATCTTAAAAATAAGATTTCAATCACATACCTTGTGAGGAATCCATGTCGGTCTCTTCTAATGCATGCAAATTTTATACTCAAGAGACACTTTGCTTGTTTTAAAATAACTTTTAACTTTCACCAGCAGTAATACTGGTCTGTTCCCTAAGACACAAGCCTAAAGACCGAAACAGTTCCTCATCATGATCCCACCATTTGAAAAATGACATGTCTGAAAGTCATGCTTGTGCCAGTATCTAATACAAGTAGCTATGAACTTCAGATGAAGGATTACCTGGGCGGACACCATCTTCTGAAATGACTCCCTCTGTGGAAAGCTCTTGTGGCAAGAAATTAGACCAGTCACACATGTTTCCTTAGCCTATGTACAGGAGAGTACGATAACCTTTAAACCAGTTTGAACTGATTCAAGCTCCACCGAACACTTCTGCCAGGAGGGTTTATTTTATATGTGAGCATACCTCAAGTGCAATTAAAACATCAAGGCTGCAGTTTTTGGTAGATGCCACCACATGATGACTGAGCCTTTCACGTGGTAATTGATCTGTACACATGAAAGAACAGTCCACCACCAGTAAAAGAAAGGCTACAAAAGTAAGGAAAATAGCTTGGGCTCATGAATTGGGATTAGGCTGCACCACAATTAGATGAGTGGGAAAATACTTTTTTTTTTTTTTTTTTGGCCTGTGTGATAAAGAGGAGGAGTCACAAAGCAAGCATTGAGCTAGAAATAAAATCATTTATTTTAAAACATTACAGATTAATAAATAGATTAGTTATCAGAAAACTTAATAAATAGCCTCTTATAATTTACACAAGGCAAATACAACATGCCTATAACTATTTTTTAAAAAGCAAAGAGTAAGCTTGACTGGTAAGCCATTAACAAATATATATATATATATACACATTATTTGAAAGCTAATAAAATAAACCATTTGTATGTAATCCATAGTGAGTATATTGCAATAGCATTGAAGCAACCTGACATTGTGTATTTGTTGCCATCCACTTTTTCCCCACATCGCATCAGAACTGTTTTTTTACATTCCAGGAAAACAAAAGTTAGAAAAAAAGAAAGTTCCACAGTTAAAAAAAAAAAGAATTAAGTTAAAAATACCCCATTTGTGTAACATTTTCTACTCTCTAGAGTAGCTGTTTAGAGAAAGAAGAAAACAAAAATCCAAACACAAGAAAACCCACCAAAACCACATATTTTCAGTTTTTAAGAAAGATTTCTTAATCTCTAACTTTGTAATCATTTCAACATTGTTGTCTGAAACACTTGGGCACTAATAGAAATAACTTTTTTGCATCATTGGTGCCTCACATGGTACATTAACATTCTGCATCACTTCAGCCTGTATTCAGTAGCACCAAAAAATTATTTCAAAGATTGGTCTCTGTAAAGAAAAGACATCAGGTAATTGATCAATATTTGTTAACAATTGATTTAACAGTGCAGCTTCAACTAGACAGCTGAGGAACATCTGCAGAATGCTTTATATTTATGAAGAAAGAAGGGTATAACATGCAAAGTCCAGTTTTAAGCACTCCATACTTATTAACCCCAGATCTTTCTTCAAATACAAACCCTCTATGTTTCAAATAAAAAGCAAAGCTAAACCTCACAGATTCTAGTATTTCAACAAACAAAATCCAGTGTTTTCATTTTTCAGTGCTAGCTACTTCAGAAAAATACATACATTCAGTACAAACCAAGATTATTAATAGGAAGCCTCACTTGCCAAACTGTGATATGACAGGTTCTCTTTAACATTAGTTTCAGCTCACTAATAAATAGGCTCTATTTACATATATAACGTGTTGGAAAGTCAGTACAGCAGATAACCTTAGGTATTTTTCATTTCTATGTAAGTACTTAAGGTAACAAATTTTTTTTTGGTTGTTGTATCAAAAATGTTTCTATTTTCCTACTGAGCATCTGAGGAATTTTTGTGTTTGACACCTAATAAAGACTGGGAGTGACACATGTAAACCCTCCATACACTGAAGGGATAATCATCAAAGGCAAGTGAGTAACAAGTGAGTGAGTTTGATAAGTACAACAGATGCCAGACGTACAGAGTGAAACACCTTTTGTATGGGTTTGAATTTAACTCAAATGCATTCCACTACTGTAATCACTCCATTTTACACATGTAGGCTCCATCACTTCCATGAGGGAAAGCTCAGGAAACAGCTATATGCACATTTGCTCCCTGAGATGACGGAACTTGGATGTCTTTTTCAAGTGCAGACAGAGGTGACAGAGGTGGGGAAAAAAAGAGGGAACAGCTAAAATTCAACTTCAACACTGCCTCCTTTTAAATCAGAAAAGCAACTGGCAAAGACTAAAAAAGGGAGGAAGAATGATACCAACAGTGACAACAAAATGCTAATACACTTCTAAAGTTAGAATTGAACCAGGTCCAGGTATAGCAGTACTCAAAAAACACTGTTATACAATGAACAAAGTAGCAAAACTAAAGGCTTCCATTATTTAGCATTCACGATGTAAAAGGCTGCAGATATAAAATGATGTGCAAGGCCACGAGAATTTCTTTCATCTTATGTGCTGGCTTTTGACATCTGTTTTAAACAAGGTTAACCAGACATTTCTAGAAAGCTCATCATGGATGAGGAGCAGCCGGGGAGAAGACACCCATACATACATTTATCAGCTGTAAGGATGGCCAAAGGACCACAGAACATGGTTGCTACTTAATTCTTACTCTGCGTAGAGAGTGCTCCTCAAGTAAACTTGCTTGTGTGTTGCAGAAAATGGCAAGAGTTAGATAGGGCAGTCAAGTTATTGTGGATACAATATTAACTAATAATTTGCATATGCACCTAACATACTAGGATAGGCACTTTCTAAATGAATAAGAATGTTTTAAAACAAAACATACAAACATGGCCAAAGGAGGTCTGAGATAAGACCACAAACTTTTTCACTTTAACCTAAAGATCTTCATGGAAACGTTTGGAGATTAAAGGCTAGTACAAAACCAACATGCAACTTGTGATTGCGGATTTTGAAAAGGCAATTTGACTGCTTCAGAAAACAGCTAACATTGTTTTAAAAAGTAGGTCACTACAGGTCTCATAACGTATGTACAATTCATATTTCAGTGGGAAAAAAAAAGGGAACTAGGGTGACAAAACATAACTGTCTGCTGATAACCAATATGCCATCTTTAATCAATATCGACAGAGTTTAGTAATTATCTTCCATGGTCCAATTTGCCCCATCTACCATTCTGAAACTTTCTAGAAATCATATGAAGTATCTGCAAATCCAAGATGGCCCCTTTTCTGCTATTTTATTACGTCAAGACACCCAATTTCTGTGCCAGTCTGTAAGAGTGCACATTTCTGCCAGTTCAGACCATGAATCCGGAGTTCACAGTTGTCAAACTGGCTTCCAAACAATAGGTGAGTTTTAAGATAGCATTAATTCACACACACAGACACACAAAAAAAACCCCACTTCAGAGTGGGCACTATTACCTTCATTAATCAACATTTGTATTACCCTCAGCCAGTCACAAAGATTCATGAATTCTTCAAAAAACATCATGAACTTTTTCCAAATGCTGTCTTGTAACCATACTGGGATTTTGCTTGATTCAAGAAACATCCTGACCCAGAGATTATTGAGTTCCACTGTCTGAATTCTGTTTTTGCACTCGAAATAGAAACAAACATTTCTTACTTTTCAAGCTTTCCTCACAAATTTTTGACTTGTGATTTTTTAACTACCAAATACAAACATGTGAAAATTAACTATTTTTGACATACAAATGTTCTCTAAAAGGTTTAACCTAAACAGTTCAGAATCATTCCACTCACAGCTTAAGCTGTGTACTTGAGTACTACCTGTCAAAATATTATTGCTGAACTATTCATAAAGGTCTGTAAGTTAGTGGATCTGAATGTATGTTCCAGTTGGTCGCCTGAAACTCAGCTCTCTGAATGCCTGTGTTTTGGCAGGCTTCAATCTCCTTTTCCCAGGTTACAAGAGGACAAGGCCATCTTTTCTTTTTCTGAGCAGTGAGAAATTTTATGCTCTTCTGTCTCAACATTTTGGTTTTGCTGCTTATTAACTACTTTGCAATATAGCTTCTTGTGTTTAGTCAATTAGAATCAAGTAGTAACTGGTAGAATCAAGGTATGTTGGCTGGCTTTGAATAGGTCCTCTCATAGTTTACCTCTTCCCATTACAACTATGCCAAAGCTGTCAAAGCATCTAGGAGTTTCAATTCAGGCTAGTAAATTCTTCCAAAATGTGTCTCTCCTGGATGCTTTACATGTTTAGAATTTGAATACAGTCCAGTATTACTGACAGTGAGACTGAATTATTAAACCGATATAGGCCATCTGAAACAAATACATTCGCATTTACGCAGTATTTTTGGATTACAAAGGCACTGAAAATAGTTCTGAGCTGCTTACAAAATAAGCCACCATATAGGCAATGAGTCTGTGCATCGTTTCCGTATCTTTTACAGACTTTGTCTCCCGATTAAAAACTCAGGTGAATGCGGTATGTCTTAATGCACATGTTACAAAGGAAAATGCATACCCTGAACAATACCATCAGCTGATAAGTAAATAGTGAAGGATTTTAAGGGTTCACTGCTCTGTGTAAAGAATTCAATTTAAAACTCCCCAGTGTCTTCACCACATGGCAGACCAAATTGCCAAGACAGTCACTAAAAAGGACAGATCTGCGGTCCATAGTTCAGCCAACATTAGTCTCAGAATTCACAGCCTTGACGGTGAACACATTGCAGTACTAACAAATTGTTCAACTCGCATTTTTTCCCCTCTTATTTTTAAGGTACACATCACTCATGGAAAGGAATCAGATTGAGTGCATTAGAAACTGATGTTTTCTACCCACAAAAACAATACCTCAGGGACAGCCATAATACAAGGATTCACACACAAGTCTGTCAGAATATCCTCACATCTCTTCTGATTGATTATCCTTTAAAGTAAGGAAATACAACAGTCTCTATGCTAACTCAATCCACGGTTCCAATTAAGGTCATTTATTGTATTGACTGGGGTACAATGGAAAACTGCTCCTTTGAAACTGGATGGAGGCCTCCAATTCATTTCACATAGGCCACCAAATCATCAGAGGCTGACTACCAACCTGAATCATATTTGAATCAGTGACCTAGAAATGAAAGGTTCTTTATCTTTCCCTGAGCCATCCAGTTTCCCCTCAAAAGAAAAAAAAATAAATTAATCTGTCTTCATGTTAGGTTTATTTAAGTCTCCAATATTGAAGTTGAACTCCTTGAAGACCTGTATAAGAACAATTCCAATAGATACTGTAGTGAATCCACATGCCATTCCCAAGAAATCGACCACTCCTACATTACTCCATTCCCTGAAAAGGATGGCTGAAGCCAGCAGGACTAGAGTCGTAAACACAACATAGTAGATGGCTCCAAACACAGAGGAGTCAAAACATTCCAGTGCCTTATTGATGTACCTGAACTGAATGATAATGCTACATCCTAATACTGCCAAAAGTACCAGACAGAGGTACAAAGCCCTTTGACTTGACGGATTATTGTGAAAGATATCTTGAGCAGCCAGCCCAATGCCTTTTGTGCTGGGAACAGTGAAACTGCCCAAGAGAGAGCAAATACTGATGTAAACCATGATATTAGTAGGTCCATGAGCTGGAGCTATCCAGAAGATTAGCAGGAGAAGCATTAGCAGTACTACGCAGAGGTAACCCACGAAAACTGGAAAACAAAACAAGATAACAGCAAGGTAAGAACTCTTGGCATTCTATAGATTTTAGCAGGCAAATCATGTCCTGTCAATGAACCTAAAGTACACATCACAGCTACGATTTGCTGTTGAATGCAGAGCCAAAACGCTGTGCTTTCAGTGATGTTGTGGGCACCTGAAACTAATGATGTCCTCACGTTCTTTGTGGAAAGCAAATCATCAAGTAGTAAAATAGACAGCTGCACATTTGAACAGAACTTAAGATGTCTTTTCTTTTTTGTTCTTATTTGAAAAACTCTCTTCTGTCAGGGGTAAAGTCCCTTATGATGGGCAGCTGTGATAATACCTCATTCATCACTCATTTCATTAAAGCACAGCGCACGGATCCAGCAAAAAGCATAAGCATAAAAACTGACTCCATTAACTGAGTGAGATGAGAGAGGACAGATGGAAGAACTGGGAGACCATATCATTTACATTATAGTATTAGTATACAAGTTGGACTAGTGAAAAATGTTGCATGCTTTAAAACTTTAAATAATACATTTCCAATTCATTTTGGTCAGATAAATTAAATTTAGACCAGAGTATATGTTTTCTTTGTTTGCAACTTTTTTGTTTTGCTTTTATTTTTTTCCCTTCAGCCATAAATGTGAATAGCTGATGCTGTTAGGTTCGAGTTTCTCTCACATAAAGCAATTAAAGTAGCAATAATTGGAAGCTTAGCTCTTATGAAAGAAAATTAGAAGTGGATCTGGCACGTGACAGCACTGGTATGTGTTATCCTGGGACTTCTGGGGTGTTACGAAAAAGAATAGGTATTTCAGCATACATCTCAACAGTCTATTGATACACACCTTTATCATGCAAAAAAATTTCATTTGGAACATAATTAACATTTAATATAAACTTAAAATTTAAAAAGAGTAGAATTAAAGGAGAAAAGACAATGAGAATTTTTTGTTCTGTATAAAACAATGTAAATCAAGGTCCTAGAATTATAGCTTTCGTGTCTAAGAAAGTGATACACTCTTCCAAAATTTTAGAAAGTTAAAAGCTCAAATGGCCACTGTTCTAAGCTTCCTGTGAAGGAGAACTTTTTCAAAAGCATCTATGTTTTTCTTTCTACATAGACGGATCAATAAATCTGAGGTGTCCTATAGACATCAAGTCACAGTTTTCCTACACAAAAGCTGCACCAGTTTGCCTCTGTCATGTCATATTTTCTTCAGAAGTCAGCTCTCCTGTGTCATTTAGGTTGCTAGTTTCCTCCTCACGTGTTCTCTCAGTCAGCCTCACAAAATCATTCCGAGTTGAAAAAAAGGAACAAAGTACCTGGATTTGTAAGTTTCTCTTCAAGCTCAGCCTGAGTCGTTACACTCTCAGACTTTGGGGAATGAATGATGAGAACAACAGACCCAGCGCAGCTCAGCAAACATCCTAGCTTGCCAAGAATGTTCAGTTTTTCTTTCAGCAAATAAGAAGCTAAAATGGACCTTTCACAAAGAAAAAGAAGAAAATTAAGCCCGAATACATCCTGTTAATAATGCAGTAAGTTACCTGCCATATGAATTTCCTTCTTAAAGAAATATTATCAAACATTAGTAAATCTTCAAATAGCCTCAAACATACTTATAAAACAGAAGATTCATCCAGTCTCAGTTTTACTCAATCCTTGATGTTTCACCTCAAGAAAAGCAAACCAAAAAAACCACCAAGAAACAAAACTCATTAGCAGATAACCACCTGTTAATGATTTGGTGAAATATCATTATATTTTTATATGCTATACAACCATGAGATGAAAATCATCTTTGATTACAAAGATCCAAGGACTCAGCTCAAATATGTAGCTGACCAAAATATTAAAAGCTATGTGGTCTAGAATAAAATAATAGGTGGTGAGTAGAGCACCAGTGTAGCATCTCATAGCATACAAAACTTCAGAAAGGCACGTGGCCCACACAATGTATATCCTCAAGTAGATAACCACTCCAGTCATACATAATTCAGCAGACAGCAGTAGGCAGGTGCAAAAATTCTCAGAGCAGCACTCAGCACTGTTTTAAAATAATTGTACCTTTTCTCTGCAGTAGCTTCATAGATAGTGTCAAGATACACACAGAATATTTACCCGTATATTAAAATCCATCCAGGAACACTCGCTGCCTTATTTTTTATCCCCTTCCCCTCACGTGAACATAACGTTGAAGAAACTGTGAGCATCCATTTGCAGGGGAGCCTGTCACTTCAGGAAACTGGGCCAAATCCAATTGAATTAAAATCAGCATCAATAAACACGTGTGGATTGTGGATAGCAGGGCAGAGAACAAATGTGAAACAAAGAGAAAGATCTACATAGTAAGGGAACTGTGAGTAAGAGAATGAGCAGAAGAGTCCAGAATAATCAAAATGAAGGGGAAAAAACAGTTGTTTAATGATCCCTATGGTCTGGAACAAATGAAAAAAGAAGAGATTCAGGAATCCTTTCTTCACCACACTCCCACCACCACCAGTCTATACACATACTTCACTGGGCAAAGCAGAGCAGGCAAAGTTACAACTCATCACTACACTCATAAACCTGGCATCTCCTTAGCAGATGCCCAGTGATCACAGAGTCTATTTGATACCAAGTAGTAACAACATTCAAATAAAAACAAAAAAAATAAACTCTTACCCAAATGGAACACCAAGCGCTCCCAAGGGGGTCACTAACACAGTTGGGACTGCAGTGTAGGCCAAGAAATTCCCTATTTGACCAAGAGCCACTGTCAAGAGAACCAGAAATAAGTTTTTAAACCTCTTTGTAAAAAGAAGGAATGAAAAGTTACCCAATATTGTTTGAGAAAGATTGATTTAAGTGGAAAACAGATGTTACAGATCTGCTTAGCTCTGTTAATTTTGCACTTAACCCAAATGGCTGCAATTTTTATATGTTAATACAGGATTTGTTCAGAATGTGCATTCGTATAACACGAACACACTGGCTTACAGTTTCTAACAGCAGTGTTACCTTTGGGAGGAAAAATAAGGACAGCAAATAAATCTAATAATGAAATATGAACTGCATATATAAAAGCTCTTCAATATAGAATAGAATGCTTCAACTTCTCACAGCATTATACAATATCAGAAGAAATTTCTGATCACTGTAAAAAAAAAAATATATATATATCCATACCAAATCACATTAGCAGCCTCACAATCTTATTTTCACTTCTCCACTCCATAAAAGGCAGTTCTAAAATTTACCACATTATTGCACACCACAGCTGCGATAAATGTGCTCAAGTTTCCAGTAAACAAAAAAAAAAAAAAAAAAGAGAAAATGACCAAATGGTTTTGCAAGTGTTGGCAAGTTTACAGTACGTTTATAATAGGTCGACATGATTCTCACACAGTTACAATTTGCTACCTGGCAAAAACCCTGAGACTGAACACAGATTACATACAGCTCAAATTTCAAGTTGATTTTAAGAGCCATTATAAACATTTGAAAACATTTCAAGAATCCACACTGTCTTTCTGCTCAGGCTGGCACTGCCATCAACTATCAACTGTTGTTATCATCAAACTGCTCTTCACACCTGCAAAGCACAGTGCAAACATTCGTTAATTTATTAAACGAGCTCACATTTACATCAGTAAAAATGAAGACCTGTCACCCACAGGAAGCATGGAGGAGATACACAAACTGCAAAAACTGCAAACATGGCAAGATTATACTAGTTGAAGTCACTGAAGCTTTCTCTATATGCAAGAGCGAGCCAGAGAAGCTAATGAGCAGCACTGCTAGAGCACAAGCTGGTCCCTCAGTCAGCAGTGGTCTTTTGAAAGGCTTTCAGCCCCTGGGAACGGAGTAACTCAGCTACCAGCCCCAGTTCTGCATTTTGGCAGGCACATGGGGCAGCTGTGCCACTATCCTCAAGGCATCCAATGGCTCTGAGGGACACCTTGTATGGAAGGCAGGACCCATCTGGCATGCTGTGGATCTGCAGATTTCACGCTCTTCCAAGTTATTCTAACAAAAGTTTGCACTTTTTTTGGGTGTAGATCAGCTGACTCATCTTTCTGACTACAGAACACTAATACACGGCACCAACTCAAGACTCATAAATTAGGTCTCCAAAGCTTTAGTCACATTGCACGTGTAATAAACCAAGTGAACTTACCAAAACTTTTCAGCATTACCATAGAATAGTAACCACTATAAACAACAGACTAGGATTAACTAAGAGTAATTTAAAAAAATCAAATCTAAGTAATAGTTACCATCTGCCTGTTGTTGAGGACCTTTGCTGCCAACCTATCCAGTCCTCAGTGGTTAGAAATTCATCTCCAGACACATCACTGCTGTAAATCAAATCACTACTTCAGCTTGTGAAGGTACATCAGGCTTCCAGTTTGCAAAAGCAGCACTGATATCCCAGAAATTCTTGCAACACAAAGCTTGATGCACACTGACATGTCTACATCTGCGAGAAGATTGGTAAAAGCAGATCTGAACAGTGAAAGCTGTCTGCTCCATGCACCTCAGGGGCTTTACTGCAAACAAACTTTAGCCTCTTTCCACAGACTGAATCTATTCACAGCTAACACACATTAGGAATGTTCCTAGAGCACATCTACCAGCCTGGTTTTATCACAAAAAAGTTCAGCTCACACTGAAAGTAATCAATTAGCTAATGAACCTAAAGCCAACTGAGATACCTGCAATCACTCTCTTGACTAGTGTTAAAAAAATTTAGCAGTCAAAAAAGAAGTCCCTCAGTAGAATCTGTAAGCCTTCCTTTGAAGTCTTCCAGTGGATCCCAAGGCCACAAAATAGCTAGGCAGTGTTATTCGGAGTTAGCATGCCAACGCAGAAATGCTTGTTCAGTGTCTGAACAAATACTGGAAAAACAAGTTGATAGAGTTGATGCTGGCTTTGATAGTTGTCCTAACTCCAAATTCCATACCTGAAAAAAAATATGAAATCTCACCCAATTGCCAAAGAATTGCCTTTCCCTAGATGCCACAGTTGCCTGCCTGCCCAGCCCTTGCTATTGCAGTTTGTAACGGTGTTGCAATTATGAACCTATAAAGTCCTTAATTGGTTTCTTTGCAAAATAATTGCGGCTGTGTTTTGAAATACCTGCACCTAGCTGATAGACAAAAGCCAACTTAAATCAATCCCTTCAGCTGTTGTACCTTTGGCCAATTCAGGCAACTCTTTTGAGCATGAAGTCGTTTCCTCTTACTCCTGTACCAAAAAATCTCCTATGTAAACTGTCTGTTCTGAACTTCAATACAGAAGCCTCACAGAGAACAAAAACAGTGACCAAAGCACAGATTTATTGCTTCCTAGGCAGCCGTGATCACGGAGTCAGAAGCCCACAAAGCACTAATTAAACTCAGCCTGAATTAGCTGAAGACTTGCTTTAGAAGCTCTATTGGCTCCTACTCTTGCTGCGAACCTCATCCTTTGAGGGATCTATCAGTTTCCATTCCTTTTGTGCAGCTTGAGGACAACAAAGTACTTTGTTGCATCAAAGCAAAGGACATAGCTGGACTCATTCGCTTCTCAGAAACTCATCAAAACATTTCCAAATAATCCACAGAAGGCTGGACTAGTGTCTATAAACCAGCTTTGCATTTAAACTCCTGTGGGTAACACTAGGACTGAACTACAAAAGGAGAAAGCTAGTTACTCTGCATGGATTGAAACTGGAGAGTGAACTGAGTGTGAGGATTACTTACAAAGACACTAAAACTAGAACTGCACAGATCTCATAATCAGCACCACGTAAGGCTTCATATTAACCCAGCAAATTAAAAACGACGCCGAAACCAGAGCTACCAAACTAGAAATAAGAAAAGATACTGTTTTTAAAATTGAGGCTAAATGCTTTCTGATCTAAAGCATAATGTGCTCAATGAGCCCCTTTGTGCAGAGCTACAATTTCTTATTCAGCTTTGACTTCTATTAAAAACTGGGTGTACCAGTGCAATCCAGAAACAGAAAACATGCAAGAATCCAGTCAGAGCAGTGTGTGGGTGCCAAGAGCTGCAAGTATCGGATGGTTCAGAAAATCCAGAAAAAAAACACCTGATCTGGGTTTATCCCACCTCTTAGCTTTTTCTAACACCATCAGACAGAACAGCCAGAGAGGCAGTTTAGTAAAAGTGGGATATTTCTGAGGGAAAGCAACTTCACTACAAGTGAGTGCCAGATCCAAGATTAGAAACCAGATCTTGCCTCATTTTGCAGCTTAACCACAACTTCCCCCTTCAAAAAAAATTTTTTTAAAATCAAGCCATTTAAGATACTTACTTGCAATAGTGCCAGACCACCATACTATATCTGTCAAGTATGAAGTACCTGGGAGAAATATAGGAAGATGTATTAGAAAAAATATGAAACTGCATTATCAGAACAACAAAATAGAACAATTTCAGCACTCTCAACTATTAAGGATTTTTATCTTAACCTTTTTCCTCAAGGCAAGTGGGAGGAAAACAAGAGAGAAAATAAAAGGTGTCCAGACCTGGCCTGGGGCAAATAAAACTGCCCAAGTCAGACCTTCTTAAGGGAACATAACAGCCAGAGGCTCTGATTTCCAGATTGGAATACCTATGCGCCACTAATGCTATATGACTTTGAAAAGTGTCCAAAACACCAGCAAATGCCACTTTAAAGGAAGTTTAACATACATATAGAAGCCACTACCAGGAGAATGGGAAACATATGGAAACAAAGAATTATTTGGATAAATTCATTTGTTAACATAGCTTCAGTGAAGTAGTATCAAGAATTTGTCTTGCAAGCAGATTTGGCAGTATGGTAGTGTGGACAGATCATCCTGTATTTGAATATCTGGAAAATGCTATGATTGAAACCTCTGAACTATGGACATACCAATGCATTTCCAAGAAGCATAAAACCTCAGGATGGTCTTTCTGGGCCTTCCCATCTCAAGGATGACTATTTTCATGATGACCTGGAGTGCACCAGGGAACCTGTGTACCCACATTTTATCAGCTCTGTTTCTGAAGAGCATCAATGCTAATCACTAGTTACTAAACCAAATGCTAGCTCCCATCAAACATGACTTGAGCAGAATATGAGAACAGCATAATGCCAGCTTTTCCAGCAATCCCACTCTGCCTTTACTTGGGAAAACACTCTCTTTCAAGATCTTCTGGATCAATAGGCAGTATTGCAGTGAGTACATTTCTCCTACGATGAAAGGCTGAAGGACTTGGGCTTGTCTAGTCTGAAGAGAAGGCTCTGGGGAGACCTCATTGTGGTCTTCCAGTACCTGAAGTGAGCTTATAAGCAGAAGACAGACCAATTTTCTTATACAGTCTAATAGTGACAGGATAAGGGGGAACGGCTTTAAACTAAAAGAGGGGAGATTCAGATTAGGTATAAAGAGAAAATTCTTCACTCAGAGGGTGGTGAGGTGCTGACACAGCTGCCCAGAGAAGCTGTGGTGCCCCATCCCCGGAGGTGCTCAAGGCCAGGTTGGATGGGGCCATGGGCAGCTGAGCCGGTGGGGGGCAGCCCTGCCCATGGCACAGGGTTGGAACTGTGTGATCTTTAAGGTCCCTTCCAACCTAAGCTATTCTATGATTCTACAGCAAGCATTGTGAAATCCCAAATGAAAGAAAGATATAATAATCTGCAACTCTGGAAACTTATGAAATATTAAGCACTTGGAAATCACACTACATAATTGAAGCGAGATAGAAAATGACTAATGAAAATGGCCAGCTTTAGAGTGGGAGTAATCGTTTTTTAGACTTTTGTTATTGCATATAAAATTAAAACACTTGGGGGCACAAATTACAGAAAATATTGACTCAAGTAAGATAACTTTGCAAAATATTTGCCACCCGCTGCTGTTTCTGAGGATTACTAATTGCAACGACTTGATATTATTGACTCAGGAGAGATGACAGAAAAGACTTGCAGTGCCTCCTTGTTAATTATACAGCACCTGCTGAAGCCAGTGGAAAAAAAGACATCATCTGACACCGAACATCTTCATGTTCTTCATTCTGACTGCTAGGTTCAAGGCTACATGGCTTCACATTAAATAGAGAGAAACAGGGTATTTGGCTGGATGTCTCATAGAATCATTTGAGTTGGAAGGAAGCTTTAAAGGTCACCTAGTCCAACCTCTAATGCAGAGACAGGAAACACTTGGGAAGACACACAAGTGAAACTCATTCATATCTCCAGAGCAGATGTTTCACAGCTGTGACACAGCACCCACACAAACACACTCCCATCAGTCACCTAACTCAGGGCACTAATGAGGTAATGAGGCCCAACTGTACCACGAGATGATACCTTTAGCAGAGCTGGGCTGGAAAGTCTTTCCTTTCTCTTTTGTTTCCCTTACAACAAGCTCAGTAGTTATGACGCAGTGTAATTCCTCTATGGACAATAAAAATAGATTACAGCTATCTTGAAGGGAGAGCACACCTGTAAAACAGTGATTTACCCCAGACCCTTAATGTGAAGTCACCGTAGGAAGTGTAACAACTTGTTAGATCAGGCTGTCAGCTGGTGGTAGCAGAGCTGGAAGTTTGGTCTGCTCCATGCACCCACGCACACACTGCAGTTTCCCTACACTCTAAGCATCGAGATGCTGCTGTTTGCAGCACAAAACACAGAAGACTTCCACGCCTTGTGAGCTCACATCCGTATTCTGGCCAGGCTGCTCAGACAGCACGCTAAGTTCCCGAGTAGGTTTACATCAGAAAACAACAACGAGGGATGGGATTTTCAACACGAGAAGAGGAGCAGCGACTTGGCGCTGTGGGCGCGCCTTCCTCCACCGAAGGAAACCACCACGCGGCGGCTGTAGCTCGGAATGGCCCTACCGCAGAACGAACCACAACGGCCCGAGACAGCGGCACAACGCGGCGGCGCCACACGGAAGTGAAAGAGCATCGCGTGCCGGCAGAGGCGCGGTTCCCAGCGCTGCGCGGCAGCGGGACGGCAGACAGGCGGGCTGGGGAGCGGTGACGATGACTGCGCCGAACGCGCCCTCCGTTTCTCACAGGAGACAACGAGCCCACCTTCCCCGCAGCCCGCGGCCGCCTGCAAGGTGCTCCCGGCCCGCCCCGGCCGCGCCCGGGGCGACCCGACGTGCCCGCGGCAGGCGGAGCTCGGCTCGATGCCGCCGTGCCGCAGGGGAACGGGAGCCCGCTGCGGCGCTCCCCCCGCACTGCAGCGCCCTGGGCGGCGGGGTCCCTACCTCGCCCGCGGGCCCGCACGATCCCTTTCTTCTGCAGGACGAAGGTGGAGCCGTTCACCAGGCTGGACACCACGGCCACACTCAAGCCCAGCGACACGGCGGCGGGGCCGGGGTTCTGCGCCGCCCCGTCCCCCGCTGCCGCACCGACCGCCATCCGCATCGCCCAGCCGATGGCTTCACGCACGGCGACTGGCCGGGCCCAGCGCTGCCGGCAGCGGTTCTGCACCGGGACCGCCCCGCGCTGCGCGCCCCGCCCGCCGGGGGCGGCTCCGTGCTGAACCGGGCTCGGGAACGGCAGCAGGATGACGTCATACCATCGCCTCCCCTCCAGCCCCCATATACACACGTACTCTGACGTCACGGCAGGGCGCTGTGTGAGGCGCTGGCCCTGTGAGGGCAGCGGGGTGGCCTGAGAGGGGTTCCAGCTTGAGCCTCCCTGAGGCAGCGCTGAGCCCCTCCCTCGGGTCCTACCGCTGCCGGTTTGGTGTTCTTCGGGCAGCACGGGGGGCATCGCGTCCTCAGGGGCAGCGTGACTCCTGGCCATGACACGTTTGAAAGAGTGTGGAAGTAGCAGAGACCCCGGCAGAGCCGAGCTGAGAGCAGCCTTCCTACTCCGCGGAGCTACTGCGTGGCACACATCTCACGGAACCGCACAGAACCGCAGGGGTTGGATGGGGCCTCTGGAGTCCAAACTTCCCGCTAAAGCGGGTTCCCTGCAGTAGGGAATATATAAATATCTAATTCTATGGGATAGAGGGTTTGTCCTTGTGAGACTCACAAGATCTGCAGAATCTTCCATCGGGTGGAAGAAGAATTATCCATAGCAACCCTTTGAATTTTGCAAAGCACAAAACAAGAACAGAGGTGAAGGCAAACACAGGGTAGTTATACCAGCTTCTGATCTATATACAGCCTACTAACACGTACAGTGACATTTATTACAGGAAATGTAACTTGTGCTTTGCCCTGTGGAAGGATGAAACATGTTTAACAGCTTTCACAATTACCAAGCAAATTTCCAAACAGAGCTCAAACATGAGCGATTTTTATAGTTCAAATCTCTGCAGTGTGGTCAAACCAAGAGTAAAAAAAGTTGACATACCCCCAACCAAGAACCAACAGGCATCAGACATTGTAAGAAACATTTACTTCTCTCTATCCATATTATTTTAATCTCTAAATTGTAATGCTTAGTTATGTCTTGCTGAAGTACATGTTTGGATGGGTAATTCCACATACACTTGCTGCCTCTTTCAGCTGGTTACTATTACTCTTGCCATGTAAAGGTTCTCCAGGACTAGTCACAGACTAAAATAAGAAACAGTGATGATAAATAATGACTTTGCAAATATCTTGAAAACCAGAGCCTGACTCCACCAATATCTTACCAGATCATTTCATTCAAAACATCTGTATTGTCTATTTTACAAACCTTTTGAACCAAAGCATAAGCATACCTTAGAAATAACAGCTCATATCATTCATATAGTGGCCTAGGTTGTAAGGGACCTTAAAAACCACCTACTTCCACGCACCAGCTCAGGCTGCCCAGGGCCCCATCCAACCTGGCTTTGTGCACCTCCAGGGATGGGACACCTATGTCTTCTCTGGGCAGCCTGTGCCTCACTCCCCTCTGTGTAAAGATTTTTTTCCTAACATCTAACCTGAGTTTCCCCTCTTTTATTTAAAAACAAGTCCTGTTAATCCTATCACTATCAGACTGTGTAAAAAGTCAGTTTCCTTCTTCCTCCCTCCAAGTACTGGAAAGCTACAATGAGATCTCCCTGGAGCCTTCTCCAAGCTGAACACGCCCAGCTCCCTCAGCTTTTTGTCACAGGGGAGGTACTGCAGCTCTTAACTGTTAATGGAAATCAGATGACCTTTCTTAAACTTAAATTGCATATACCCAGTATATGTAAACTTCTATGGTAAATACAATCTTCTGATTTCTGTTGCAGTTGTCCTGCACTCCTCCTGCTGCAGTTGTCATCATGTTTGTAGTATTGCAAAACAACATGCTGTGGATTAGCTCAGCTTTTACATCGTAGTACTACAGTGTACTGAATGCCACTGTGGTCTGATGTCTCATGAGCACACGAAGTGCACAGTAGGAACACCAGGATGTATGTAGCATTTCCTCTGACAAACTGTTCCTCTCCATTGCTTTCATCCAACTTGATTTTAAGCACTCATAGTACCTGGTTCCACTTGTTAGCCACTTTTTGCTTAATTCAGGCAATATGTGAGGACTGGTGTAAAAAGTCTACAGACTGCTTTGTAGAGGTAGATAACTCAACTCTGAAACTCAATAACAGTACAGGTATTTGGGATCAGTCAAGAGGTACAGTCTGTACTTAACAGACTTATCTTGGGATTCTCCTCTTAGGGAGGGATGAATGATGGAGGTAGATCTCTTAGAAGGAGATGAAAAAGCTGGTAGAGGTTCTGCTGTTGTTTGTTTTAGTTTTTTGTTTTGTTTGCCATAGGGGGAGGGCAGGGTGCAGAGTAGACATTTTCTGGTTAGGATGAGTTTTTTTCCTGATCTGCAGGGAAAAGAAAAATGCTTTAGATCTACGTGGTCCAAAGGAATGTACTGCTTCCTCTGTAGCTGCTTTGATTGCTCTGTTGTGATTGTTTTATGTACATGAAATAAAAATGATTTAAAAAATAAATTAAAGCAGCTGTTGCAGTGTTGTTTTGTTTTGTTTTCTATGCTAAAGGAAAATCAGATCATTCTGTATCTGGCACAAGTCTGAGAACGTATTGTGTATGCCCAGAAGTTGATCTGAAACTCCTATAAAGTAGTTGGGAGAGCAGGGTGGAAGCCAACCAACAGCTGTATCAGACCCTGAGGCAAGAGCAGTAATTCTGCTTGGCAGAAGCACTAAAGAAATCAACTTTGCCAGCAAGTGAAGCACTAAGAACTGAGACTGTAGAGAAAACAGTAAAACAGTGGAAATCCTTTCTGTTCTCTGGCCCTTGAGAACCAAAACCCAAAATTAGTACACTTATGTGAAGATAGTTGTGTACTTGTCCACTGAAACTTGGCCTGAAGATTACCTTAAAATCCTTCCTAAGGACTCTGGAGCACAGAAGTGGATTTGGTACAAGTGGGCCGTCACTGGTCTGAGTTGGTCCTGCTTTGGAAAGGAAGTGATGTGAATCTTGGTTTGCTGTGGGCATTCATACCAGCAGATGAGAGAATGAAAGGAAGCCTTGGTATCCTGAAATATCACGGATCCTGGTGGCTCTTTGACTCTCTTCCCTGCTGCATTAACAAGAATCAGAGGATACGCTGTACAGTCTTTGGGCCCAGGTCTGAGCTTTTAAATCCGTAATGGTTTTTGTCAAATGACTACTGCATTGTAGACAGTGGCAACAGGACTCCTGAAACATCCTGGGAAGCTGGCACTTAAGAAAATCACACTCAGTCTTGATGCCCAAAACTGGACATCTGAATCTGCAACATTACGCTGCCTTATATGTTATCTGCAACATGGGAGATCTCATAAGCTTCCATGGACTCTCCTTCTCATGGCTTACCACTAGAAAAACAGCAGTCGGGTATACCAACTGCCTTCCAGGGCAGAATAGCATTCTGCAAATCAGCACAACCTACTGTAGTCTGCAAATGAATGGAGAAGTGAGGACAGGGAAGGTTTCCTTTGCTGCCTTGCCATGTTTGCGCATTAGAGCTGCTGTAAGTGTGCGATTTTTAAAGCCTGGAGTAAATGAAGATCAGAGTTTAGCTAAATGATAGCGGTCACTTACAATGCTGGAGAACTTCAACTTCCTTCTCAGAGAGATCACGCAAGACTGATGCTGGGTTACTGGCACTGGCAGCACAGCAGGTGTATTGCGGATAGATAGAGCCATTTCAGCTCTCTTTCAGGTCCTTGGAAGGAACCTCTCCAGCTTGCAACAGGCAAAAGCTAGGCAGGTAATTCTGATGTATGTTTCTCAACACGCTGCAGAGAACTCGATTTAATTAATACCATGCCTACTCACACATGCTGAGCAGAAATCACTTCTAGATCCCCAGCAACTAGAGAAGACAGGAAAAATCACCAGTTTTCCAGATAATTCTGCAGCAGATGGTGTAGTCCACCTACATTAGTTGCGAACTGATGTGATACATATATAGTACCTGTATGCCTAGTGTTTTGTCTTCGTATTTTGGGAGGATGATGAAAGCCTAGCATGCACTAGCATTTTATCATGAACCGTTAGAACAAGTCTTCCAATGAAGGCATGATAGTCACAGTAATTTAAAGAAGCTGACTATTACAGTCCTGGGTGCAAAGAATTTGCCTGCCTTTCCCATGCCTTCATTGTTAAGTAGCCATATTGATCTTCTGCTTGAGTTTAAGGGAGTTCTGGACCATGTTTCAGACTTAGAGATGTTGTTAGCTTTGACGTGGTGATTTATAGAACTGCTTTGGTATACAGATGCATACCAAACCACCATGTCATAGTCATTGAATTCCCTTTGGGCTGCTCTTTTCAATCAGTCAGCTGCTGAATTGACTATGTTTCAAGGTATGCCTTGGAGACTTGGGCAATTCAAATTCTCCCAAGTGAAGAACTCAGAGGAACTCCTCTCACTCATCAAATAAACTCTGTCATGAGATTTGCTGAGTAGTTCCAACAATACATACGTGGATTTTCTATTACATTGCTGCTCAGGAAGTCATCTTTTCTAGCAGACACCTCAGGGAATACAGCAGTCAGCTGCCTGCTCAAAGATCAATTTTCGTAAGGTACAGCACATCCTTTGTTATAATACTGCACTCCAAACCTGAACTTCACTGTAATGTTTATTTTTATATAGGTATTTTGAATAGAGTTTCAAGGCAATATTGTTGCAAGGTTGCATACTCACTACTATGTACCTCAGCTGGAATTTTTTGTCATCCAACTAAGCAATAAGATATCAACTTCAACAAGAGAATGGCTTATTATTCTAACCTACTTTCCACTTGAAGCCTTGCTTTGAACCAACCATGCCTTTGCAAACTGTAAGCCACTGAGCTTGCAGTAGCTAT
The DNA here is from genome assembly GCF_019238085.1 of Lagopus leucura. NCBI lineage: Eukaryota > Metazoa > Chordata > Aves > Galliformes > Phasianidae > Lagopus > Lagopus leucura. The sequence goes on along the minus strand of NW_024962262.1, from coordinate 49,854,022 downwards.
CTTACATTCAGTTCCCAGTGTATGCAATATGCCACCTTTCTAGTAATACGTTTTACCTACTAAATAATTGCCTTCTCAGCAGGAAAACTACATCTCCAGCTTCACTCACAGTTGCCTCCAGGGTGAGTCCTGCGATCTTCCCAAGGACACAGTGAAGTAGCCTGTTTTCACTAGGAGAAACATACTGAGAAAACTCAAGCCCAGCTGTTGGGCTTAAGCAGGATCCTACTGTGAGAAAAGGTAAAGGGCTAATGGGATTGCTTTCTATAGAGAATCTACCAAAAAGTGCATGCTGCTAGAAGGCTTTCCATGAAGCTCTGCTTCAAATAAAAATAGCTACAGAACTAACTACTCTCATATTTAACACTAAGTTTAACATAACAAAGCTAGCTTAAGAGCTATAATGGAAGGTGGCTGTGGTAGTTATTTATCTAAGCTGGAAGGAAACCAATTGGCATGCAGTTGGTCTTAATGTGTTCATCAGCTGTTCAGCATTATCACAAAATTATCACACCTGTGGATTTACACATTTTAATAAGATGAGGCTATACTTGCACTAAGCACAACTTTAAGATCTTAAGCAATGTCAGAAAGTGAATTATTTTTACCATACAAGGAAATTCACTCAAGTCCTAGCAATCTGTATACTGAAAAGTTGGTTTTCTTAGTAGTCAAAGTATCTATTATATGATGAATCAATATTAATGCACTCTAGTATGTTATGATTCCCAGCATAAAGTGAGTTTTAGTAATGAGTAAAATGCTTGGGTTAAATCTGAGTTCTCACAAAGCAGCAGACAGGAATGCTAGCTAACTTAGGTTAAATTGGAAGTCTTGTTTCATGTTGTTAGCAGATGAGGCACCAGGGATACAGCCCAATTATTAGAGTCGCTCAATGAGTTTCTTCTTATTTATTTCAGCTATTCCACTTTTGCATTTTACATGCAGTTGTCTTACAGATTTCTTTGATATTGTTTGCTCCTCAAATATTTACTCTGAAGGGTTCAGTCCTTTTTATAGTTCTACTACTTAGCTGGCTACTTGCTGTTGGCAGTGATATGTTTATACTGGATATATGGAGATCTGTAACAGCAACTAATCTGCACACAAAAGCTACTGTTATTGCTAAACTGTCATAATGAGAACTGAGAATGGGAATACAGGCATTTGGCTATCACTAACTTGAAAGTACCTATAAATATTTTCTGGCTATATGGGATACCCAGCAAATATTGTAGGTAAAGTCAGACATAAAGACAAGTCTTCCTATATATAAACTGTAGACTGATACAACGCTCTTTGATGTACATCATGCTATCTCTAGTTTTAATGATAAAATCCATTTTAATTATGAATTTAGTGGTATCCACTGTTGAAATGGTACTGTGTGGCTCAGTCATGGGATGTAACAAATAGTAGCATCTGTGGTCTAATGATCCAATCTTAAACTCAGTGAAACAATGAGCTTTATTTGTCAAATAAGTCTGACTTAAAAAAAAAAGAAAAAAGAAACAGAAAGAAACAACCCTTTTTGAAAAGGTCCTGTGAACAGAAGAATATTTTTAAATCTTTTGTCTCAGGACATCTTTCCTTCAAATGAAGCTGACTGCATAATAGCACTGTGCAAGGTAGATAGGATAATTGCTACTTCAGCATGTCTAGCAATAGAACAACAAGAACGTCTGAATCCTCTTCCTCTCTTAGATTTAGCAAGTAGCTGAAACAGAATAATCTTCTTCCTTAATGTTTCTTTTGGACTCCGTTTGGCTGACTTCAGTATTGCCAACCCTCAAAATTAATACTTGGGAGACTTCCCTCCTTTGTCTGTTAAATAAATCATTCTTTTATATATTTGTTTCCTTTTAACTTCTCTGCTTCACTCTTACCTCAGTGACGATGGCAGGTGTCTAGCACTTGCTAGGGCTAGTGCAGGAAAGGCTTTAAACCTTTTCCCTTTTCCCAAAATGCAAAAAGTCATCAGGAATTCCAGCTGAAAAGCCAGCTGATTCTGAGTTGGACATTGTTCACCTGTGTATGGAGAAGGAAAAAATCATCCCTCTGTACTCAGAGCTGGTAAGGCCACTCCTTGAATACAGAGTTCTGTTTTTTGCTCCTCACTGTAAGGAGATCCTGGAGTGTGTTCAGAAAAGGGCGACAAAGCTGTCAAGGTCTGGAGCACAAGTCTTAGGGGGAAGGGCTGGGGGAACTGGGATTGTTCAGCCTGAAGAAGAATAGGCTCAGGGGAGATCTTATTGCCCTCTCAACGATCTGAAAGGACGATGTGGTGAGGTGAGGATCAGCTTCTTCTCCCACGTAAGTAGCAACAGGGTAATAGGGAATGGACTCAAGTTGTACCAGGAGAAATTCTAGTTGGAAATTAGGAAAATTTCTTCACTGAAAGAGTGGTGAGGCAGTGGCACGGGCTGCCCAGGGAGCTGGTGAAGTCACCATCCCTGGAGGTGCTCAAGAAACATGCGGACATGGCACTAAGCGACATGGTCAGTGGGCATGGTAGGGCTGGGCTGACGGTTGTACTAGATGATCTGAGAGCTCTCTTCCAACCTTAACGATTCTGTGATTCCATAAATATGCCAGATACAGTATCACGTGGGAAGATAGACATCGTAGTCTAGGAACAAGAAGTAACATTGCACTGCACCCAGAACCACTGCTTGGCTTAGGAGGTAGGGACAATGTGGGTAGAGGCCATGCCTGCCTGGTTGTTCTTTTTGCAGGTTCCTACACCTGTGCCAATTCTTCCAGCAGTAGGAATAGCTAAGGAGCATTGTGTACACGTGCCCTGCACGGATGATGGGGGGACCAGGCATTAGCCCATTTTTCCTTCTGCCTTTGCAATGAGAGTGTGACTGAGTGATTACTGACAATATAGTGGGATGTAAAAGTGCTCTTCTCTGCAGAACCTGGGCATCTGTGTTGTAAAAACACAAACATATCAAATGATCTAATAACGAGTAGCAGAATCAAAGCCATGGCTTGCCTTGCTGCTAGAAAGCAGGCCACAGCTGCGCAGGAGAGTGAGAAAATGGCTGACATGCTGTGATTCTGAGACAAAATGGTTGGAAGTTATTTTTCTTCTGTCAAGAAAGAAAACAGCCTACCATTTGCGTTAGTTCTTAAATGCATGCAAACTCTTGCTCATCTGAACTGTGAGATACACGTATTGATGCTTTTCTCAATTTCTGTGGTTAGGTAGTGGATCTACTAACATCGGTGTGTGGAACAGGAAGTGGAATGCCTAGACTTGAGCTTCAAGGCTGCAATCCTTTCCCACTGGCTCATTATTATTGGGGTGCAGGACATGCTCTCATTGGTCATACAGCTGTCGGTCATGTGAAAAGCCAGCAGCCCCTGTTACTCCTGGGTGAAGGCTAATCCTCTGCCTCTGCCTTTCTGAGCTACAGTCTTCTAACTGCCTTCTGTTTTTTTTTAATTATTTTTTCAGCTTTAGAACTTTCACATTAATGCTCTTCCCTAGAGGCCTTGAGTTAATAACTAGCATGAGTCAACAAGTTCACTTTTTTTTTGTTTGTGTCTGCACATATGCACCTTTTTTATCTTACCTAGCTCTCACACTGCTCAAAAACAATTTTCTTCAATAAAGTCACGTCTTAATTAATTAACTGGACCCTGTTCTTTAGGATATACTTTGTGACCTTTGGAGAGGACATGGCATTTTAGTGCATCTGTTCTCTGACTGACAGTGGTTGCTGCATTAGGGACCTGGGGACTGCATCTGCTGGTGTGGGAAGATGGCTTGTCTCCAGGGAGGTGGCTTGTCCCCAGGAGCTGCTAAGAGGTGAGTAAGAGAAGGAGGAGGAGAGATGGAAGAAAATGGTCTGGGAATAGAGCCAGGAGAGGAAGATGTGCTTGTAAGGGTCCCTCTGGGTGGGAAGACACAACATCAAAAGTGTAGCTGAGAACACAGTGGGCTGAGGCTGAGACTTACTGGTTTTAATTTTGGGTGATCCTGTACAGAGCCAGGAGTTGGACTCAGTGATCCTTGTTGTTGGAACCCTTCCAACTTAGGTCATTCTTTGACTCTCTGAAGCAGTCTGTCCATGGATTTTGAGAACGGTTGGAAAAAGTCGTCTTTTGTTACCTTGGGTTCTGCTGTCCCTTCTGAGGGACACTGGTTTGGCCCTTCGGCTTGCAGTAGTCACAGACCTCTGCTTCCTTTCGCAACATCACTGTGCAGAACTGATATCCTCTGCTTCTCATTCTGGAGCAATGTGAATGCAAGAGATTTGCTGCTTCATAAAGCTGGAGCTGAGAGAGGAGTATAGTTTGCTCCAAATCTGGCGAGGGAACAAGTAGAAAAAAAACACTCTGTGCACCACATACAGCCACTGAAAACATCTTGTGTTGCTATTTGATCTCTATAATGCTCCAGCCACCTTCCCGCATTTTGTAAAAGACATCTTGAATTATTTGATAACTGTGTTGTAGAATACACAGACTGCATTCTTATATTCTCCACCTTTCAAGGCACATACAGACCATTCCTGGGAGGTCTTTAATCACTAGCAGCAACAACAGCTGTGCCAAATTCAAGAGATAAATCCTTCCACAGGAAGCATGGACTGCATGGCAAGCACCTGAGGCTTTTGTAGAGACTCCAAGGGAGACTGAGACCATTGTGATGGTGGGGTGGAATGTCTTCCAGTATTTGCAAACATCATTGATGGTTCATGAAAGGCTTTTCCTGGTCTGTGGCTCCCATAATGGTTCTCACTCAGAAGAGGTCTCGCTTTCCACAGATACCCAAAGCACAGGCAGTTTATCAGGAGCTCATATAAGCAGTCACACATTAACTCCTATCCTAGTCTACTCAAAATCCAGTCAGAATTTAATTATGGAGACAAATGGCTCAGATGAAGTCATAGGGGCTATCCTTCCCCAGAAGAGTAGCCCCTTCCCTTTCATATGTGCCTGAAAAAAATGGAATTGTAACTCAGATGTTTTGCCATCGAAGGACAACAAAAATGTGGATGCACTCCTTGTGCATGCTCCCCTGTACCCTAATCCTCATTCTCAAGCAAATGATGAACTTACTGCAGAAGTTTGCCCGGCCACCACTGATGACCATTCTTGGTACAGCATGATGCTGGCACAACCTGCCTCGACCTATGAGAACAGGAAGACTGCCACCAGCTCTACAGCCCATAAGGCCCACTGTGAGTGCAGGCCTTTTGCCAGTGTCATGACGCACCTATGGCTGGACATGGGGCCACTAGAAGATGAAACATCCGATTCCTGTGGTACAAGTATATGCTGCTAACTATAACCACTCCTATGATATCCGTGCTTAATCCTCTGCAAAAGCCTAATCCACTTCTTATTCGCAGAAACAGTGAGACGGATCCAAACCACAGTGCCAGAGTGGGAAGGAGGCAGAGACTTATTGTTCACTGGGATTCAATAGGGAACAAGCATGGAAGGTTAAAGGGCAGTGAAAAGGATGATGGCTGGCCTGTCAACTTTAACAGAATGAAGGGATTGTGAGCAAGTAAGAGGTCACTAAATGGGCAATTGCAAAGAGGTGAAACTCAGAACCCAAGAGAAAATGTACAGGTCAGCACAAGGTGATGAGAAGGGATGGTTCTGACACTGAAAAGTATGTGCTGCCTATAGGTAGCAGAATTTGTCCTTGAGAGAAAAGGTGTCACAGGAAATAAAACTGACCACTAACAGGGTGGAACAAATTAGATGGTTTTTGTGGGTTTTTTTTGTTTATTTGTTTTTAATTTCTATTTTTTATTTTTGTCAGGTACAATAAAAAAAAATCAGTGCAATAAAATGCCACCCGATCACTGCACACAAGCAAATGTCATGATACTAAGTGATTTCATTTTTAAAGATTATGGCCCCTTGATTCTCATAGCCTGCATTTCAGTTATAATAGAGAATGTCTTGTTACCTTTATTTAAAAATGACAGTGGTAAGCATGTCCCTTAGAATATGCCAGTTAAGATCTTGATGTCTAAAATGGATAGAGGAACTAAACATATGAAAATGATGGCATAGAAAATTCTAGTGCCAGCATTTTCTAAATAAAGCATCACTTCAGTGAGACGAAAATGTTTCCGAACTTCAGATTGTTTTTGATGCTATCTGTACCTACCATTCAAAAGGTCTAACCTTACCGCCAGCTTATTCTAGGTATGTACTTAAATACTTGGCTGAGCTGAGATCTCTGAATCATTCTCCCCTCATTTCTGTGCAGTGTCTTTCTCCACATGCTGGCAAGAGCAAAGCAATGCTTTTGTGTAAGTCCATCCCCTTTGAAAGAGAGAGGTTGGAGTTTTGTCAGACACACACACTAAGAAATGGTTAGTGAAATAACAAGAGTAAATTGGATGCCGTAATTTCTCTTTTCAGCATCCCTTGTCTTGTTGCTCATGGTGCATGTTCCTCCCACAGCGTGGAGCTCTCTCACCAGCGAAATGGAAAGACATGCTACCAAATCCTAAGCTAGCACTGGAGAACAGCACTATGCTAAACTCTTAGATAACAGGCCATCAGTTTGAAAGGGAGAATGGTTAGTAATGCAGAGTGCATCAGTGCTAAATTTAATGCCTTTTTCTAATGCTTTAAATGATTTTCAGGAAATCTACTGTTTAAGGTAAGTGATCAGCTGCAAATCACTGGGTAAACATGTACAGCTTTAAGTTATTTCATAGAATCATAGAATTGCTCAGGTTGGAAAAGACCTTAAAGACCATCGAGTCCAACCACAACCTCACCATACTACCCTGACTCCAACAACCCTCCGCTAAATCATGTCCCTGAGCACCACATCCAAACGGATTTTAAACACATCCAGGGATGGTGACTCCCCCACCTCCCTGGGGAGCCTATTCCAGTGCTTCACAACCCTTTCTGTACAGAAGTGTTTCCTGATATCCAACCTAAACTTACCCTGGTGCAACTTGAGGCCATTTCCTCTTGTCCTGTCACCTGTCACCAGAGAGAAGAGACCAGCCCCTCTCTCACTGTAAGCACCTTTCTGATATTGGAAGAGAGCAATAGGGTCTCCCCTCAGCCTCTTTTTCCCCAGACTAAACAGCCCCATTTCTTTCAGTCTCTCCTCATAGGGCATATTCTCCAAGCCCTTCACAAGCATTATTGCCCTTCTTTGGACCTGCTTCAGCACCTCAATGTCTTTTCTGTACTGAGGTTCCTAAGGCTGAACACAGTACTTGAGATGAGGCCTCACCAATGCCGAGTACAGAGGCAGGATTGCTTCCCATTCCTGCTCACCACACCATTCCTGATACAAGCCAGGATGCCATTGGCCTTCTTGGCCATCTGGGCACACTGCTGGCTCATATTCAGCTGACTGTCCATCAGTACACCAAGGTCCCTTCCATCAGACAGCTTTCCAGCCACTCCTCCCCAAGCCTGTAGGGTTGCCTGGGATTGTTGTGACTAAAATGCAGGACCCAACACTTGGCCCTACTAAAACTCATACATTTTACCTTGGCCCAAGATAAATGGATGGTAAAGGTAAACAGTAAAATGATTTGCAGTCCTTTGTCCCTGGGTCCTCTTCCCTTCCTGCAAAACACCAAGTGAGGTTTTTATAAATTATGGCTCATAGAATCATAAAATCATTGTTTGGAAAAGACTTCTCAGATCATCTAGTGCAACCATCAGCCCATCCCCACTATGCCCACTAAACCATATCCCTCAATGCCATATCCACACAGTTCTTGAACACCTCTTAGGGCAGTGACTTCACCAGCTCTCTAGGCAGCCTGTGCCAGTGCCTCACCACTCTTTTGGAAAAGAAATTTTCCTAATGTCCAACCTGAACTTCCCTTGGAACAACATAAGCCCATTCCCTCTTGTCCTCTCACTGTTATCTCAGAAGAAGAAGCCAACCTCACCTTACCACAACCTCCTATCAGATCATTGTTGAAAGCAGTAAGGTCTCCCCAGAGCCTTCTCTTCTCCAGGTTGAGTAATCCCTGTTCCCTCAGATGCTACTCATAATACTGGTGATCCAGATCCTTTACAGTTTCTTTGCACTTCTTTGGGCACACTCCAGGGCCTCCACATCTTGTACTGTGGGGCCCAAACTGTACACAGCACTTGAGGTACAGCCTCACCAGTATTGAGTATGTATGCTGACAATCAAGAGCTCAAACAAGGGCAAGATGTCAGAAAGCTCAGCAGCTAAAAGACACAGGCAACTCCTACAAAATATGCAAGAAATAAGTTCTCAAGTGCTTATCTGGGAGGAACAGTTTAAATTTCTTTGCAGAATATAACTTATTTAAAATTCATATGATCTAAGGCAAGAGTTGACCCCAAATCTTTGGAAATCTCACTTGTGAGACATTCAGATCATCTTACACATGCCAGCAGCCATGTTTTAATGTACCCGTGCAGGCTGGTTACACCAGTATGTGTTCCTGCATGGTTTTCTCTCCTGCTTTATGGCAAAAGTGGGGAAATGAATTTGAAAGATTTTGGCTGTCTTACAGGTCTTGATGTATTTTAGACCTATGCTGTGTGGCTATGAAAGTGGAGAAGATTACTATGGGTATGAAGTATTATCACCATGACAGAATTATTTTTAACAGAATTATTGCCTAAGCTTAAATGAGGGAATATTGCAGGCTGTATACCTATTAAAAAATCATGTTTGTGGGCAGCAGGGAGAAGGGCTGCGTGTTGGCCTCCTCACCAGCTGCTGATCTTTGGTGATGCTGAACCCCATGGGAGGAGAGATACCACAGCTCCCATGGAAGGAGCAGCGCAATCCACTTGACACCTGTCATTTAAATATATATAATTGTTTATAAGATCCCCTCTGAGTCTTCTCCAGGATGAACATTTCCAGGTGTCTCAGCCTTTCCTCATGGGGAAGATGCTCCAGGTCCATAATCATCTTTGTGGCCCTCCACTGGACTCTCTCAAGAACTTCCCTGTCTTTCTTGAATTTTCAGTTATTCAAAATGGCTCTGCCAGCACCCCTGAGGCTTTGTCATTTACAGGACATTTACAACGTACAAAGTTTGCATGGAAGCCCTTTGGCATGTTTACTTTGAGAGAAAGGGAGGAAAGAGTGAAATCCGGTGCTGCTGTTGGCTGACTCATGGTCCCCTGAGCCACTGAGAAAGGTGCAGCCTCCAAATGGACTGTGCAAGGTCCTCATGGTGTAATCTGTGTTGAAAACAAATGGACTACAGAATGTTTCATACAATTGCTAAGATGTATGCTAGGTAAATACTTCTCACATTCAGTAACTATGGAATTATACACTTTGGCTTCAGATTTTCCTTTCTGGTCTCAATTCAATGGAGACTTAGTTAAAGTTAGAGGGGGATATTTTTGAGAACAGATCCCCAGTACTGAGCATTTAATCGTATACAGTATTACTGTGAAGATAGTGCTGCCTTAGAGAAAGCTTAATAGAAGACCTATAGTGTTACAGAGTTAAGTTTCAAAATATTAATGCATCAGAAAATAGATATAAGAAAAGATATATGATTCTTTATGGCAGGAACCTATGTCTAAATACATGTATGGCCTGTTATTCTTTAAGCCTGATAGAAAGTATTTAGGAAAGGAAACTTCAGATCAGAATTCCCATTGCTCCAGGCTCCTGCAAACCATTCCCTGAAGCCTACAGCATCAGCAGCAGGAAGGAGACTGCAGGCTAAAGGCAGGCAGATGTTATTTGATGATAATTAATCATGCTTCTGCTGCTCAAGGATTGTTCGCTGCCACTAATTGTGCAAGCTGAATTATCGTCTGGAGCCCTTACTTGCTAGCTGAGGAGGAAGATTTGCAGATTTGCTTTTAATAAGACAGTGGATGTGGCTGAATAAACTGGAAGTGCTTCTGGATGGCTGTGTCTGTCTATAGCAGGAGCTAAAACCAATGGCAGTACGTGAGTCTGAAGATGGTGAAGGGCCTGGAGCATCTCCCCTATGAGGAAAGGCTGAGTGAACTGGGTCTGTTGAGAAAAGGAGACTGAGAGGGGACCTGATCCAGGTCTATAAATATCTAAGGTGTGGGGGGCAGAATGGCGAGGCCGGACTCTTTTCAGTGGTGAGTGGAAACAGGACAAGGGGAAATGGACATAAGCTGCAGCATAGGAAGTTCTGCACAAATGTGCACAAGAACTTCTTTACAGTGAGGTGACGGAGCACTGGAACAGGCTGCCCAGGGAGGTGGTGGAGTCTCCTTCTCTGGAGATGTTCAAGATCTGCCTGGATGCCTACCTGTGCGACCTGCTGTAGGGAACCTGCTTTGGCGGGGGGTTGGACTCGATGATCTCTGGAGGTCCCTTCCAACCCCTACAGTTCTGTGATTCTGTGATTCTGTGAGTCCTCAACAGCAATGCATCAGGAGGGTAAGCCAGCTCTGGCCCTTGCCTCTGCTGCAGAGAGGGAGAAGTCAGAAAGCAGAGGTCCCTAACAGTTGTGGCTTCCTCAGCATCCCTGGGAAAAATAAAGCTTGAGAATTATCTCTGCTAGCACAGCTCAGAGTCCTTTTCCTCACATGTAGTCTTTTTTCCCTAAAAGGCAGTCGCTGTGGAATTGTTGTGTAAGTGGAGATGTTGGAAATGAAACCCTGGAGCAAGAAGTAAAAAGGGAGAAATTGCATAACATTTTCCCCTCAACTTCCTACTGCAAACAGAAGTGGAATACTTTTTGCTAGAATAACTTCCTTCTTTTATATGCTGGAGCTGATAGAGTCTGATGGCACAGGGGTAAAAATGAATACATCCCACAGTTATAGTAATGTATGCTGATAGAGGTGCTGAAACATTTGTTTTCCTGCTCACTGTTGCATCCCATGTATAAATCAATAATTGTAATTCTTGGCTTGATCTCTGGTGTGATGATGCTGCTGAAAACGTGTTGCATTAAAGCAGAAGCTGTAAAGTCAAAGAGCACGGACAGCGCATGGGAGGCACTTGGGAACAGCTGGGGGAACATGTGCCATGTGCTGCCCTCTGCTGTGCCCCTTCAGAAAAGAAGATGAGGCATCTTCCCCTTCTAGAAAAAAAAGGTTGCGAAGTATTCCTGCAAAATTGCTGCAGTTAAGAGGAAAGAAAAAAAAAAAAAAAAAAAAAAAAAGCAGGAGGACAAGACGGAATCTGACTTAAGTTTACTTCCTTAGAGAGACAGCTAATACTGCGTTGGTCCAGAAATGTACTTTAAAGAGATGGAAAGAAAATATTAAGAAATAGATCAGACTGAAATATAAATGCATTGGTGTCTTGAGAAAGTTTAAAGGATTCTGTAACGATGATGGCTGAGGGAATTAGACTGAGCTTTTGACATTAAAAAGCCAAAATCAAACCCATTCTTCATCATCCATGATTAAGAGTACAAATCTAAGCCATACTAGGAAACAGATGCAGATAAATCCATTAACCCTGTCTCTCTGTTCATTAGGTGACTGCCCTGCTATGCTGTGGATGAGGATCTACTGCAGTTGCTGCATTTCCATGTTCTCTGACAAGGAATAAAAAAGCTCTTACGAGTGACCCTCAGATCTCTTCACCACACTATTATAAACTGTTGATCCTTGTGTAACAAATAAGTTCATAACATATGCAATGAAGAGGGTATTTTTTGGAGACTCCCATGTACATCTGCTGGAGGCTGCTCAAACCACATGGTATAAGCCCATCAGTGGCGTAGCTGAGGTGCTCAGGGAGTGTCTGGACTCACTGTCTTACAGGCTTCCCCTTGTCCAGCACTTTGAGACCGACAGCTCAATCTCTAGCAGCTTTAGGCAGTGTCACTATGTTGTCAGCCCTCTCCAGTACTCCTCTGGCCTCATGGCATCATTAAAAGCTCTGTTTTTCCCCATAAGGAGCCAAAGGATGTGGAATTAGGCCTTCACCATCATCTTTCTGTGGCTGCTTTGGAATCAGCCACTCTAAGTGACTTTGAGATTGCACTGCTTATGCTAATGTATTTGGAAATTTGTGAAAACTAAAGAAAGTTGGAGTGTTAATGTTTGCCCAGCCCTAGGGCACCTCACTGTCCTTTTTTTTTTTTTCTTTTGGGTAATTAGATTTGTTTGGTTGACATTGATTCTGGGCAAAATAACAGGGGAAAAAATGCTGAAGCATTACTTTATAGAAGTGTTAAAAGGGAATGGATCAATGTTAAGAGATTTTGAAAGCTTCCTTGTTAAGCAAAACAGATCTTTGTCTTTGCTGAGTTGACAAATTTGCTAAAAGAAATTCTGTATATTTAATAAACTTAGCTTTGCAAATATGTTTGGCTGTGTTTTCACCAGAGGATACTTTTGAACAGATAAGTGTATATCAGATGAAATAACAAAGGTCACTAACACACACTATTTCAGGTGTCCCTGTGGAGTATAGACAGAACCAGTGGGGTTCTGCACTGTGGGAACAGATAACGAAACTTGGAGAAGGAAGAATATTCTGCTCCCATCATTCAGAGGAACGTGCACTGTCAGCTAATTTGGGTTTTGTGAAATTCAGCCAAAGAGCAAGTATGGCTGATTACCACTTGTAGAATGGGAGTGGAAGCCGGGTAAGAAGAGAAAGGGGAACTATATCCTCAAAAGCAGTTTGCTGTGAATAGGATTAGGTGCTTTAGTGGACAAGCATATAAATGTGTGATTTGGATAAACCAAAGCAAAAGGGATTTATGGGGATAGGTACTGGGAGACAAAAAAAATATCTGTGCATGAAGCGTTGTATACAGCATACTGAAATAGAATGTGTATCACAGAATCACAGAATGGCCAGGGTTGGAAGGGACCTCAAGGATCATGAATCTCCAACCCCCTGCCACATGCAGGGCCACCAACCTCCACATTCAATACTAGACCAGGCTGCCCAGGGCCCCATCCAACCTGGCCTTGAACACCTCCAGGGATGGGGCATCCACAGCCTCTCTGGGCAGCCTGTTCCAGCACCTCATCATTCTCCCTGTACAGAACTTCCCCCTGACATCCAACCTAAATCTTCCCTCCCTCAACTTCAAACCAATTCCCCTTGTCCTGCTGTTATCTACCCTTTTGTAGATAGGGTACCTGTCCTGCAGTTATCTACCCTACTACTTTTTGTAGTTCTGCTCATAATGTTTTTAAAAAAATGCTGAAAAGCTAGTGATGTGTCTTGTAAATTATCTGAGAGATAAAAGAAAATGTCTGATAGCAAACAACATCTCAGCAGGCAGCAGAGGGTGATCTGATCAAAACATAGAATCCCTTCCTTCATGGGGAGCAGGTATTGACTTTTTTCAGTTCAGTGGGAAAAAACATCAAGAGTGAGTGTACCGGTTAGAAAGAGGTGTATTTCTTGATTTTTCCTTAGCAATAGTGAACTGTCCTTAGCATAGATGAACCTTTGAAGCGAGCTCCCAAGAGAAATAATGGAAGAACTGGTCTGGGAGCAGTAACCATAAAGGGAGGAGAGCTGGTTGTGACAGCAGGACAGTAGAAGTCTCTTCACTGATCAGAGCTGCGGACCTGTTGGGTTGAACATCAGCGGGTTCATCCAGCAGCCCAGACCACTGGACAAGTCCACAGTGGTGAGTCAGTTCTGAGACCAAGCTTGAAGTTAAGACAGCAAGTCAGGGTCTCAATCACAGGGAATGCATGGGGAAACTGCTGTGAGGCTTAGGCAGTGACCCAGACCAGAAGTGTCATCCAAAAATCACTTTATTTGAGGTGCTTCTTACAGGCTTGGCAGCTGCACTACGGATTAGCCTGGAGCCTATGCAGCCAATTCTCAGGAGCTGCAGGAAGACACACTTTGACCCTCCGACAGTTCTTCATTTCTTGACATCTTCGCATCTAGAACAGGTGTCTATTTATAGCATTCATGTTTGATCTCGAAGACATAAAATTGGAATCAGCCACTCAAAATTTTACAGCCTATGCTATACTGGAAAATGGACTGGATGACACAGCAATTCTGAAATGCTCATGTGCGTAAGCAAGTTGCAGAAATTACATTTGTTGAAGTTGTTATAGTTGTGTTTAAATGCAACTCGGTGGGAGATGCTCAGAAAGCATTTCTTGAAGAAGAACCCTTATGTCTGGCCAGCTTTTCTCGCTCACCTGTGCACCATGAGTCTGTATTTGGTTCAGGGACACAAAGTCTATTGCTGTCCTTGTGTTCAGAGTATTCAGTCCTCCTCTACTGATCTCAGTAGCTTTGCTCTCATGGATTACAGCACCTGAATTTCTCTGTCACACTTCCTTGTGTTCTGGCCATCTAACTGCTGCCCTGAGATGCTGGCGAGCATCTTCCAGAGACCCTTCTCACCACGTGAATGGATGCTCAGAGCCTTGCACAGTGTTTGTTCTGCCTGCTGGTCCTGCTGCAGGCTGGTGGGCCTTGCTCTTGGCAGGCTCAGCTGCATCACGCAACGCGGCCTCTGAGCCAGGTCTTGAGTTCATTCAACATCCTAAAAATTACATAAACAGACCTTGGACAGAGAAGCAGAAGTGGCCATATTTGAATTCCATGAAACTTATGGCCATGGCCCTTCCTACTAAAAATACAGAAGGTGAGTATTTCAGCTGTTTTGGGTTTTTTTTTGGCATGGAAAGGCAGAAGAACTCTTATATAAGAAGGACATTGAATCAACCACTGAAATAGGTCCCTGTCACCAGACCTCTTACATGTTTGAAGTTAAGGAAGGCTTTTGTGACTATAGTAGAAATACCCTACTTCCATCTCCGTGGGAAGCCTCCTAGTGTCCTAGAAAGCAACAGATTTTTTGCAATTTATATTAATCTAATGCATTCATTTATTTTTAACTGCTGCAGTATAACTCCACCTCTAAATATGCAGGTAAAGTACTGGAAATATGAATCTAATTACCTGTAAGGCATCCAGCCAGAGCTGCATCTCCTAAAATTTGTCTTCTGTCTGGTTGTGGTAGGGCTGGTCATAATCTCCTGCCCTTGATCTCTTGGGTGAGAACAGTGGGCGAGCTCCAAAATACTCAAAGCTGTTAGCCCTCATTGTCGATCAGTTTCAAATGCAGTGGTTGCATAAATCTCTGGCGCCTCTCCCAGGCATCGATCCCTTTATACCCATAAGCCTATTTTAGAACTGGAGAGGGTTTTTTCAAGTTTATTGGATCATCTGGGATTTTTCTTGTGATATTTTTGCACACTGAGATAACGCGGTTTGCTTAAAATTTCTGGCAGTCCAGATGTGGTCTCAGACTTGGCCATCTGGTCTCTGCAGCTCAGAAATCTTTAATTGATTCTCCTCAAAGTGCTCTGGAGGTCGTTCATCTGCTTACATAGTATGCTGTAAATGCTAGAGGATATTTTTAGGAATATAAGTAATTTATGAGACTTTCTGCTCAGAAAAATGCAGTGGTAAAATCGTTCTGGATTTAGCCATGACACAGCAGTACCTGTAGGATGGAAAATGAAAGATATGATTTGTGCAGATTAGGTCTATAAGCATGTGCTCCAAGTGGGCAATGGTCAGACAGATGGTAACATTCTTCAGAAATTCAGTCTGTTCTGTTTAGTTACAGTTTTCAGTTTTCCTTTAGTGCCATTCTGATGCTCATTGCACTGGAACTGCTGTATTTTTCTTAACCTCCTTGTTGTTCTCTAGTAATACCTTGGTTTCTGAACATATTTCAGAAAAATGCTTACATTAAGGTTTGTAACTCAAAATAGAGGAAGTCACGTGTTCCCTTCTGAACTGCAGCAAATAAAAAAAAAAAAAAGCAGAAATCAACTGACATTATTACTGAAGTACACAGCAAAGTGCTATACATTATAGTGATGACAGTAGTGAAGCTTGTGTGGTCAACATGGCATTCTGAAAGACATAAGAACAGAAGATCAGGACTTCTCAAGAGCTGTGACCTTTGATTTATAGGGGAATTCTGTTACATACTTAAGATGCCAAGCAAAATGCTTTCATGATAAATGGTGCTGATTGATAAAAAAAATGGATCATTTGCTGTTTTATTTTCTGGCTGACTTGTTAGTCTACAGACTAACTGTAGACCATTTCTCATCTGTTTTCATGTGTGAGGTGGGTATGTCAAGGCAATACACAGGAGCTTACTCTGAACATAATATTTGCATATAACATAGGCAAAAATGTTTTACAATGCAAAATCATATTTACTCTGTGTCTCTGGAAGAGTTCGGAAAGAAGGCTTTGAAAACCTAAACAGCAGAGCCAAATTAATATGTGCAAAATAATTTGCATTAGCAGAGCTACTTGTTTTGTACTCTTTCCATTATTATTATTCATTATTTTGCTGGTGTAATATTTTAGACATATTAAAACTAGTGTAGTCTTTATTGCATTTATATGGTGGACATTTTATGCTTAAAGGTCTAACTGACTTAATTCAGCCAAGTAGCAACCCTTTTTAGATAAATTTATCTAACAAGACTCTCATTTAGATTTAATATCTGGAGCTATTTGCCAATGAAGTAAGGCAAAGCAGCCCTTAGAGTCTGTCCACATTTTCTGTATTCATGATCACTGTAATCTAGAATACATCAAAATTACTAAGGAATAGTTTAGTAGTACAAAAGCAGCTGTAGAATGTTCTTTTTTTGTTGTTGTTTTAGAGCAGTGAAATACTAAAGCTACATCAGTGCCCTCATTTCTACTAAAATTCCACTTAAACAGGATGTAATGCCAGCAATCTACAAATCTTTGCTACATGCAGAGGCACTGGTGATATATTAGCTGCTGGAATTGTAGTTGGTTGTGCAAATGCAAGTCTGCAAAACTGCCCTTATGTACTTTTGACCACTCGAAGTATCTGTGAGGCTACTTACGCCACTTATGCTACTTAGTTGAAGGTCTGGTCTTCTTGAGAGCTGTTAGCTGCTGTTGGCTCCATTGGTCTCTATCAGTCAAGCTAACTTGCAGCTAATAAAGTGTGTAACACTTTCACAGAATAGCAAAGGATGCTAAAATCTATTGTAAAATACCATTTTATTCAAAATGTTGATGAGAATAAAAACTTGAACTTATTCCTGAGCACGGGGAACACTTGCACATATATATGTAGCATCTTCTACTTTACAATATTTAGTATAAATAGGGGATTGACATAGTGGTGAGGATATTACCTCAGCATGGTCTCCAACACTCCAGACAATCTGTAAAAGCTGAAAAATTAGGGAAAGAGTTGGTTGGCGTGCAGCAACATGTGTGTGGGTTGGCCTTATTAGCTCTTGCCTTTTGCTCGTGTTCAGTCCATTTGCCTTCGCGCTGCCATAGCCAAACTTTGTTTCACCCTCTCTGTGCTGTGACTTCTCCTCTGCAGGTGACTTCACCATGCCACATGTCAGAAGAATGCCCTTTGGGACAACATGTCTCAGGGGCATGTTATTTTCTTGGACTGTGGTCTGAGCAACTCCTGCATCTGGTACCCAGAGGGAAAGGTGGAAGGAAATGGCTATTAATTTAGCAGTTAATGAATAATGCAAATAGACAGCAGATTCTTTTCAGCCTTCTTTTGTATCCAAAGAACAGAAGGAAGTGAAAAAAGGAGGAAGACTGCAGGGAACAGGCTGCACTGCTGTGGCTGCAGGCTTAAAGAACTCAACATGCTCCCAGGTGGAGTAACACATTTGTTATCCATGCTGTCATTTTGTATTTTGGAATTACTTTTTTCTTAACACGTTTTTTAGGGGCACTTGAAACTCTTTATCCTAACCTGATATTTTGATATTAAACAATGAAAACTTACTATAAGACAAAGCAATGCATTTGTGTTGATATTTTTGCCGTAGTGGCCAAGGTTAATGAAATTTGTTTAAACTTGGGAGGAATACTATTCTGATATTTCAGGGAATTTTTAGTGGCCATTCTGAACTACCATTTTCTAACCAGGAAATTCTACAGTCAAAAACCACACAAAATGTGAACTACATCCAGTTTGTTATTTCCAGAGGGCCAAGTCTAACACAACACATCAGAATTAACATAGACGGAATGAGTAGAATGAATTCATTATCAGAATTAATGCAGAAATGAGACTGGAGTGCTATGACCTTTCTTCTTCATGTTTTTTTTTTTTAATTTTTCTTCTTCATATTTTCTTAAAGATCATTGAGAGAACCAAGACAGTCCAAAGGACTGGACTCTCCTAGTGGAGAATGGCTGATATTAGCCAAAATGAGACCTCTCTGTATTTTACGAAGCGTGAGCTGAGAATTGAGGATCACTGGTTACAATAAAAAAAAGTTTGTTCTAGAGTTTCTGATAGTTTTCTATTTGGGCTGTGTAATCCTGCTCATTCCTCTCCACGTACGTGTAGTATGTACCACTGTAAATCATTTATACCTGATTTAATCAATATCAAACTTTGTATCTTCATTTGTATTACCCAGGCGAGAAGTAAATACGACCCCAGATGGAAATCCAGCTGCCTATCCTTAAAACAGGAAGGAAGCTTACGTGACTGAGTAATTCTTAAAAGTTAAAGGATCTTTTTACCTACAAAAAGTTATTTATTAATAACATATTAATAAATGACTCCATTAATGCCAGCCTCAGAATTAGTTAGCTGTAAATGTGCAAGGCCATAAACTCTTGGATATTGTATTGTACCTCTTGGATATCCTATAAATGTAGTATATGAGCTTCAAAGCCAGCTCAGGTTTTCTCTGCTCCTCTTCAGCTGTGTGAATAAATCACAACATTGAAGAGAAAAGAGGATGTAGGAGAAGTAAAACGAATGTACCATCGAGAAGGGTTGATACAATAAAGGCTTTATAAAACATTGATGTCTCAAACATATCATGTCAAAAGCTAGAGACCATTTGGGATGGACGTAGGAACAGAGATCACATTCTTTGGATGGTGGAGGAGGGAACATACGTACATTCAATGCTTTGAAATGTATGTGTATACAGGGTGAAAACTACAGACAAATACTAGGAGCTACTGTGTGCAGGGATAAGGCTGGAGTCTTACCATCATGGTGTAGACATCTCAGCTTTATACCATAGCAGTCAATCAACCTCATAGAAAAGGCTTCATAGACATTTATTAAAGTCTTATATAATGGCAGCAGATGGGCCAGAAATTCATCTTAAGTAGGGAAGAGAAGACTTAAAGAGGCTTGTTTACCAGTGCTGCAGGTTTCCTGGTTGTAATATTCATCAAAGCATTATGAACAAAATAAGATGAAAAAACCTTTCAAGGTCTATTTTTTCAAAAATACTGATAGTTCAGATGTTGAAATAGCATGACAGAGAGACAAATCTGTGATCTGTTCGTGATCTGGTGACACAAAACTATCATACTGAAGAAAGCATTAGGAGGAAGGTACAAGTACTACCTAGGATTTAGTGCTCTGGTCCTGAAGCAGAAAATTAGGTGTGAATGCTCTTGCTTGAAATACTTGAATTTGCTTGCTCAGCACATTCCACAGAGCCAACAGAGACTAGCACAGGAACAAGATGAATCACACAATGTCTGGGTGGGCTGTTTTCCTTCCTATTTGAACAAGTTACATCATTTTAGATCACCCATGATGTTGGCATCCCCTCTCTCAATTTTTAGGGTATAAAACACATTAACACGGCTGAAATATCATGTGATTCTCCCTTGGGAATAAAATACTTCCTGCAATTGTAATAAATGGGGTGAGAGTTGGCAAAACAAAGAAGGAGCAAAAATCTCCTTTTATAAATTGGCACACTGGAAAAACATGACAGAGATTGTCTACAACTGTTCTTACACATCTGAGGAAGGGGAGCCGTGGTCAGTTTCCTGATTCAAAAGCCATGCAGATTGAGGCTGTTTTGTGCTGGTATTCACTGTACATATTAGGGACAGATCCAACAAATTATCTTGATTCCCTTTCCTCCTGTCTTCCCATGGATATCCCTGGGCTTACGCTTTCATCAACCTGTCCTTGACCTTTCTATTTGGCTGCTAATACCTCTCTTGCACAAGGCAGCAAGGACAAAGCGTGGCATAAGTCCAACATATTCAAACGTTTTTTTTTAAATAAGTTTGGTTTGTTTTTTTTTTTCCTTATGAAGCACTTCTGTATGGAAGGATACCATATGGCTGTAGGTTAACAAACTCTTTATAGAAACACTGCTTCCTTTCCTGTTTAAATGAGTAAAGATTCCCATCAGTGCTCGTAGCGTTTCCCCGTATAAAAGCTAAAATGTTTTTGGCCATCTTCCAAGCATTAGAAGAAACTCAATACTTGGTAGCTTCTAAATGGAAAGAATTAAAATTAGCATCATACCTTCTTATATTGTTGGAGATTTTTCTCATGCTTTGATTATTGGCTAAAGGATATTGTTCCTATCTCTGTCTAGCAAAATTTCATCCTCCTATATCCACCTATACTATCTAAAGGGCATAGACTTGAAGTCTAGATCTTCGAGTGATCTCATGCTTTTCTCATTTTGCCAAATCATTTCAATTTTGTTCCTAAGTCTTCTGCAATGAACTACTCTATGCATTCTAATTTAGGGGGAAATAAACATTTTTGTTTATCTGCTTAAACTCAGAGTTCAGAATGTACTCGCTGCCCTAATTGGATACTGACTGTGAAGCATGTTGCAGTGTCTGTGATGGGTTACCTTCTGAACATTAACCAGACAACTAGCCTTCTGCCAGTCAGAACGCATTCACCTACTGATAATCTATTTGCACAATATTATGATAAGAGAGATCATTCTGTCCTCACTTTACAGGTCAGAGTAATAGTAAAATGAATTTCAATGCAAAACAAAATGGATTGGTACTGATAGTAGCATTTCCTTGATGCTTTGGTGGATTTTAAAATGCCATCTTGATGATTTTGAAAATCTAATGTTTGTTGATGAACAGCAATATGAAATTCTGCTATACCCTTTCGTGTATAACAAATTCTTCTCATTTCCATAGGTCTGTACTGGATATCTGAATGTTTATGTAGCATTTATTTCCAAAGTCTCCTGAAGATCTGCCTAATGAATATACTCAAGCTGGCATTTCCAAAGCTAATATGTGAGTCAGAGAGCAACATCTATCTCAAATACTTTATGAAATGAATATTTTGAATTGATAATTTAAAGAACAGACACAGAAACAGAGAATTAATTCCTTTTTCCTGTGTTCAGAGATGCAAATCAGATCAGACTGGTTTGGGCTGTAAAGCAAGAACATTTCTGGACAGAAAAACCGGGGCTGGCCTAGGGGAGGCAAAACAACCTTTCTTCTCTGTAATGGGGGATGTCACCTGAAGAATAAACTGTTGGGATAGCATTCTTCTGGGAGAACGAAAACAAGTGTATTTGGCACTGGATGAGCAATATAAGGTACACGAGGCTGAATTTTGAGCTAAGAGAACAAAAACTTTATTGCTTGCTTTAATGAGGACAGGATTCACCTTAGTTTTAAAAATAATTAACTGTTCAAAATGTAATTAACAATGGAGTCTAATTAGCTACCTTTGGAAAGTGTGGCTTTATTGTGACAGTTTTTAATTGCTCTATCCTTCATTTCTTTTTAATACCACAAATTGCTTTCCCAGCACCACCTTTGCAATTGAACTGTATCAGCTGTACAATGCTCTGTGATTTTTAGGTAGAATGCTTCACAAAATAAAAATGTTACAAGAGAAAAGCGTGCTGAAGTTCCGTGTGTAAACAATATTTGTCATTAAGATCGAGGTAAAGCAAAAAGAAGGGGCAGATTTAACTTAATTCTATGTTATAGTGGAACAGTACATTTTACAAACTCAAATGGGCATATGTCACTGTCCAGTAAAGGTGGAGTGAGATCATCTTGGGTGTGTGGATGAACGTGAAGCCTATGGGTTAGAACAGAGAAAAAAGTAGCACTGCAGGTGGGAAAGGAGCAGAAAGTCGTGTAGAGGCGGACGTTGTTTTGTTGTCCTGAGGATGCATAGGGAAAGAGGACTGGGGTACTGATCATGAAAGGCTTTGGTTTTTGAACACGGAAGCTGCTTTCTTTGTTTGGTTGTTCTGCTTATGTAAATCATATTTCTTTTTTCAGTAATAAAAACGGCTACTAGTAACTGTCATGATGACTATATGGAAATACTAGCGTGTGAGGAGGAGGAGAATCCTTTTACATTCTGACTCTGCTCTGTTTTCTCTCGGTAGGAAGCACTGATGTGGAATAACATGTACTGACCAATTTGAACTGACAGCATTCTTTACAAATAATAAAATGAAGAAATAATGGTCCTCATCATGAGCTTTTATTGTGTAAAACTGAAAATTTGGCTCACAGTTCAGTTCAAAATAATAAAGGCTAGTTGTAGAAGTTTCTTACTTTCTTTGGGAAAGCCTTCATCACTAAGAATAAGCCAGGAAATTCTTTGTGACCTGTTTTAAGCTCAGAATGGACTGGATTTTGTATTTTTTGTGGATAATAATACACAAAGACTTCCAAGCTCAGTGGGAGAGCTCAACACAAATAGCTCTTGAAAAAAATTGCAAACAAAAAAAGCATTGTCTTGCAGTGAACAGTTGGGTGCTGCTCTTACAGAGATGGTTTTCTGTCTCTTCCCTGTGCATAACAATTATTGAGATCAAATGAGAAAAAAAGAATGCCCCATATTTCACTGCTGTTATAACACATTAAAAAATATTTATTAGTAAAAATTGAACAGTTATACCTAAAATGTCTGTAGGTAGGATTGGATACTGATTTCATATAAACATATACTTTGATGGTTTTGGTCCCTGATGATTAAAAAAAATATCATTCCCATCATTTGTTCATTTGTTCTTCTTTTGTGGAAGCTACTGTGTACCCTGCAACACGTTCACAGCAAAAGAGAGGTCTCTTGCACAAAGCCAGGCATTTTTAGAGCACACTGTATTGTTTGCAAGCGCTCTAAGAAGTGCAGCGGAGAGGGATCCTCTTAGAAAGCATTCTGATATATTTACTTTTTTCTTTAATCTGTATTAATAGTGATTTGATAATATGCCCTGAAGCAGATACATGCGAACGACTGACTGTATCTGTCCAGGGAAATTAGATTTTTCCACATTTGTTCATTTCTCTAGAGCAAACAAGAAAATATTGTGAAGGTTTTGGCAGACTTGCAGTGGAAGCTGAGAGCCTTCTTCCACCATCACTAGCTGCCTGCCCTGCAACTCCTGAGGATGTTGGTGTCTCTAAGACAGGGACATCAAATCTACTTAATCATCTTCTTGAGTTTAATGTAGGTTGCTTTAGCGAGCTGATACACAGAGAATGATGCCTGGAGAACTGATTTAAAGGATCACATAATCCTGCTTTGAGATGGAAATATGCATCATAAGAGTGGAGTGCTTGGCTGTGGAGTGGCCAACAGCCAACAGCAGTTCAGCTACTTGCCTTCAGAAGTCTGTCAGATGCCTGTATTACCACCTTCACTGCCTTGGGCATTCAGTAGAGAAACAACAAAGCGTTGTCATTTAAACAACTTCACAATAACTTAGTTACTGGTAAAATTATTAATAAAATACTGTGTACAAGGACAAACTGCAGGCATCGGAGCCTTTGTATTTTCTGATTATTTGTTAAAATAAAATGATTTTTATTCATGTCATCAAAGTAATTATTGAAGCTGTTTTACTGAGCATACTTTTCTCTGTGGAAAATTTGATGGGTACATAGTATTTCTGTAAATAAGATGTCATTTGAGATTGTACCATGCTATTACAGCACATTTCAAATGCAAATTAAAATTACTCATCAAAAGTGAAATCTAAATCTGGAAATACAAAATAATCCACAAATTCTTCAAAAGTATTTCCATCTGTTGAATCTCCATAGTTACTGCACCCAAATATGTTTTGTTATTTCTTGAACCCAGTGACTACCTGCTAACTGGACTAGAGATTCAAGTCTTACAAGTTAGCTAGTTATGCACTCTTCAAACTATTTTCATCAAGAGCACCAGAAGATTACTGCTGCTTGCTATTTAATAAAAGCAAGAAATATGTCTGAAAGGTATGCAAATGACATTTTTGGAGAGCCAAACAAACAAATAACAGAGACAGTAGCTCATGCAAAGTACCTCAATGAGATCCAGCTTGCAAATAATTTAAAGCAATAGGCATAATCAGTGGGGAGTATTGTTTCAACCAAGTTGTACTAATTCCTTCTAGTTTGGCCTCTGTGAATTGCAAAGTGCTTTTTAAAATTATTTTAATATGAAGATATAACTATTTCCTTACATTTCCAGACTACTAGGAAAGAGGAGACTAAAACATTTCCCATCCTGGTGTGCTAGTCCGTGGCTATGGACTAGCCAGAGTAGACACGACATGAAACATGTAACAGAACTTTCAGTTCCCTCATATTTAACATAAAGCTTTTGACGTGCTCACACTTGGGCAGATTTTTCAAGGGAAACTACTTTTGTTTTTAAAGGTTCATATTTTTAAGTTTCAGAGAGTAATGTCAAATTAGAACTTTCTATATTTTATATAAAATTTCAGGCAGTTCAGAAATGCTGTACAGCATTTCACTTAAGGAGACCAGGTCTTGACTTCAGGGAGGTCCATTGTGATTGACAAGCTGAGCAGCTCGGTCATAGCAGCATCTTTTCTGTTACCTCGAAAATGAACACCAGATAGTCAAATTCACTATTCTTTACCAGTAATAATTATTACAGTGTTTCTTAGAATCACAAAATGGCTTAGGTTGAAGGGACCTGAAAGCTCATCTGATTCCAGTCCCATGGATGTGGGCAGGTTGCCACTCATTAGATCAGACTGCCCAGGGCCCCATGCAATATGTCTTGAACCAGGAATGGGGCATCATCTTGGTTTCAGCCCAAACAGCATTAATAGCACATCAAAGTCTTGGTTGTTGCTGACAACAACTAAGGGATGGGATGAAGTTCAGCAAGGTCAAGTGCCAGGTCCTACACTTTGGCCACAACAACTCTAGGGAGTGCTACAGGCTTGGGGCAGAGTGGCTGAAAGACTGTGTGGAAGAAATGGACCTGGGGGCGCTGGTTGACACTTGGCTGAACATGAGCCAGCAGTGTGTCCAGGGAGCTGAGAAGTCCGACAGCATCCTGGATTGTATCAGAAATAGTGCTGCTAGCAGGAGCAGGGAAGTGATTACCCCCTGGTGCTTGTCTCTGTTGAGGCTGCAACTGTAGTGCTGTGTTCAGTTTTGAGCCTTGCACTACAATAAGACATCGAGGCCCCAGAGTGTGTCTAGAGAAGGGCAATGAAGCTGTGAAGGGTCTGGAGCACAGGTCTTACAGGGAGTGGCTGGAGGAACTGGGATTGTTGAGTCTGGAGAAGAAGATGCTCAGGGGACACCTTGTAGCTCTCTACAGTGATCAGAAAGGAGGCTACGACAAGAAGGGGCCGGCCTCTTCTTCATGTAACTAGCAATAGGACTAGATAGAATGTTGTGTCAGGGAGATTCAGGTTGGATATTAGGAAAAATGCATTCTCCAAAATGGTCAGGTGCTGGAGTGGGCTAAGCAGGGAGATGGTGGAGTCACTGTCCCTAGAGGTGTTTAAAAACATTTAGATGTTGTAATAAGGGACATGGTTTAGCAGGGAAATACTGGTGGTAGGTGGACATTTGGATTGGATGATCTTGGAGATCTTTTCCAGCCTTGGTAATTCTATGAATCCATGACCGTTGGAAGCACACCTGGGGAAGAGCCACCACCTTTACTATGCAGCCTGGGTGGCCGGGAAAATCTAGTACATGTGGCTTGAATTAGGCCAGGGGCCATTCCACACCATGTGAAACCACATGGAAAGCCATGGAGTTGTAGGTAGTTGACCACAGCTGCCTGTTGCTCTGGGGTTGAGGGGTGACAGTTGGCAGGGGGTGACACCTAGCATTGCTAGCGGGGCTTTGGTTGGCAAGTAATTGTGTTGCAATTATGCATACATATGTGTGTGTTTATATATACATATATATAAAACTACATATATAAAACTGCATTTGTATTTCCATACCCTCTTCTGTCTGAGTAAATAGTTTTTTATCTCAACACTCAAATTCTATTTTCTTTCCAGTTCTCTCCTTCATACCATGTTGGGGCAGAAAGAGAGTAGCAAGCAAAAGGCTGCATGGTGATGAGCTATTGTTGGGTTAAACCATAACAGGAATCCACAGCTTCTCTGGGCAATCTGTTCCAGTGCCTCACTGCACTCACTGTGAAGAATTTGTTCCTAATGTCTGGTTTAAACCTATTTAAATTTACCCATCTTTATTTTAAAGCTCTTGTCCTATCCCTACGTTACAGGACAAAGTCCCTCTCCATCTTTCTCATGGGCCCCTTTAGCTACTGGAAGGCCACAATGAGGTCTCCCTGGAGCTTTCTCTTCTCCAGGCTGAGCAAGCCTAGCTGCCTCAGCCCATTTTTATAGGAGAGGTGCTCCAGCAATCTGATTATCTTTGTGGCCCTCCTCTGGACCTGCTCCAACAACTCAATGTCTTGTTTCTTAAACAACAACAACAATAATAAATAATAATAATAAATATTATGTATCTTTGTCTAAATGCTGGTATGGGTCCCAGTCATGTCAGAATTTCATGGATGTGCAGCCTGTGGTTTCACATGCTAGAGTTGGCCAAGGCCAGTTTTCTTCCCACCTGCCAAGCCCACCTCCCTTCTTCGTACTCCATCCAGCACAACCCTTCCCTTTGGCCTCACTTCTTCAGGCTGTTTCTGCCACTTTGGTTGCCAATGAACTGCTCACTACTGATCCTTTTGCTTTGAAATTGTGGTTTTATTTATGTGGAACTGTAGCTGGTCTCTAAAGGGAATATATCCCATCAGAAGAGGGGTGGCCAGCAGGGACAGGGAAGTGATTGTAGGTGATTGTCTCTCTCTACTCTGCTCTTGTGAGGCCCCATCTGGAGTACTGTGTCCAGGTATGGAGCCCCCTCCAACAGCTCCCCAGAAAGACAGGGAGCTGTTGGAGAGAGTCCAGAGGAGGGCCACAAAGATGATCAGGGGGCTGGAACTCCTCCTCTACGAAGACAGGCTGAGGGAGCTGGGCTTGTTCAGCCTGGAGAAAAGAAGGCTGCAGGGTGACCTCATTGCAGCCTTTCAGAGCCTACAAACAGGAAGGGAATCAACTCTTTGAGAGGGTAGAAAACTGCAGGACAAGGGGAAATGGTTTTAAGTTGTGGGAGGGAAGATTTAGGTTGGATGTCAGGGGGAAGTTCTTTACAGAGAGAGTGGTGAGGTGCTGGAACAGGCTGCCCAGAGAGGTTGTGGATGCCCCAATCCTGGAGGTGTTCAAGGCCAGGTTGGATGGGGCCCTGGGCAGCCTGGTTAGTGTTAAATGTGGCAGTTGGTGGCCCTGCATGTGGCAGGGGGGTTGGAGATTCATGATCCTTGAGGTCCTTTCCAACCCTGGCCATTGTGCGAATCTGTGACTGTTACTTTGCTACTCTTGGATTGATTTAGGCTCCATCTGCAGTGCACATTAACAGCCCCAGGCCTGGCTGTTCCGTTATGACACCTTCACCACCCAGCCGCCCTGGGGGTTTGCCCTCATCCACCACGGCGACAGGCGTTGAGACAGGAGCATCAAGACCCAGAACCAGGACCAGGACACCGAGGGTCACCCCCCCATCCCTCTCCGGTTGACCCGTCTACCTCCATTGCGCCGCTTCTCCCGATGGTTCGCACCGGATGTCCCGCCTCTCTCCCTTCCTGATTTGTCGATAGCCTCGTTGACGTATGTGTGTATGGGGGGAGCAGGGGGCTGTGCTTCCCCAGTTTCCAGTGTCGAGGGAGGGAACGTTCAGCGCCGCTGTCGGCGGAGGAGGGTGGGGGGGGGGGGGGGACGGGCGGGAGCGGGAAGGAGGGGCGAGGATTAATCCGGGGATAGCGGGCGGTGACAGAGCGGGCCGGGGAGCCGCCGCCACCGCCACCACCATCGCGGGCGCTCGGTGAGTGCTGGTCGTACCCTGACGTCTCCGTCCGCTGCCGCGAGGTGGGGGTGAACTACCAAGGGAACCAACCCCCACCCCCCATCGCCTGGCTCAGCCCCGTGGATATGGCCGCAGTGTGGGGGTGGGGCGGCCGTGCGGGGGAGGGGCTGAGCCCCGGGGAGGGAGCGGCGAGTGAGGCGGCCCCGCTGGCCGCTGACCGGTGTCTTGCGTAATCCGCCATCGATCCGCTGTGCCTTGGGTGAGGGGCAGCGTTAGGCCGCGGGCGCTGCCCTCGGGGCGTCACGGGGAGGGGAGCGGGGCTGCTGGGGGGCGGTGGTCCGGCGGTGCTCTGCTCCGAGCACGTTGACCTGTCCGGCGTTGGGGGGGTCTGAGCTCCGGGGCCGGGGGGGGGGGGAGGGGTAGTATTGAAAGATGAAGCGGAGGCCGTCGTGGCTAGGACGAAAATAACCTTGTGTGGCTTATCTCACGTGCTGGTTGGCTGTCTGTGTCGTTGTGTGGCAGGTGGGGCTGCTCGGCCAGCCTGGAGAGGAGGCTGGAGAAGGGAAGATGTCCTCGGAATCTTTCTGTCTGGCTGCTCAGGCCAGGTTTGACTCCAAATGGCTGAAGACAGACCTGCAGGTAAGGCATCGGACTGCCGCGTCGCACTTTTCGGATGTGGATTGGGGATGCTTGTCATCCAAACTGCTGACAGACATCAGCAGCAGTGCTCTTGAGCCAGATGCATATGCATCAGTCTGAGCTTGAAGGAGCACAAACTCATTTTGAGCTGCATTGTTGCTCCAGTCTCTCTGCAGAAAAGCAAGCTGGGCTACATGTGTTATTTTTATAGAGAGCCAAAGCACGCATCTGTTTGAACTCAGAAGTTCTCCATTTAGGCTGTCGCTCAACTTCTTGTGTGCCTAAAAGCTAGTCGTTCTAATGCACGAGAGAACTGCTGTGAAAGATAATGGGAATATAATTTATATTTGAAAGGGTTCAGATACGCTTTTACCGTCATTTTTTTGGCTAACAGGCATAGGCTTCCTTTTAAATGCTCTTACCCCAAGGGAGTTGATTCTGTATTGAGTCTGTCAAAGAGGTGTGGCCAAAATGGAACTGTTTTTTGTTGAGATGTACTGGTACTTGGTGGAAGTTTTGCTGTAGAAGATGGTCTGCTTATTTATTTAGACTGTGTGATGCAAGAATGAGCACGTTATCCTGTTTTCCCAATTCAAATGTGAAAGCTATGAGGAAAACATTGACTAATTAGAGTGATATAGGTCAGTTTTGGATAAAATGGGTGAGTCCTTGAGTCGTATGACTTCTTCCTTCTTCCAGATGTTACACATAGATGCCTTACTTTGAATAGACCTCCAACTTCCTGCTCAAATCGCTAAAGTTCCTGTTGGGATAGGCAAGCTGATGTTAATGTTTTGATACAGATAAAGAATTTTAAAAAATAAATTGCATCCTGAGTGACTTTACCCAAAATTATATCCTGGATGGTCTGGGTAGTTCAGCTGTTGCATTTAGACAAGGAACTGTTCCTTTGCAGTTGTGATCCAGAAGTAGCTACCTACAGTATTTTACATCTAATGAGCTAAATCAGATTCTGGAATAACAGAGCTTTGAAGGTTATATTATACAGTAAGTTTTGTATGTAAATACTATAAAATGACAGGGGTTGGTCTTGAGTTAGCTAGATGATTCTGTCTTTCCTCTTTTATTCTTTCTAGACTTTGAAGTTTCTGTCCAAAGTTATTTGTTTTGGCATAGGAGGTAAATAAGTGTAGTACAAAACAATTTGAAGATGAATGTGTGAAGAAATATAAAAATACTATTCTGGACACTGATTGCTGAGTTGTAGTGTTGCTTTGGCTATTGTAGTATAGAAGAAAATTGTAGCTGGTGAGTGACAATCATTTTTTAACTACTGCTGAGTGTGTGTTGGCTTCTTCTTTTATTATACAAGATGAAAAATGTGACTGTTGGTGTGATTTGTCCTATTTTTCCTTTCATTTATAAAGCCTTTTTTCAACATGCCTCCTTTTTTTTTTTTTTTTTTTTTCTGCTTATGTGCACTTTTGACAGCAGTGTTGCCATTTGTACCTCAAGGATTGTTTTCAACTAAGTGCATATAATTGCAGTGACGTACTTGTCTTTTATGGGATGTTTGTGCAGCCAATGAGTTGTAACAATTCCATTAAACAATAAGAAGTTTTAATTTATGACAAATTTCTATGAGCAAGTTGTTTCATAAAATTTTCTTCTGAATAATAACAAGTTAAACTTGTTATTTACTTGCCTTGTAATTGCCAGAGTATTCCCTTTGCTTTCTTCCAATCGTACTCCAGCCAAAATAATGAGATTAATGAAATAAGAGAACAGTAATCGTTTGTGATCTCCTGGACACAAGCGTTTTTCTCTTCTCTGGAATGTGAAGAGGCCACCAAGGTATGATACGATTTTCTTACGAGGTTAGCAGGTTTTGGTATTACACAGGTCCAACAACAACAACAAAAAGGATTAGTGGTACATATGGATCTCGTATCTCTCCTTTGGGTGTATTAAATGGCAGATGTCTTCTGTCAAGTAAGGGGGTTTTAGGCTCTGGGGAATTTCTCTATTGCATGATTGACTATTTTAGCTACTGATCAACTGGCATGACCTAGCTATGTGTGAGATCTCTTTACAGGTGTAAATCTTATACCTCTCTGTGTTCTGAACATGCAGTTTTCCTGCTGTGTGTATTTTTACTTGCTATCTACTGAAAGGCCCCGTCAGTTTTCAAGGGACTGTCAACAGAAATTGGAATTACGATTGTAATACTGGAGATTGTAACACAGGGGAGGTTTGAAGAAAGACACGCCAATTTAAGTGAATGAATCAAAACAACTACAAAGCATTTCTTAGAATTTGACTCTGAAACTCTTTACTTTGCAGCTAGCTTTATATATCTTTCTGCTATACAGCAGGTAAGGAGCGTGTTGGTAGGATCCTTTGGAGAAAGTTATACTGGGGAATCTTTATGCTTAGAAGACATACAGAAGTTATTCTCTTTAAAATTAGCTTTTTTTTTTTTTTTTTTTTTTTTTTTTCCTATTGAAGTTCCTTGTTGTTGCTTAACATGAGGAATATAATTAGAATTGGAGGATAATATTTCTTTAGGTTGGCTAGTGGTCTCCAAATTCTGACTCCTCCGCTTTTTTTTTTTTTGCCCCTGCTATCAGGCTGATGTCTCTGGCAGCTATTGATAAAAGCTTAAAGGCACTGAACTCTCTCTGAAGATCATTGGGTTCTTCTTTATTTTAGTTCAAGACAGTGTTGCATTAATAATGTAATAAATGACACGATAACATTGTGTGCATTAGTAGCAGTATGTAAGATGGTGGTATTATTATAATAAGAAAAGAGTGATAGGTGGACTTCAGGACAGATTGTGTTTAATCATCTTTGAGAGCTACTGTTCTAGCTTGTATCCAGTCCAAATTTAAATGCCCTTATTCAGTTTTACGATGTTTGTGTTAATAGACAAAGACAGTGTGCTGTAGCATCTTTTTACTGTTGTTAAGAGAATATTAAAGACACACGTCCTTCTGTAGGAACAGAGAGCCTTTATCTTGCAGCAGTAACTGAAGTGGTATGAAATGTTAGTAGAAACTTGCATGTAAGCAACATAATTTTTTATTTTCAGATAAGTTTCAGATCAGTATCTGAAACTTATCTGAAACTAATTTAATCCATACTATGATAGGAAGCCTAAGTGCTCTACAAAGACCTGCCTGCCGCCCACGACTGTTTCAGATCTTTTATAAGGAATTTCAGATTTTTATAAGGAATTGGCCTGCTATTGTGTTTTATGGCTGCTAGCATAGTTTAAAACTAGACCAGTGTCTAGACACATTCATTTTGTGAGCTTTACTTAACAAATGTTATTGTTTTTATCTGTTCTTACTAAATTACTGATTCCTGTTGGACCAAAGTTAGGCTTTGTGTTGTCTGAAAGAGTACAATCTGCTACAGCAGCTGAAAAATTCAGATGGTTTAGCTCAAGTATGAGATTGCATCAGTAATACAATATGTGACATTTTCAGAATGCAAATGTCAATAATATACTGTGTTATCTAACAGCTAAGTAATCTTAGGAAATAATAAAATAAGGCATTGCTGCTAATGTTGGAAGATCACCTGTTACATTCCTAGTATTTTTTTAGGTTTGAATGAATGCATTTTAAAACATCTACTGCGTTTATCTTTAATGAGTGGGAACTGTCTCATTTATCACAAAATCTATATGCAAGGGGAGATTGTGTTTTAATGGCTGCTCTATTAAAGACATCCATTTTTGAACGAGAAACATAAAAAAAAAAAAAAAAAAAAGGAAGGCAGGCAAGATTAAAATTGTTTACTTAAACCTAGATATCCACTTTGCCAAGTCAAATTGTGCTTAAAATAGTTCCAATTAAGTGAGTGTACCGTGCTACCCTTTTTAGAACCTTACACAGAGAACTTTAATTAGTGATGGTTGAATAATGGAGAAGCAGAGTCAGTCAGCTAATGGGATGCTTGTGTGCATTTGATGTTTATTGGTCTGCTTATTCTGTATCCTGGGGAGGACTATAGTGCTTAATAGCAGAGGAGAGGGGAGAAAAGCTTTCATTTTCCTGCAGAAGGGAGAAATACTTTAAGCAATAGTGAAGGTACAAAAGCTATCTACAGTAAGAATAGGATGCATTTTCGTCAGTTTTCATTCAGTTCATGGCTGGCAGGCTATTTGTCATTTTATTTTTGCCCAGATCTGAGAGAAATCTTGAGATGAATCAGCCACCTGTAAGAGTTGCATTTGTCCCAAACCTTTTCACCTTCTCTCTAAAGCTTAATTTGGTGTTCTGATTTTTATGAAAGATTAACTATTCTAGCATCCAGATTGGTATTCCTGCTTGTAAGGTAATGCAAATAAATGATATCTTGACTGTTTCAAGCAAGAAACTAGTCAAAGTTGTTTTTTCTGTTTTGTGGGTTTCCTGTTTGTTTTCTCCTTAGATTCAGCATCCTGATTAAAAAAAAAAAAAAAAAAAAAAAGGATAAACTGCAAATCAAAGCTACTACATTTTTAAGGGTAGCAAAGTTTGCAATGTAGAATTTTTAGCTATTTAAAAATGGAAGTAATGCTGTCCCTTCAAAACAGGGGGAAAGGTAAAGACTATGCTGCATGTGAAATGAAAGGCTGGAGAAATTAAATGCAATGTGCAGGTGTTTGGGTTAGTCAGAGCTACTGCTCTGCAAGTGGAGGAAGTTAGAGAATTTCTCTTCCAAGTTTAAGGGTAAGATTTGATTTTTCTGGGCACATGACTATCAACTATAAACTATCATAAACTATATATAAACTTCTACAAATGGCAGCCTGCTAGTCTGTTGACAGATGGACATTTCTAGTTTAAACCCAAATCTGTTGAAGCAATTAGAAGACTGTTGAACTTTACTGTCTTTGTTATCAGAGCAATGTGTTAAACCTAATGATGTTCGCTGTACTTTTTATAGGTATGATAAGCAGCTGGGGTCTCAGGGCATATGTTAGCAGGAAAGGAAGGAAGCTAGATGGAACATTGAAATGAAAGACAACAGAACAAGGAAACAAATATAAAAGAATCAAAAGAGTGAAAACAGTAGACAGATTTGGGAAAGGATTTACTGTTTTTTCTTGTGATTTTCTTTACTGTTCCTGTGTTGAAAATATTTTTCATCTGTTTCTAAAGAAAAATCTGTTTTAATTAATGTTTTACAAGCAGCTAATGCAGAAGTAGCTGAGTAGAGGAACAGATTCCTCTCCACCGCCACCCCTTAAATGGTGACAGTTCTGAGGTGAAGGTTATTAAGTAGCTTATATTTTAAATCCATAATGAGGTTTATGATTATCTCCTGTTTCCAATGCAGTTATGTAAACAGCAATCCTACCTGGGTGAGTCCTTCTGATGTTTTTTTCCTTTTTTCTTTTCTTGCATCATTTTTCTTGAGCTCCAGTTAAGTTTTATGGAGGCTTCTACGCTTGTTGCAGGAAAGTTCATGAAACCACATCTAGGACGAGATCTGTGGACCACATGGAATAAGCTTTGTCTGATTTAAAGCAGTTGACTTTAGAACCAAGTCACAGCTTCTGATTGCTTTTAAAATAACCTATTGAAAGCAAATCTTGCGTTGAGAGTTCTCAGAAGCTTATCGAGTTGTGGTTGCAATGCTTTATGTTCTTGAAATTTAAGGAAACAGTAATGCCAGTGCCTTGTTCTGTAGAGGGTAGTGGGAAGGTGATGTGAGGGGGCAGAATTTCACAGCTGGGCTCATTGGATGATAGCAACAGCATATGTCAGCAAACTAAATACACTTTTGACTTTAATTAAATCTTGTACCAGACGGAATAAATTACAGTTTAACTGTAGATACAAGATCAGCAAAAGATTAGGGAGAGGTCTGCTTAGTTTACAGTACTGTTCACTTTGAAGGCTCCTCAGGCCCTTTTTGACTTGAGAGAAGTGGTTAGGGCTGAAGTCCTGGTCTGTGAGGGAAGTATGAATTTGGTGTGATCCGTACTTTGGAAATGCAAAGATAAGAAGACGTGGTCTGAATATGAGAATATGTGGTAAATGATGGAAGCGGGCTGCGGTTTGTAAATATGAGGTGTGTAGAAGATGAGATTGCTGTGGTCTTACTTGAAAGAAAGTCAGGAGGTGTCATGGGAAAGATGAGGGAGATACTGGGCTTGGGGAATGGCCTTTAATGTGGTGGAAGGAGTAAGAGAATTAAGAATGTGTTCTGAGGCTGAAGGGTTACTGGTTAGTGGGGTGGAGTAAGGCACTGCTGTTGTCTCAGGCTTGGAAAGAAAGTGTGTGGGTGGTAGGGCAAACAGACCTGGGGGTTCTTGTGGTATATTTACAGAGGGCACATTGCTGGGGGTGTTGCTAGTTGCAAACATTCAGTGAAAACTTACTGCGTTTGTCAAATTAATCTCTTTAAACATTCACAAATGAAGTTACTAAATTATTAGAGGGAAGAAGGTTTGCATAAGTCAAGTGTCTGGTGGGGACAGTGCTAGGCTTGTACTCCTGTACTTGCAACCCCAGTACATCAGAAGTGATGAGGGACAGAAAAGTATGATGTGCTCCTGAAGAATATCTGTGAAAAGTCGTCACGAGCCCTTTCTTTTTCTAATAATTAATGTATTTAATTGTCTGTATGATACAGACTCCCACAATAAACCTAAGGTACTAAATTCTTTCTGTTCATAATTTATTCATATTGAAACATACAGGCTTTCCCTATACTAGTACACTGTAATTAGTACTTGCGTGCCCAGTGAACTAATTGGAAAACGTGGTGAGAAAACCTACTAATTGACAAGCCAGGAATGCAACAGATTTCCTGATAAACCTTAAAACGCTGTAGAAAGAAAGCAACCAAGATTATGTAATCAAAGCAGAAATTTGGCTTTTGTGCCATAGAGTTGACTTATTGCTACCTTTAGCTGCTGGTTTCACAGAATCACAGGCTGGCTGAGGTTAACAGGAACCTCAGGACCCATCTGCTCCAGCCCCTGTTCCAGAGCGGGATGCACAGGGCCACATCCAGGTTGCTTCTGGAGATCCCCAAGGAGGAGACCCCACGGCCTCTGGGCAGCCTGTGCCACTGCTCCGTCACCTGCACAGCACAGGAGTGCTCCTGGTATTTAGGCAGAACCTCTTTTGTTCCTTGTTAACATGAAATAACTTCTGGAGCATGTTTAGCCATGTTTCTGAAGGAATTGAGGTGGATGTGCTTTGACTAGGCTGGGTTCTGGGTTCAGTTTGTGCCCATGGTGTCTTGTCCTGACACAGC
Source organism: Lagopus leucura (assembly GCF_019238085.1). Classification (NCBI taxonomy): domain Eukaryota; kingdom Metazoa; phylum Chordata; class Aves; order Galliformes; family Phasianidae; genus Lagopus; species Lagopus leucura. The sequence continues at coordinate 49,818,273 of NW_024962262.1, read as the reverse complement.
ACCACTGAAAAGAGCCTGGCTGAGTCCTCTGTGGACATTTGCAGCCTTTTTCTTATCAAAGAGGTGCTCCAGTCCCTTCATCATCTCTGTGGCCCTTCACTGGACTCTCTCCAGTGTGTCCATGTCTCTTGTACTGAGGTATCCCAGAACTGGGCACCAGTACTGAACAGAGGGGAAAAATCACCTCCCTCTTGCTGATGAGAGTTTGCCTACTGCAGCCCAGAGTACTATTAGCCTGCATTGCAGCGTGGGAGTGTTGTTGGTTCATGTTCAGCTTGGTGTCCACCAGGCCCCCAGGACCTGTTCTGCAGAGCTGCTTCTCAACTGTGTTCCCCCATCATTCTTTGAAAACCCAAACTTTGCTTGAACTGTTGGCTACTGTAGCAGCAGTTCACTGTTTAATGTGTTTGCTGGACACTGAATAGATTAATGGTGAACTTGTTACAGAGTTGGAGTTGAGTTGCCTTCAGCTATCACACATGTATTAATTGTAAATACTGTTCCTTAAATGTCTTTTCAGGTGGCTATAAGATAATAATTATTTGCTAAAAGAAAAGTCCAATGTTTCTTTACCTTCAAACTTGCCTCCTTTTCTGCTCCCCCTACCCTCCTTC
>NW_024962262.1:49570522-49817559 GCF_019238085.1 Lagopus leucura | reverse complement strand
CCCCCATTAAACCTCTGACAAAATGTTAACTACAGAGTGAATGAAAGAAAGGTTGTTTTTCCGGAGAGCGCTTACAGTGTAAACTTCCATGCAGCATATTTGGAGAAGGAGGGGGAGCTGTGTCTGACCTATAATCTCGGTGGTTGCTTTATCTTTCTGCAGCATACCAAGAAAATGACTTGGATAAGAATTCAGACAGTAAACCCAAGGCAGAAGAAATTTTTTTTTACTTTTTCAGCGTTTAGTTGCTTAGAAGACTTGTGTGAGCTTTGTGCTATGTGTAAAGATTAGAGGTTGAAATGGAGAGAATTTTCATTCTGCTTTACAGCTGTGTTTGCAGAGGTAGTAAGTTTTATCATTAAAATATTGTTGCGTTATGAAGAACCTTGAATCCAAAGCTTTTAGGCCTTTAGTGTGTAAACTAAAGGGCAGTGACAATTATTTTCTGTATCAGGGCGATTTGAGAATGTAAAGTAAAATGTATGAGAATACAGTTTAATAAACAAAAGTCTTTGTGTAAATCCTTCAATGATATAGGAGCCAGAAACACTGAAATAGCTGTGTTAGGTATTTTTTTCAACCAAAGCTATTGTTAAGAACTGGGAAAATTAAATGATTTGGGTGCCCCACTAAAGAATATGCCCACATCGTATGAAAGAGGGGGGTGTCTCTCTCTCTCTCTTACTGTTGAAATATTTATAGATGTAGAATAATGTGAGAAAAACAGTGATGGAAAAGGGTTCTTTTTCTTTCTTTTCTTTTACGTTATTGGAGTACAACTTTAGTTCACTCTATTCCAATTTTTAAAACAATAAGCCAACTGTAAAGTGTTTAGCAATGCACAGCATTCTGCATGAGGCTTATGTCTTCTCCAGCTCTGAAGAGCAGGGAATGTCACCTTCATTGAAGTATGGTAACAGCACAATTCTGGTGGTATACACCTGGTAAATCACAGGTAACTTGAATAAGATCTAGGTCAGACTGTCTTTTCTCTCACATCCCCTTGAGGTCAGGAAGTGAGAAATGCATATGCTTTGTGATCTTGTATCTTATGCTGAAAAAAGAATGAAATCATTAGGACTTGTTGAGTTTGTGGAGTGCACAGTGGGAAGTCAAAAAGCTGACATGGGAATACAGTTTGCTACGGTGGTGCAACTTTAATTTTTCTTGTCTTAGCTTAGATCAGCTAATGATTTCCCTGCTATTGGTTGTGACTCATGAAAACTGTAACCTTTCCTAAAACGTCTTTGGGAAACTGATAAAGTATAAATGGACTTGTACGTATAGTGGCAAATATTTGCAGCAGTTATGTAAGTTATTTATATTATTCCTCAGTTAAAACATTTTGGATTTGAATGTTAGTTACAGTTGTGTTACAAAGATGCTTCTAAGTAAGCTTTCAGGATTTTCCTTAGATGTCTCCATTTGCACAGCTCTAGAATACTGAAGGCATTCTGTTTTCTAGTTTCACGTACTCCCCTTCTCCCTTAGGCTATATGGTTGCAAATAGTAGCCTGGTTATTAAGGAGTTCACTTGATGCAGGCACCTGTTTTACAGCATTCTGGAAAGCAGAGAGCATCATCTGAGGAATATTAGGTTGTCTTGGTCAATGGGGTTCTCTTCAAGGAAGGTGCAAATTGGTAAATCCTTGGGAGGCCAGTCTCATAGCTGGTAGTTTTGTGAGCACTTCATGCTGGCATGGTTCTGCCATTTGATCCGCCGTGTTTGTTCCACTACACACTTAGTTTACTGAGAACTGACCTGTGCTAAGGCTCAGACAGCCCTTGGGTCTTCCCCTGAGCACAGCTTGCTTTAGTCTTCATCAGTCCCATGATCTGGTTCAGCAGATGCTCACACAAATGCATTAATCAGCACGTGAGAGGAAGTATTGTAGCAGCTGGAAGGAAGAGGGAGTATTGTGACCAGAGCTCTGCACAGCAGGGTGGTTTGAACTGGCTGAATGTGCCTATGATGCATGGTCTGGTTGTCATGTGTTCTTTGACTGCCCTGCTCCTCAGTTACTGTAGAGAAGGCTGTGCTGACTTTCTTTGTGCTTCCCCATTTTTTGACTTTATGTAGCATAGCTTTTCCTGAAGGGAGAAAAGGATTTCCCTCACATATTTACCTGAATTACTGCCTGATGTCATTTTGAATACGTGTGCGGTTTTGAGGTGATCAAATCATGCTTTTGAGGAGAACTATTCAACAAAAGAAAGATCATCTTGGTGTTTTTGAGTCTACCTAAAAATGACTGCTTTCAGCTTTTAATCTGAAAATAGCATAACTGCAGAATCAGAAGATGATGCAAGCCTCTATCAAACACACACAAATAATTTACTAGTCAGATGATACATGGTGGTTTTTTTTTTTTTTTAAGTTTTGTCTGGGTTGATTCTAGGAAAAATACAATTGCAAGTAATTATATATAATTTATTTTTAACAGCTTGCTTTTACACGAGACGGACTCTGTGGTTTGTGGAATGAAATGGTAAAAGATGGGGAGATTGTGTATCCTGGAACAGAATTTACACAGAATGGTGAACTACCTCCAAGAAAAGGTATGACTTTTCTTAAACGTTTGTTTCTTTTTTTTTTTCTTTTATAGTGATGATGAAGATGGAATTCAGAATTTGTTCTGTAGCAAAATTTTGGTTTCTTTTCACCTGCTTATAAATTTGCCACTGTTTTTATTTTGAATGAAATACACTTGAAGGTGGTTTCCTAAAAGTCTACAGGACAGTAACTTCTGAGTCTTCAAATGAAGGCTTAAATCTGTTTCAGTCTTTGGAAACTGAACACATCATAACCAGATGTGTTATGATGAGTGAGACTTGGCAGTGTCCTCTTGGTTACTTTGCTCAGTGTGTTTACAGCTGAGGCCGTGGTATAAAGGAGTTGGGCTGAGGAACAGGTAAAGGCAGTAGTGCTATTTCAAATTTTGTGTCTTCATGAAGTGACTAAAAGGTCAGTTAAAAAATGCCCACAATCTGACTGAGCATGGGGTGCTTTTTTTTTGTCTTCTATTCAGATGAACAATCACATTCTTTTGTGAGAGGTTTTACGAGCTCAAGATTTTACAGAAGGAATAGTTTTATTAGTAACTGTTGTTGGATGGTTTTAAGCTTTCTCAAATAGCTTGGTTTGGCATACCCTTTAATTTTGCCTTTATCTGCATCTGTAGTTAGCAGAAAATATTGCTAGTTGAAGTGTTCCTTCAGAAAACTTCATGCACAGAACGTATTCCTCCATTTGAAAGTGATTCTCTGCCATTGTTTGGCCTGAGCTGAAGATGTGAAAAGATGATGTATGGGTTGACCCAGAATCCCACGTATCTCTGAATTTTTTTTTTTTTTTTTTTTTAATTCTTAAATGTAGCACTGACTTTAGACTGGTTTTCTGAGACGTTGTGAAGCAAGCAAAGATTTCCTTTGAATCTTTAGCTATGTTTAAATAGCACGAGTAGTCTGCCTTTTTGTTCCTTTGAAGGGGTGAAGTGAAGCTACAATAGTTTAGATATTTGAGTATAGCCTTCTCAGGCTCTTGGCTCTTATAATTAGTGTGCAATTCCTTTCCCTTCACTACAGCTACAGCTCTGTTATTGCAGGCTGGGCTGCTCTGAAGAGGCACTTCATTCTTGCAGTGGATAATCAGCAGAGGAATAAACTGGAAGAATATGCTTTTGGTAGTGAAGCATTTATTTTCTCTCTGGGAAGAAAGTGCAGATATATATATGTATATATTTTTTCCTATTAGTGGAAACGTTTGGTTAGGAATAGGCTTGTTCTTAATTCATGGCACTTTTGGGAAGATGTGTATGATCAATGTGTTCAACAAAATGTGTTTGCATGCTTCCAGTAACATCTAAGGACACAGCTGTGACAGCAGTGATGTCCAAATACAGATGTAGCATGACATGTACTTAAAAGACAGCTGCCATCAGGAGATTGGAATCAGATGAATACCTTGTACTGGAAGCTGTGTACTGGAAAGAGTAGAAAGTATGGAATAAGTTAGGAAGTCATAACTGGACGTTTTGAAGATGTCAGTTAACCACACAAATCTAATTTTTTGTTGTTTCCACAAACTTCTGCATAGGTGGAATTCCCATCTCAATTAACTATCTTAAGTTCTAATAGAGAAGTATAAAATGAACTTTGTCCCATTACTGGGTTTCCTCTTCTACTCCCCTCCAAACTGAGAGTTGAACCTTTGTCTGTCAGCTTGATGCTGGTTAAGTTGCTGGTATTCTGAGGTCCTGGGTTATGGGAAAAGGGGCTGTAAGAGATGGCTTCGTAGATCGAACTTCATGCTAATGCTATTACGTCCCAGTCTGATCTTTGGCAGAGAGAACAGTGGTGTGTGTTTTCTTTTTTTTGTTTGTTTGTTTTTGTATTGGGATTGAAATATTTCCTGTATCTTGGATTACCAAGTGCTATTTCAGAGTAGTTGTAAAATGCAGTCCTTGCTTAAAGCATGCTGTGTAACTGTTGCCTCATGATTGACATGAAGGTATTCATAGAGCTGTCTGCTGGGAAACAGCTGCAGGGTTTTTACTTCTGTGTAGGATTCCTGACTGGATGGGTTTGCTGGAATATGGGAGGAGCACAAGACCTTCCTCTAATAGAGGTGCCTGAGGCCATTACAGATTGTCAGTTATTTTCTTCACTGAATAAGTGTAAGTTCCAGCTTTAGTTGCTTCCATTTTGTTACCTGCCTGTGAGGGGTTAGGCTATTACTGGCCACACGTGGTGACTTCTTGTGCTTTGCTTTGGGAGCTGACTTAACTGAGGCAGGATAGTTTCTTCAGTTGCTCAATTGGAACATACCTACTTCAGCTTGGAGGTTTAAGATTATAACCCAAAATATAGTTTAGAGAAAGTTATTGCAGAGAACTAATGCAGTTGCTTTTGCTCCTTACAATGTTCACACTTCATTCTGATAATAATGAATATCATAGAATGGTCTGAGTTGAAAAGGACACAGTGATCATCTGGTTTCAACCCCCTGCTATGTGCAGGGTCACCAACCACCAGACCAGGCTGCCCAGAGCCACATCCAGCCTGGCCTTGAATGCCTCCAGGGATGGGGCATCCACAGCCTCCTTGGGCAACCTGTTAATTTTAAATTAAAATGGGCTCTCAGCTACTGCTTCTTCTGGTGTGTGTTGTTTTGTGGACTGCCTCGTTATTTGTCATTTTGGCTTACGCTGGCTTTACTCAAGACTTACTCCTTCCTGCCTCCCTCTCCCTTTTGTAATAAGTTCCTTTTAATAAGGGAGTTCCTTTTTTTTAATTTTTATTTTAAAAAATCTCTTTCCTTAATGTAACTGAACTTCCATCATTCTGGGATCCGTGCTGCTCCTTTCAATTTAGACCGACCAGCTTCCCTAAAGAGAAAGTGGTTGTGTGTAAGAATAGTGACAAGTCTGTGTGGAATGATTTGTCATGGGCTTTGAATGTGGTTTTTAGCTCAGCTTCTTCCTCCTTTCCCCCTCCCCCCCTTCCTATTCTGCTCACACAGAAAACTAAAGAAACTCTTCCTTGCAGATTTGCTTGTGCTTAAAGTCACGGTTATTTTTATACAATACAAAGATGAAGTTCCAGCCTGGATTGGAACCTCTTCTGTTTGCAGAGAGGAGCTAAGTTCATAGTCCTTTGCTGTCAACCTTTGCCAAGGATCTGCTATAAAGCATAACAAGTTCTCTTAGAGCTCTTTGCAAAACATAGTGTCTTGGCACACCACCCTTCTTCCCACTAACTGAGATCCCAGCTGCTGTGGAGTGTGTCTGTACATGTGTGGGTGAGTGGAGAAACACTGAGGTTATGGTGGCGATGTGGGAATATTTTAAACTACTCTGGCTCAACAGGTTGCTTGGTTTAACTGTGTAGTGGAATCTGTGCCTTTTAAAATTGTTTGTTTGTACTTTGGAATAAAACCAGCTCTATTCAGTTGTGTTTTGGATGTGTTTTATCATGCTAATGATTGCTGGGCTGTTGGCTGCTCGTTAGTATTTGATAGGAAGGGTCATATTCAATATACATTCTACTTGAAAGTGAAATATGCAGATGTTATCCTGCACTCACATGACCTCTACTATCACTTCCTTATCTCGCAAGCTCAACCTCAGCGTGCATTGTGCTGTTGTCTATCTTTTTATTTTTATTTTTCCTGTTTGCCTTGTCTTTGTTTGCCACCTCCTGTGTACTACTGTGTGTTACAGATTACGAAACATGGACTTTAAATACAAATTTGTATAAATAAGACAGCTTGGAAAAATGTACTGTGGGTGTTGCTATTGTCTCCAGCCAAAGACATTTTTAACAAATAGGCAGTCACAGATCTGGTTACAATCAAATGACATTCCTTTTTTTTTTTTTTTTTTTAATTCCAGGCCAAATGAAAAGAATAACTGAATATATTGGAAATTGTTAGGTTGTGTTTGTATGCTGAGAGCTTTTGTTATCCAAGTGAGATACAAGGGGAGTGTGGGGCAGGTGCAGTATACATAGATGTGCTGTGTTTTTCTACAGCTTTAAGGGTCTTTCTTATTATCATTGTCTGAAATGTGCTTCTGCTTTTGGGGTGGTTGTTGGGATTGTTTGGATTGTTGTGGCTTGGCTGTCTGGGAAGGAGTCTATGTAGTCTAGGCTAGCAGAAGGGAGTGGAGGACCAGTGGCTTCTAGGAGCCTGATAAAAATGTCTGAGACTAATCTCTTCAGGGCTTTCTTTTAAATGCTGATCTTGAGAAATTGTGAGGGTTGTTTTTAGAAGTGAAGGTCATAGTCATATGCAATTGCTTATGAAGCCCTGAGTTGCAAAGCAATTGAACTGGCTGAAGGTAAGGGAATGGGGATCCACATCCCTGAGGTGAGTGAGAGACTTTCAGCTGTCTACATCTACTGTATTTAGCTAATTGGGGCTTTCATGCAGTCTTTGATTACAGAGATAAGTGACTAATGTCAGTTTTCTGTCTTAGTGAAAGTAATCCTTAAAAAGGATTGCAAATGCTTTTCTATTGCTTAGGGACAAAGTGGTGGTATTATTTTCATTGCTTGCTGGTAATTACTAAGATGATAGATACACTAGAGATTTTGAAATGCTGTTGCATGAAATTAGTGTGAATGCTAATATATAGACCTTTTTGATTTTAAAATTAAGACAATTTGTTGTATTTTCTGTGCTGAAATATGAAAGTAAATGCAGGAGAAATGCAGGTAGTTGGGAGCCAAGTCTGACCTCGAGTGTGCTCTTTGCAATAGTGACTTTGTGTGTTGGTGTGGATTTAAATAAAGTTCCCTAAGAGGTTACAACAGTGATTTCTGGATTTTAAGGTCACTGTCTTATGAAATGTAATGTAAGACCTACCACCTATGGCAGTTAACGTGGTACATACCACATTCCCCCTCCCCCCTCCACCCCTTTTGCTCTTACTAATAGACAATCGTGCTGTAAAAATTGGGCTCCGAGTTTCACCTTTCACCTTTCTAATCTAGAACTGACTTAAAGGAGAAGGTACCTTAACCAGTCTTTTTTTTTTTTTTTTTTTTTTTTTTCCCCTTCTTTAGATGATAGCACTGAATGCCAAACTGCATCAAAGAAAGAAGAGCAAAATGACAAAGAAAAGAAAGATGAAGAAGAGGCTCCGCCACCCACTTACAGGGCCAAATCGATTGTGGAGAGTTGGGTATGGGGCAAGCAACCAGGTACTATAGCTGTTCTGGTGATTCTCACTGAAGCAATACATGTTCTGTGTTGATTACTACTTTTGTAGCATTGCAGAGTAATTGGATCAAATGTACTTGTTGACAGATACATGTGTTAGGCTAGTGGAAGAATTTTGGTAAGTGCTTAACTGAGAATCAAGTTAAACATTTACTGTAATTGCTTTCAGATTTAATTAGAGTCATGACTTAGAGAGTCAGTTTACACCTCTCATGTTAGTTGAAGGAGTGATAAACTGGCTTGGAACAAATGCAGTTATACAGATAATTGTTAAGATGTCTTTGGAACGTTTCTTTCCAGTTACAGATACTAAAAAGAAATTACTTAGGTTCTGAAGCCTGAATTTTCTGCAGGCAATAAAGATTTAATAGGTGATTTTTCTTTTTTGATTTCATGGTCTGGTAGAGGAGCTTCAGTGAATCATGGGAGCAATGCTGGAAATATCTATTAAATTAACTGTCTGTCCTGACCTTTGCTGACAGTAGTCTCACCTGTGATTGCAGAGAAGAAATGGTCTGTGTGTTCACTTCTTCACCTGTGACTCTGTACAATACTGATTTTTGTATTCAAGTCAGTTAAAGTTCCCTATTACTCCTTATTATTGTACAGCAAACCCACTGTCTGAAGTGGTCTAAGCTTGAAAACAGCAGTTTCACTTCAGTGAAACAGTGAACAGCAGCTTCACTTCAGTGGTTTGCTTTATAGTTCTGGTGCCTGATGTTGCGCAGTTCAGATGCTGGCATTTACAAACTTTGGAGACACCTGTTATGCTCCTGTTCCTTTTCCCTCACGCAGAAGCACGTGAGGGTCCCTGGTGAGAGGGCTGTCTCTTTAGTGCCAGAATCCAGATCTGCATAGCCTTGTTTTCTGGGACAGCTACTTCACTTGTTTCTGTTGAGCCACGGGACAACTGTCAGTCTGTTGTCCTCTGATATTTGCCAGCCAGCTTGTCCCCTTTTCTTAAGGATGGAGAAGCAGATGGACTTGCTGTCACTCTAGAACTGGGACAGAATTTTGCAGTGCAGGAGGAATGAGAAGAATTGTAGTTACAGTGGGGGGAGGGGGAATGCTGAAGAAGGGGGAATGTATTGAAGAGATGTAAGCTAAAGGTCACATTGTTTTTGTATTGAATTTGTATTTGGTATTTGTTGATGACCAGTATAATAAGACAAATGTAAAAAATGGTAATCTAAATACGAAGTATCTTATTAAATTTCTCCCAACTGACCAAGTTGATTGAGATGGTCCTTCAAGCTCACCCTCCAATTGTTTCTTATAAAATATTTTTTTTTAAAAAGTAAAAAGTTATGTTTGTACGGAGCTTACAGAAATAATTTATTAGCTTCATATACTAAATTTGTATTCCTTGCTGTCTGTTACCTTTTGTGCTTAAAGTCTGCATCGCTTTGATCTGAGTTAATGTCTGTGACAGGCAGATCCGTAAAAAATACTATAAACACACTTGTGTTTTATTAGTAGAGCATTGTGATGGAGCTTTTGCTCCTGATCGTAGGTAACTTTTTGTTTTGCATTTGTTAGAAGGAGAGATAACAATTGCCTTTTGCATCATTCATTTGCATTTCATTGCATCATCATCTGCATCCTGTGGCTTGGTAATTAATTTTTGGAAAAGAAAATACAGAAGATTATTTCAATCTTGGTATTTTTCTTATTTTATAAAATACGTGCAACTCTTCTGAGCTTTTCTTCTGTCATCTATCTGAAAAATAAAATGAACTCTTGAATATTTGTCTGTCAAAAGAGTGAAGGAGCTTTTCAGGAGAATTGTTTCTTAAATGTATCCCTATTGATCAAGTTGGAATGAAAGATTTACTGTGGTTTTTTTTTTTTTTTTTTTTTAAAAAAAATATATTTTTTATTCCTTGACAAGTAAGGTATAATTTAGAGATGTGAGCTTGGAGTTCTTTCAGAAAAAGAACTGAAGAGGGATTTAAAGTCTGCATTTCAGACTTACCACTGAGCTGTATCTGTTGAATTTAATGATTTACAGTCTTACGTTGTCTAGTCATGGCTTTCATAATGTCTGGTGTATATCCATGTTTTGGAAGTGGTGAATACAGTCTTATTTTGCCAGTAAAGTGTGGAGGATCATGCTGTTGAACTTCAGTGGGCTGAACCAAGTCACTAGGCCTTGTGACATCCTTCCTCCCTAAGGGCTGAGGGACTTTGAGAAAGCACAAAAAAAGCAGTTTAGAAAACATGTTGAGAAGCAGAGCTTTTTGTCTTCCTTTCCGTGTCCTGGCACGAGTTCAGAGAAGGAAAATATTTTCCCTGGTTGTAATTTATGCTGTGATGACTGTACTGCCACAACCAGGGCAAGGATGTCACAGTTGTTTTTCTTCTTTCTTCCCCCCCCAGCCTCCCTAGTGATGTTACTATGTTAAATTCTTATAAAATGCATAAGGTAGTAATAAAAATGTGAGTAAGTCATTATTGGACTTTGCTTTTTTCTTCTCTAGATTCTTAGTGTTCATCCATTTCATATTCAGGTCTTACCTGATGTCAGTGTTGAACTGTTCAGGCCTCATTTTGACATGAGTGCTCCTTTAAAGCAACTTCCCGTTGTCCTGTTACCTCAAGGCTATGTGTTCATCATTACCCAAGCACTTCTGATTCTTCCTAAAAGCCTTGTTTTACTACTATCATTGTTGTTTTTCAGATAGTCAGGCCTGATTTATTTTAGCAGTGAATTAAACTGTTTTGCCAGTAAGTCACTGTCATGACGTGGAACTCCTGGAGGTCTCCATGTGTACTAGTGAGAGCTTGTTTATAGATAATACCATGTCTTGTTTCCTTGATAGTATTAGCATAGCTAATTGCACTGAGAAATGCTTCAGAGGCATTACCTAAGGGAGAGGGGGGTAAAAATTAATCGTGTGATTTCAGTAAGTTGCTATTGAGAAACATGTCTCTAGCAACAGCAATGGGATCTTTCTGCCTTATGTAAGAAAGGGGAAAACATGCTGAAGTTTCATCCTATAAGAGATATTAGCTAGGTAAATACATCTAAGTTTATAGTGTGGTCAGAAGAAATTGAAAGAATTCACAGTATTGAAATTTAGTTTTTGATAAATTCTAGATCAAGTCTTTTTAAGTTAAGATTCAGGAATGTTGATGGAAACAATGGTTCAGTGAAAGGAGTCAGGGCCTAGCTCAAAATGCTTACCTCCCTGTTTTTTCTTTCACTTTTTTTTTTTGTTACCACTTCAAACAGATTTTAAGTCCCTCCCTCCCCCCCATCTAACTTGGAAATTACTGTCTGTCTCCAAGCATCCTTTTCCTGGCTGTTTATGCTTTTCAGAGGATGTCCCTGAAAACACTCCCTGAGAAGCATAAAACACGTGTGAAGGTGTAGATGAGGCTTATATCTTGCCATTCTGCTGTGTGTCTGAGTATTTGAGCATCAACTTAAAGTTCTGCTGCTTTCAGGAAATGTGAGCTCATTGTAGCATTGTATTCTTCACAAATTGTTTGAATTTTTAGGCCTGAAATCCCTTTACATCCTATCATCTGTATTTGCCTTTACTAAGACTTGTGGCCCAGTGGAAGTCCTTGAAACTTTTCAGTTTGATAGGGGCATTTTTGCTGATCATCAGTTCACCTGTAAAAAGCCTGCAGTGTTCTCTGCAAAAGCTACTGTTGTAAATGTTAAGAAACCATTTAGTACGTTAATTCCTATTAAAATCCTAAAAAGGGAGCAGACATGCTTTGGTAGGCAACCTGTCTTAGACTCATGTCAGGTTAGTGTTCTGTCTGTGGCTGAGATGGTTTAAGAAGTTACAGACTTTAGCTGCCTGCTTTGCCCCCTTAAGTTTGCTGACATAACCAAATAGCGCATCACTCCTTAACCCTATTCTGTCAAATGATCTAGGTTAAACACTGCTGGTATTTTTCCTTCTAATGCAGGGAATTTCTGGCAGGATGAATTAAGAAGTGATGACATGTAGTTATGTTAGCTGCTGCGGGATGGGAGGGGTGTGATGAGTTTTAACAGAAGATGGTAAAACCCTTATATATCTCTCCACGACAGCCAGAAACATATCTGATTATAGTTGTCACTTAACAAGTATTTTGCTAATGTTAACTTGAGAATTTAAGCTTGTATGTTATGACTTCAGGTCTTACGCTGTACATGTGGATTAGGTAAATAATGTCTCCACTCTTCATAAAATGATTCACAAAGCAGAGTTTGGCAAGAGGCATTTAGCATCAAGGACTGACATAAACACTTTTGGTTAAAGAGTTCCCTGTAACCTTCTAAGGTGAAATTTGAATCATTACTATTAACAGGCTGTTATCTCATCAGTCTGTTTAGTTCCTTTGTAATATATATTATTCAGATTTGCCCAACTTCACTTGATCTATTCCTTAAAGTACTTAAATCCTTCTGAGAAGGAAACTCATATTAAAAAAAATATAAATTTGTTTATGTAGTAAGAGTAGATTTAAAGAAGAGGAAGTGTGTAGATACAGCTCACTTAAAACTGAAGAACTTACCTCTAATGAAGTAAGACAGTCCTTGGTCCAGCTTTGAGATAACTGAGATGTAGGGTTACTATAGCTAAAATTATGTCTGAAATAGCTGTTCCAGATTTTACTTGCGCTTCTCAATCTGAAGTGGCTACGGTTTTAGGGGTGAGAAGAGTAGAGGAGAAGAATTTTTCAAACTAAAGTCGTTGAAGCTGATTATTCAGTTTTTTTAATGGTTTGAATGTTGGTGAGGCTACGTCATATTTTCTGCATGAATAAATTATTTTTGCATGTAGTCTTGAAGTATTTGAAGATAGTGTGTTGTAACTGAATGCTTAGAAGGCTAAGTGCTTCAAAATTAGATTCCTTCCAGCCGTTCTTTTTGTGCATAAAAAGTGATGAAATAATTGTGATTAGTTCCTTTTACTAACTCTTGTATTGTCTTAATTCAACTTCATTTGTTGACAGGAAAGCAAAATAACTTGCTTCTGAGGTGATAGTAAATTATACTGTGAAATTTTTCTTTTGAAACTGTTAGTCTGTCTAGTTCCAGTTATTTTGAAGTATTATGTTGATCTTCTGCATTGAAACAGAATTGAATCTTTGAGGCTTTTAAAAAGTTTGTTTTTTCTCAAATAAATCAGTTGTCAGATCGTTGAATGTGATGCTGAGTATCTTATAGTTTATCACCAGTATGCATTGCTGAACTACTGGGAATGAATTTTCTGAGTGCAACTATGAATGTCACAGAATCATAGAATGGCTTAGATTGAAAGGGACCTTAAAGCTCATCCAGTTCCAACCTCCTGCTGTGGGCAGGACTGCCGCCTACTAGCTCAGGCTGCCCAGGACCTCATCCAACCTGACCTTGAATGCCTCTGGGGATGGGCCATCCATAAGCTCTCTGGGCAGTGTGTGCCAGAGACTTGCTGCCCTCTGAGAAGTGTTTATTTCTCACATCCAACATAAATCTCCCCTCTTTTAGTTTAGAGACATTCCTCCTTGTCCTTTCGCTATCAGACCATGTAAAAAATTGGTCTCTCTCCTGTTTGTAAACTTCCTTGAAGTGTCAGAAGAGCACAGTGAAGTCTCCCTAGTTCCTAGTCCCTTTTCCAAGCCAAACAAGCCCGACTCCCTCTGTCTTTCTTCATAGGAGAGGTGTTTCAGCCCTGTGATCATCTTCATGGACCTGGACCCTCTACAACAGCTCTGTGTCCTTTTTGTGCTGGGAGCCCCAGGCCTGGACACAGTACTCCAGACAGAGACTCATGAGGGTAGAGTAGAGGGGCAATCCCCTCCCTCTCTCTGCTGGCCACCCCTCTTGTTGATGCAGAGCTGGATGCAGTTGGCCTCCTGGGCTGCAAGCTCACACTGCTGGCTCATGTCCAGCTTTTCATCTACAATGACCCCCCAGTCCTTCTTTGCAGGTCTGTTCTCAGTGTGTTCTTCTCCCAGTCTGTACGCATCTGGGATTTCCTGACCCAAGTACAACAGCTTGCACTTGGCATTGCTGAATCTCATGAGGTTCATGTGAGCCCACTTTTTAAGCTCATCCAGATCCCTTTGGACGGCATCCCTTCCTTCTGTTGTGTCAACTGCACCACACAGCTTGGTATTGTCAGTAAATTTGCCTAGAGTACACTTACACTTGATTCCACTGTGTCCCTAGATAAACCCTTGGAGGACACCACTTGTCACCATCCTTTACATGGATATAGATCTGCTGGCCACAATTCTCTTACTGCGACCATCCAAGCAGTTACTTATTCACTGAATAATATACCCTTCAAATCCATATCTTAACAATTTAGAGATAAGAACTTGACATGGGACCGTATCAAAAGCCTTGTGCGTGTATATGTACGTGTGTGTGTGTGTGTGTGTGTGTATACTTATGTATATACACCTGCATATTTGTAGGTACACAGATGTAGTACAGTGTGTATGCAACAGTTTGATTGAGAACTTGTTCTGCTTGACTTGATGTATGCTGTGTACTTTTGTAGGTTTCTGGTTTTTATGCATTCAGAGTTTGTACTGTAGTTTGTATCATCAGTTGCAACAGAGAAGCTGGGGATCTTGGAAACAGAAACAATGTGGTTGATTGGAACCAATTCTAGAATTGAGCAGTTGTAGTATTTCAGGGAAATAAGGAGTTGTAATCAGAATGTAGATAGTCTCTGTGTGTTCTGTTTCTTCCCAGTTATCCCCATGATGTATGTTTAGTAAACATGTTATTTTGAAAGGAAGGGCTTTGTCACAGGAGAACATGTCATTCTTAACTCTTGGGAACAATTTTAGGGACTGTTCACCTTTAGATAATTTTTCTGCTAGGAGGGAATTACGAGTACTATAGCTCTGTTTGTAGACTGCTGAATTGGGGTCTACTTGATTTCTATAACACTAAGCGTAGACTTTGTCTTTCCTGGACATAAGCAGTAATAGAAGTGCCATTGACTATGTCTTTAATATTCCCGTGGATATTTGAGAATGTAATATTGGGAATTAACCAGCAGAATGAAATAGGTTGCCAAAAAGAATAATATTTTAAAAAGTCTATCTGTAAAACGAAGCATTGGTTGTTTCCTGTTTCACTGTTATGTCCCAGTGGTATTAAGAGATTGCTAGGGTGTATTTAGGAAGGGAAGAAAAGCAGTGTTTGTCTTTTCTGTTGGCTTATGTAGAGAGATCGTGATACTGGTATGTCAGCACTGATGGTGTTCTGTTACAAGATAAATGTTAAGTCATGCTTTAGGTAACAGCATTAGCCTCAGAACATGTAGCAATTTTAATTTTGCTTCTGAGTAGTGCTAATACTTTGCAACTGAGACTTTTCCTTCAAAATTGTGGTTATTGACCTCAAAGTATGCTGGAGCTTCAGGCTGCAAACTAACATATTAATCCATTAAAGGTTGCCAATAAGCTTAAACCAAACAAACCAAATGTGCTTTAAGCAGGCATTTGCTTTGTCTTACTTTACATAGGGATCTGAAGTAGTTGTGTGCAATCTCTTGACTGTCAGCCATACCAGGAAATTTTATAGGATACATTTTAAGGACAGTTTGGCTCTTTTGTCATATTCTTCTGTGAATTAAAGTATGGATGTGTGTGATAGCTGCTATTGTTCTTGTCTAGTTTTTGAAGTCTAGATTACAAGGAACACTTTTTTATCTGTTCTTACCGAAAAAAGTAAGTTGTTCCTCATAGATGGAAAAATGCGGACTGTCTCAGGGAAAGGAATCTAACACATGAAATACTGAAATGTGAGTAGCAGTATTGAAAGCAGGCTGGGTTGAGGGCTGACAACAAGCTGTATGCAACTGTGCAATGTGATATAGTGTTAGAAGAGGCCACTTGAATACCCACTCTCCTGGGTATCCGGAGTTGCATTGCAGAAAGGGGACAAAACTTTGATGTATTTTGTAGAATTACATATGAAAAAAAACCTTCATGTCTCATTAGATACAGTTTTGAGCTCCAAAGGCTGCTACTAGTGCATTTCTGTAGCTTGGAAATTGCTACTCCAAAATATGTTTTCTTTTTTTTTTTTTTTTTTTCCTTTGAGGCATCTTTTCACAAACACTGTTACATATATGTAGACATAAAAAGAAAATAAAATAGAAAAACCTCTCTTAAGAAGAAACTTAGTTGATCTTCATCCTAGGAAATAAATCTCCAGAGAACGTAAAAGAAACAGACCAACCAAAAAAAAACCAGCCAAACAAAACTACAAGTCAATCAAACAAGAGCAACAAAACACTGTTCCCAAATTCTGTGTTTTGAAGCTGTTGTTGTTATCATCTGTCATTACATTATTAGGACTGTAGAGTGTGGAATGCTTGTTTTGGTTAGCAAAGAATTAGTTATCTGCTGTTGCTGCACAGGCCACATCTTCAATTTGCTGATGATACCCGTGTCTTTTAAATTTCTTGCATAATTTGTTTCAGAATGCAACCACTTCTTGGCAGTGGCCCTAGAGCTTCTGAGAGTTATTCTATGACTTCTGAGAAACTTAAGATAATGTATATCATTGGAAAATGAAAATATGGCCTCCATGTTGTTGCTTGTACTTAGAAGTCTAGCACTGACGCCTGCTGCTGATAAGAGTTTTCCAAACAAACAAGTTATATGGCACACTTGCATAAATATTTTCTATGATGTTTTCATTTCAGACATGAAATATAAAGGTTCAGATGTATTCACACAGTACCAGTTCTGATGATTACCTTAGCTTTTGTCTAAATATCTGTTAAATATGACTTGTAATTAAGTAATACGTACTGTTAGCATTTGCACATTAAATATAGAAGCAGTGAATTTCACTGGGTTTTACAATTTAGACTTCTGGTCAACTAATGGTTTTTAATTTGTCTTGACATCTGTTGGCAATGTATGTAACAAAGATGAATGCTTATCTTTCTCTGATTTTTAGATGTGAATGAATTGAAAGAATGCCTACATGTACTAGTGAAGGAACAACAGACTCTGGCCACACAAACTGCCACAACAGCTCTTTCAGCTATGCGGCTAAAGCAGAGGCTTGTTATCCTGGAACGTTATTTTATTGCGTTGAACAGAACAGTTCTTCAGGAGAATGTCAAAGTTAAGTGGAAGAGCAATAGTATCCCTCTGCCTACTGTGGACAAGAAAAGGTAACGAGTTGTTGTCATGCATGGACAAGTTTCTATTTCTTAAGGTATCTGGTGCTATCTGCCATACAGTTTTCCTCCTTGGCAGATGTTTACTTATGATGTTGATGGCTTTTATTATAATTCATAGAATGGTTTGGATTGGAAGGGGCATTTAAGATCATTGAGTTCCAACTCCCCTGCTATAGGCAGGGACACTTCTCACAAGACCAGGCTTCTCAAAGCCCCATGCAGCCTGGCCTTGAATGCTTCCAGGAAGGGGGCGTTCACAGCCTCACTGGGCAACCTGTTCCAGAGTCTCACCACCTTCACAGTAAAGAATTTCTTCCTAATATCTAGTCTAAGTCTACCCTCTTCCAGTTTAAAGCCATTTAACCAGATAGTTTTTTTGACCTAAAAATAGAGAAGATTCTGTCAAGTGAGGCATTAAAAAAACTTGTCAATTGTTGAATTAGACTGCTGTCTGTCTGACTGAACAGTCAATTCAGCCAAGCAAATTTTTGTTAGCTTGTCTCTAGCTTTTAAAATTGAAGGAGACAGTAAGTAGGATTGTAGACTAGTTATTATGGGATTGTTCTGACAGTGATGTCTTTCACTGAACAGTCTATTCTCTGAAGAATATTTTTTGATTCAAAAGAACACTGGTGTATTTAAGTTACCAGACTGCTAAAAATGCCAGTTTAAAATTTCTCTCTCTTGAAAGAAGCTCTGAGCAGTTCACTTTCATTGTCGTATGAGATAGAAATAAAAGGATTGTGTCTTCCTAAGAGAAAATGGTAGAGAATTAAAAGCTTGTCAGCTTGATTAATGCGATAATTTGATTAAAAAGTGAAGTTGATAGAAATGTTTTGTGAGGTATAAATAAAAATTCTAGCTATCTCTCTTCGGTACACATACCAATACAGAGGCTGCAAAGTGAGATATGTGAGATAAGTGAGACACAGGACACTTGAGTGGAAAGACAGACAATGAAAAAAGCGATGAAATTATCTGTAATTGAAGGTTCACATAAAAAAAAAAAAGTCTGTGAATCTAGTTTATGCAGCTCAAATACACTAGCAGTATAAACAGCCTGGATAAATAATAAGTATGTGAAGTATCTTACATCTGTGTATTTTTAGTAAAATATCGTAAGTTCACTCTAAGCACCTTCAGAAACTTCTCTTCTGGCAATGATGGCAGTCTGTTTTGTTTGTTCCGTATGAAGCTTTTTGTTGTCAGGGATTGAATTAGTTAGGATGAGAGTAAATTTTGCTTGTTGACATTTTGAGGCAGTTACAATTATTTATAAAAAATGTATAATTATATGTGCATGTATATAGGTAAATTATAAAATTGCCAAGTACATATATTGTGTAATTATTTTCAATCTATGTAGTTATTAAATACATATGTTATAAAGCTGTATAGACACAATGCATATGTATTTTTTTTTCCCTTAGCCCACGACCTGTAGGCAAAGGTGTTGAAGGACTTGCACGAGTTGGATCCCGAGCAGCACTTTCATTTGCATTTGCATTCCTCCGTAGAGCGTGGAGGTCAGGTAGGTCTCCCCTGTAGCAGCACGTTGTATGTATTTTTGATTAGAAGGCAGGTGATCCATTGAATCATGTGTCTGTATTAAATGTATAGCTCTGTACTAATACTTATGTATGTTAAGACTTCCATAGTTGTATTTTATGTTTATAAGATATTATAAAAGCACCACTACTGTTGATCAGAGATGCCTGAGCAGATTGCCATCCAAGCCAATATGGCTGCTGTATTGTCCTGGGTTACTTTTAGGCTTAGCAATACAAATGCAGTTTTCATGAAAAGAGTACGTTATTAATACCAGGTTTCAGAAAACTTAGATTTATTCTTCAGACAAGATAGGTCGCAGTGTAACTTCAGGATAGTAGTAGTTCAGAAAAGAATTTTGGAGCAGTAGTGTGAAAACTGTACTTAGTTTGTGTATTGTCAACATCTGTCATGTTTCAAAGGCTGGCACTCAAAAGTTTGACACATGAGAACTGTCACATTGACTTACCTATTTGTCTCAGTCTGTGCTGTTTGTTCAGATTGCAACAGTTTGGAACTTTGTCTAGGCTAGTTCTTTTTCTGAATACCTTAGCAGATGCACAGTGGGACAGGCTGTTTTAAGACTTGTCACCTTTCTGAATGCATTTTTTGTGAAGCAGGTTGTTTTTCAGAGGTCTTGCAGTCAAAATGTTTGTGTGAAAATTGAGAGCTGGTATATACATATTATTAAGTAACTTGTAACTTGAGACCAAGAAAACCCCTGACAAAATTCTGTATTAAAAGTTTTTATAGCTAGTACTCCTATGATCCATAGGTGAAGATGCAGACCTGTGCAGTGAACTGCTACAGGAATCACTTGATGCACTACGAGCTCTTCCAGAGGCATCCCTTTTTGATGAAGGGACAGTATCTTCTGTATGGTTGGAAGTGGTGGAAAGAGCTACTAAATTCCTAAGGTCTGTTGTGACTGGGTAAGTTTATTTTTTTTGAGTATTGCTGAAGTATCTGTTTAATGGCAAACTTGCATCTCCTACCAAATGATGGTATAAGCAGAATATTTTATGAAAAAATAAAAAGATAAGTTTTCTAATTTTACACCAAACAAGTAAATGGTATGTAAATTGTTGAAATGAAGCTCTTTAAACATGATTTAATTCTTTTAACTTTTTAAGAAAAATTTAAACTTGAGTATTCTGAATCACTCTGCATAGATCCTCCCTAAAAATATTATTAATGTAGGTTGTATCCATAAAAAGGAAGCTTGTGGTGATACGTTATTTGTGTACACTTAATTGTGCCTTTCCAGTGTAGTAATATAATGCAGACTTCTATGCATAGACGGGGAAATAAAGATACTCCCTTTAGACTTGAAGCACTCTCCTATTTTACCTACTATAAGATGACTCTTAAATGTGCTCTTTTACAGTTGTTACAAAAAATTTTCTTTTGAATACTGCAAATACATCTCTATAGTAAATATTACAAGGAATATTTGTGTTTCACCTGTGAAAATGTGTTTTTCACGTTCTTAGTATATTTAAGAGAGCTGAAGAATAGACAGTGAAGCCTGGGGCAATTTAAATTCTAGTGTCAGTCCAAAAAGTTTCCTTAAGAAGAAAAGCTAACACTTTCCATGTACATTTTCATTAACAATTTTAAATTATTCTGTAAGTTTAGTGGTTTTTGATGTGTGGTATTGTTTAAGAAATATCTATTGTTTCTGGTTCTTTCTTAGCTAATGTAAATCGTTTGATTTTTAAACAGAGATGTGCATGGAGCTCCCAGTACCAAAGGACCAGGGAACATTCCATTGCAAGACCAGCACTTGGCACTTGCTATATTGCTAGAACTGGCAGTGCAGAGGGGCACGCTAAGGTGAGTAGCATGAGCACTGATTTTTTTAGCCATCGTTGTTTATGGAATGCCTTGAGCAATGCCTGTCTTCAGTTTTCTTTGGTTTTATGTAATTATGACTCAAAGCACACAAACATTTTCTGCAATGCAGTAAAGTTAGCTAGATTGCAAAATGCATTTTTGATATTTTGATCCCTCTTTCAAATGGAAAGATGTGGCTGCTTATATTATAAAATTAAAAATGTAGAAAGTAACTTATCTTAACCTAAAATGGTTTCCTGAGAGATGTTTACTAATGAAAGATGTAAACTTACTTTCTCTTTCAGCCAAATGTTGTCTGCAGTTATGTTGTTGCTTCAGCTTTGGGATAATGGAACAAGGGAAACTGATAATGAGCGATCTGCACAGGGAACAAGTGCACCCCTTCTACCTTTGTTACAAAGATTTCAGAGTATAGTGTGTAATAAAGATGTGCCCAATTCTGAGGAAGAGATTCAGGTACTTATCCTTGGTTTATGCATAAGGGACAAATTTTATTGGCTGGCTAAATTAACTTCAAACAAAACTATCCAAACAAAATTTGGGCTTTAACAATAGTATTTTCCAAGTGACGTGTGTGTGTGTGCACATGTATGTATGCATTCACTAGTGTTTGGTTTTCTTTGTACTTCTGTGTTTTTGGAGATAGGTGAAGGAACTCCATAGTATAATTATGGGTAAACATTGTGTTCCAGAGCTAATGCTTTTGTAATAAGTAATTACAGACATGGCCTGTTATCTTTTCTGCATATTTGAATTGTTTTTATATAGTTAATTCTACTACAACTTTCAGCAAATATTACTGAGATTGTGAGTGTAATAAAACTACTTAGTGCATTTTATCAACTTCCTGTTTTATTCAGTTATTGCTACAGTTACCACTATATTTTCTCAACGTATGCATTTGAGATTTCCCTTCAAGAAAGAGCATGTGCAGAGTTGAATCTTGTGCAAATACTCAACTATGTTCTTTATCTGTATGTGTAGCAGCATGGAAATACTAAAATATTCTTCCGACTGCTCTTTTTTCTTTTTCAGCTGCTGACCTATCCTCTGAGTCCAAATGAAAGTTTTCTTAGGTATCTGACTTTACCACAGGACAATGAACTAGCAATTGATCTGAGACAAACAGCTGTTGTGATCATGGCCCACTTGGATCGTCTTGCCACTCCATGTATGCCTCCGCAGTGTAGCTCTCCTACATCTCATAAGGTAACTTATGCAGCATCAAAGTTAATGTATTTCCTAAAATTATAACTAGTTTTCAGTTTTAAAGTTAGCAACTCTAAAGATTAACTAATTTTCCTTCTTTATTTTCACAAAGTAACTTTGAGTTGCCTAAATTTGTTTCGATATCTTTAATGGCATTCAGAACTCTCTGAGTCAGCCTAAGAATGTAATTCTGTGGTTTGGGAAGCATTCTTTCTTACCACAACTCCAAGGCTAATTCAGCTGTGTGCTGTGTTTTCAGCTGTTCCCATTGTTTATCAGAGAAAATTCCCAAGACCAGAGGGAATATGTTGGGTGTTTGACAAAACCAACAGTAAAAACCAACAAATTCAGCTACCTCAAACCCTAGTTAATGTTTAGCTTCCCATGTTGAAAATCTCTGTATGCTTGATTCAGATACTTATAGCATGTTCTGTTACAGGTTAAACTGGATAAAATGCATGCAAATCTTTATTTCTGATACCCTGTTAATAGCTATGCTTCATTGACTACTGACAGCAAACAATAATAATCTTCTACATGCATTTTAAATAAATTGCATGTTTCAAAATGAATGCTTACAGAATTTCTTATTTTCTAGGGTTCTTTGCAGGAGGTCATTGCTTGGGGTTTAATAGGTTGGAAATACTATGCTAATGTGAGTGGTCCAATTCAGTGTGAAGGACTTGCCAGTCTTGGTGTTGTGCAGATTGCCTGCGCAGAGAAACGTTTTCTGATATTATCTAGGAATGGGCGAGTTTATACACAAGCATACAACAGTGATACACTGGTGAGTTTTATCTGACCTTTTTCAAGAACGTGTTCTCTTAGGCATTATGGCATACCGTAGGTCTGCTGTTTAAGTATCTTGGAAGAGTAGCTGAATGCGTGCTGATTTTTGTGAGCTTTTATTTCTGTTTTTGAATTTTCAGAAGCAGTGGCTTCTATCTCTTCTGTTGGTTTAATTAAATGTATCTAATTTCCATAGTTTCTGTCAAGCTTGAGGATTAGGGTACAGTGATAATTGCTTTCACTGATACGCTGGCCTTGGAAACAGCGTAGAAATTGACAGATATTAAATGTATTTTAGCTCGGTAGTATAACACCATTCTCAAACTGCAGTTTCTCAAACAAAAATATTTATCACTAAGATTGCCTCTAAGATAAACAGAATTTCATTTATATAGTTATGACTTTGTACGTATTGAAACAAAATAACTTCAGACTATAATTTTTATCAGATTTAAATAGTAGTTTGGCGCTTTTTTTCCTTAAGCTTACATTGATTTGTTAGATTTGACATGTTTGATAAAAGCTTAAGAAAAATATTTCCTGGAATACGTAAGAAATTGTTATAAGCTAATTACTTTTGTTTGTGTCGCAGGGACCACAGCTGGTGCAGAGTCTAGCTTCTAGAAATATTGTGAAGATTGCAGCACATTCTGATGGGCATCACTATCTTGCTTTGTCAGCAAATGGTGAAGTTTTCTCTTGGGGTTGTGGAGATGGTGGAAGACTAGGCCATGGTGACACAGTGTACGTAATAAATAAACAATTTTTTTTTTTTTTGCCAGTGGTTTGAATTCACACTATAAACTGTTTGGTTGTGTATACAAGTGCCCATAAGAAGTATTGCTGAAATACAGCACTCTACAATGAGTCCACGAGTGAAAAGTGTGATTCTCTCTGATCACGATTTGTTAAAGGATGCGTGTACTTTTTCAGTCATTATCTGGCAAATTAGGCAAGTAAGAGATTGCATTGTTAATAACCATATTTCAGATGCTCTTCCAGTTGTATGGTTGTGACCATTTCAGCAAGCAAATTAGTTCTGGCATAGTAACTGACCGTTCCTATGTACATAAGGCGTTACATGTTTTGTAATGATTGCAATTTGTTTATCAAGAATTGCTTGCCATAATGACAAAACGTGTAACACCTTATGTACATTCTTCAGACAGTCCCATTAGGTAAGAAGATTGAGATTCATGGCCTCAAAGTCTTTGTTACTATACTAAACAAAACAAGGTAAAATATAACTGTTAGTCCAATTGTTTTAATAATTTGGTTTGGTAGTTTACTAAATATTTCAGATTTATGTTAAACACTTCACTTGCAGATATGGTATTAAACCAATTCTTTCTGCATATTTTCTAATTCTAATATTCTTAGTTCTGTGTTTGTGCTACTTTCTGAAGTACTTGTAGGTAGGGGGTGTAGTAGTGAATATACTGTTATGAGGCCTTTTATTCATGGTTTTATAAATCTACAGTGCATTTTTCTCTGGGAACATTGATTCAGGTGTCACTGTACGATCATCTTTACAAATGCAGTCATGTTACATCATTCCTCTTCTGTCCCCCCCACATTGAACAATAACATTGATGTCCTCCTCTTGTGCAGGCGCTGTCTTTGTAAAGGAGTATTCTGTAAGAGTGCAAGATATATTTTAGTGGTTGTATCCTCCTTCAGAATTGAATGTCCTGTAAAGTATTGAATTACTACACTAGGATTAGAACTGTCATAAAATTATTTCTTCAGAAATAGCATTTAAAGGTAGTAATTTTTATATTAGGCTAAATTATTTTTGAATAACACTTCAGTAATGCAATTAGAAATACGAATCTTAGTTGTTGGACATCCCTTAAGTGGGTTTGTATGCTGTTAAACAATCTGAACTTTATTTTTGGCTTATAACTCTATTTTGGTGCTGCTGCTAAGATTTGTAGGTAGAATTGCATCAGTTACTTTCTAATAAATATGGCCCACCTTTATCTACTCGTCAGAAATATGTTTCCTTCTCTTTCAACAGCCCTCTGGAGGAACCAAAATTGATATCTGCTTTGTCTGGAAAGCAGGCTGGGAAACATGTTGTTCATATAGCCTGTGGAAGCACTTACAGTGCAGCCATTACTGCTGAAGGAGAGCTGTATACATGGGGACGAGGAAACTATGGCAGGCTTGGTCATGGTATGTTAAAATCAGTTGTTTGTCGAGTAATTGTTAGTGCTTCTTTCAAACATTCTTTTATTCAATCTACCTATGACTGATTTGAGAAGCCTGAATGGTTTCTTACATTGTGAGAAGGATTGTATCAAAACTGCTAAAGCTCTGAATTCTGGATGGGGAAGAAAAATCTGCATTGTGTTGTCTGTTCCCTTCCTTGTGAAGCAAAAGCTATCTTGTAAGTTAAATCTGTATTGGAGATCTAAGAAACCATATGGGAGCTCAGTCATGATACTCAAATCTAAAAACAAATAACTCCCCCTCTTACCCCCATTTCCTCATCCGCTCAAGCAGCAAAGCATTCAAAACCAACCAAATAGAAGCAAACAAAAGAGCTCATCAAGCCATATTGGTTTTATTAATCAGAGAGCTGTTTTGTTTTGAAGGTTCCAGTGAAGACCAGACCATCCCAATGCTGGTCACAGGGCTGAAAGGTCTCAAAGTTATTGATGTATCATGTGGAAGCGGAGATGCTCAGACTCTTGCAGTTACTGAAAATGGTTAGTAGCAAAATGAAACACTTAAGCTTAACTTTTTCTTTTATTCTAAATATGCTTTATTTCATTCTAAGCAGATAGTGTGTTTATTTATAGTGGCTTAAATTCTTTAAAAATTTAAAGCTGAAATTCTTTTTGGGGAGATACATATATGTACATTTATCTATTTTACGTATATTCTGTGCAAATTTATATGAACATGTATATATTCAATATATTCATTTAGAATGTGAAAATTTTTGTTTAAATTTGTTTTGTATACTTTCCAGATAGCTATGTAAGTGTATAATAGACAAACAAAATATTAGTATATATACATCTACATTTTATGCATTGTCTAATTAACTAAGTCATGTTGTCACAACAGCAAGATTTTTTTGATTGTGTTGCCTACATTAACCCATGGGAAGGGCCAAAGGGAGATTCTATTGGAATGGAACTTCCCAGCATCTCAGAACTATATGCCGAGTTTGAGACAGATTCAGAATCTGAATTTCACTATGTGAGGTTATGCACCCAAGTCATTCTTTAGAAGGGAAATAACTCTTGAAAGCTAATTGTTCTACTAAAATGTAACTGCATGTGGTGATATGGTGATATGTCTCAATTTAAAAGCTGAGATTTGCTCATCCAGGAAGTGAAAACCCAAATTTTTTTTTTATTTTATTTTTTTTTTAAACTGATGCCCTTCTTGCATGCCTCCATTGCTTATCTTACAGTATCTTACAGACTAACTTATATAAGGAATGAATACAATCTGGAGTGTAAAACAAAGCTTTCTTTTCAGAAATTTCCTAATAAAGGCTTGGATTCAGTAGTGCATTTCAAAAGATGATAATAATAGACAATGGCACTTTTCATTTCATTTTGTGAAATTGATTGAATGACAAGAACTGAAAATTAAGAGCTTTTGCAGACAATTTGACCCTTCACTGTGGAAAAAAATATTTTGCAAGTTCTTATGAACTGTAGTGATGTGATTTGCAACAAATTGTCTACTGCATATGCTTTTCAGAAGGTCTTTTTGCATTTGATGAACTTTAAGTGAGTTACCCTTTTTTGCCTACTTTTGTCAACATGAGAACTTCTCAGATCAGGAGGCACTGTTCAGATCTTTCTCATCCTTCTTATTTTCATGAACTACTCCTAAAGTATAATTTGAAAATTGTGCTAATTAGAGAATCTCAGTTTTGAAGAACTTGTTTGTCAGAGCAGATAATTCTTTAAAATGAAAAAGCAGTGCAATATTTCTGATTTTCTTTCTCTTGTTTTAAAGGCCAGGTGTGGTCTTGGGGTGATGGTGATTATGGAAAGCTAGGAAGAGGAGGCAGTGACGGCTGCAAGACTCCCAAGTTGATAGAAAAGCTCCAAGACCTGGACATTGTCAAAGTACGCTGTGGAAGTCAGTTTTCTATTGCTTTAACCAAAGATGGCCAGGTTTACACCTGGGGAAAAGGTGACAATCAGAGACTTGGGCATGGAACAGAAGAACATGTTCGATATCCCAAACTACTGGAAGGCTTGAAAGGTAATTATCAGAGGTGGAAAGTATTTTGTTGCTGATGGAACCTTTAACTGGACACTAATGATCTAAACGATAAGAATGACAGTACCATATACTCTGCTGTCATATTTTGTGCTGGTGGCATTGAAAAAGGTAATCTTTTCTGCCTTACATACCTTTGATTTCAACAGGCTCACAGCCACTGTGTTAGGACAATTTTAAATGCTGCTTGTCTTTATGTTGTACTTGTCCTAATGCTTTTCTTTTGTTAGATTCACAGAAAAATTCTTGTATAAGGTGTATTTTTTGTATTGTTACACAAGTATTTTTCACTGGTTTGTTACAGGGAGAGTTATTTCTTGAATCTGATAGAAACCTGTAGTTCTGTAGGAGAAGATGTGAAAGAAACCTCTTTAATTGCACTGTCTTTCCTAAAACTTGTTCATATTCAGTGTGTGGTCTAATTGAAACTGATGAGTACAATTCAACTTCACAGTCTCAGTGTATAGGTGGGTAGATCTTCTAAAAAACCTTTCCTGGTAGTATCCTAGTAGAAGGGGTACAAAATAGAAGCAGTTTGTTTTGAACCTGTGGACTTTCACACTTTGGTCGTTTCTTAAGAAACTTGAAGTATTTCCTTGATTTTTCTTTTGCTGTACTTTTCCAGTATGCTACTACTAGCATCTATAATATGCTGACATGGAAGTACAGCTGTAATTAGCACAATTCGCCTTACCTCTGATATTTTTCTGTTAATGATTGTAATCTAAGTTATGTTTTCAATATTTGACTTATTTTTCAGGAAAAAAAGTGATAGATGTGGCAGCTGGATCTACGCATTGTTTAGCACTGACTGAAGATAGTGAAGTGCATAGCTGGGGGAGCAATGATCAGTGTCAACACTTTGACACTTTACGGATCACTAAACCGGAGCCTGCAGCTCTCCCAGGATTAGACACAAAGCATATTGTTGGAATTGCTTGTGGGCCTGCTCAGGTAAGTTTTTTTTTTTTTGATTTGTTAGTTGTGATTTGTCTTTGTCTTTCTCTGGGATTCGTTTTGTATGCTAATCCCAATCTCTCTTTCGGTGCTTGCATGACTTCTCTTATTTTTTATTCTGAACAGATGAAAGCTTGGTAAAAAACAAACCATATGCAATTGCTCTGCCAAAAATAGATGACTAGCTTCCCCTCTGCATATTCTGAGAAATACTGATATTCTTCCACTCCATCCCAATACAGCAGTTGAAAACTTGCGTAGCTGAATGCTTACTCCAGCAAAGATAGTGAGATATTTGGATTGCCATAGCAGCACTTTGGAAAATGTGATAATAATGGGATTAGTAAGGTTTTGTGTATATGTAGAGATGCAAGCAAAGGTTTCTCTTCATCAGACGTGCTAATGTAATTTCTTCATCTTCTTACTGTTACTGTTCAAAAGCAGGAGTGTGAAACTATTATCTATTTTGTTCTTATTTTTGAGAAATAGCAGTTGAATTTTGCGTTTCTTTTCAATTTGTAGAGTTTTGCTTGGTCATCGTGTTCAGAATGGTCAATAGGCTTGCGGGTTCCTTTTGTGGTGGATGTTTGCCCCATGACGTTTGAGCAGTTAGATCTTCTACTGAGACAAGTGACGGAGGGAATGGATGGCTCTTCTGACTGGCCTCCTCCTCAGGAAAAGGAATGTATGGCTGTGGCGACATTAAACCTTCTAAGGCTTCAGGTACCTTCAGTTTCTTACATATTGAGCATTCAGTGAAATAAATATTACAGGAAATTTGATGGACAAATATAGCAGATTTAATGTGCTTTAAAATGTTTTTATTGATTAGAAAATGAAATAAATACAATATCACTTTCTATTCTCTGAAATTTTGCAGCTGATGGTTGTTTTAACTGTGTCTTACTTTTCTTTACAGATGAGAAATATCTCTATCACCTCCATTTCCCCAGAAAGCTTTTCTTCTTTTCACAGCGTCTGGATCTTATTAAATACAAACTATAAATATAAAATATAGATGGCTTAGGCTTTTTATGCTCTTTAGGATTTTGAGCATTTCTGATACTTTTAAATAGCATTTCCACAAGTTTGTGTCCTCTTTAGAAGACACCTATACTTGCTGAAGATGTGCTACTTTTTCTAGTGTAATGTAGTAATGGAGAAGATGCTTACATTACTCTTCAGGTTATTAGGGTTCAGAATTCTAGGGGTATAGTTCGTAGTCTCTGGGTACTCATTCAAATTTAGTACAAGTTTATGCAAGCTAGCATTTTCCCATTAATTTTCACAGATTTGCATATGAGATGTATTATATCTCGGTCAGTGAGCTTACTCACTTGCTCTAGGACTGACTTGTTTTTTCAGTTCCGTGTCTCTGTGTTGTTAAAATTTGCCCTTATTTTTCTTTCTTGTTTCTCTTTCTTTGTTGTTTTTTTTAGCTTCATGCTGCCATTAGTCACCAGGTGGATCCAGAATGTCTTGGCTTGGGTTTGGGCGGTATACTGCTCAATAGCCTTAAACAGACAGTGGTAACACTTGCAAGCAACGCTGGTGTTCTTAACACTGTGCAATCCGCCGCTCAAGCAGTGCTGCAGAGTGGATGGTCTGTGTTACTGCCAACAGCAGAAGAGCGAGCGCGGGCTCTCTCGGCGCTCTTACCCAGTGCAGGTTGGTCTTAAGATGAAAAGCTCTTTGGTGCTCTCCTTTCTTGGTCATTAATAGTTTTTTCTGTTCTTAGTTTCAGGGAATGAAATGAATGTAAGTCCAGGCCGTAGATTTATGATTGACCTCTTGGTGGGCAGCTTGATGGCTGATGGAGGCTTAGAGTCTGCGCTAAATGCTGCCATTACTGCTGAAATTCAGGTATGCTTCAACAGCTTGACAGTTATGTATAAATAGAGTAAGAAGATATATCGAGCGGAATTATCCTCTCTTGACCTGAAACTTGAAATGTGAGCCAGTGTTTGTGTGAAGGTATGAATCATGTTCTCCTTTTTAGAAGAGTGTTTCTTATTGTTGCCTACAGTGATGATTTTAGCAACTGTAACAAATATTTTCATAAAGATTTGTGAAAGAGGCATAATTTCACCAAGTCCTTTTTACAGACTGCTGTAAATTGCTGTATTTATGTATGGATATGAAAGTAGGCTAATATATCCTGACGTATGTCCTTTTTCTGTTCCTCTCCACTGTTGGTAAATGTGGGGGGTTTTGGTACAGATGAAATGTGTGCATTAAGTTTTGCTTTATGCATTAGTTTTAGTAATTAGTACCAGCATTAGTGTTTTTGTGTGTTTTTTTTTTTATTTAATATTTAAAGACATGCAAGACCTTTTAATTCTTAACCACGTCTACTAGGACATGTGTACATTATAGTGTAGATCAGAGATGCTTGAATTAGCTCTAGATATAAGCTGGAAGTGATCTAGGTGGTAGGTGGTAGCATACAACACTGCACAGGGTAATTTTGATTCATTGAAACTTGGATAAATTAGTCTTCACAGAGTTCTGTATGTCTGTGTTTCAGCAGCAGATCTAATCCAGGTTCTGCAGTGGACTGGATTTGTTACGTTTATAAATAGAGAGTAAACATGCCTTCATTTTTAAACTGTGCAGCAGGTGCTGTCATGTCAAAACATTCACGGAATAGAAATGAATTGTTAACTTGGTTTGGTGTAAGCAGAATTCTGAATTTGTCTAGCCTTGTTTCCTCCTCTGCTTTTTCTTTTTGTTACGATTGTTCAAAACAAACAAACAAAAAAACCCATCCTGCATCATCCATATGGAAAACAATGTACACGTTTGTCTGGTAGGAATTGTTTCATTTCTGGCATAGGGTGGAAGTAATTTTATCTTATTTTCATGAGTACTTACTTTAGTGAAATGTTTTGTAATACAGTTGCTTTTTTTTTTTTTTTTGCTTGTTTTACATTTTTAGGACATAGAAGCAAAAAAGGAGGCACAAAAAGAAAAAGAAATTGATGAGCAAGAAGCAAATGCGTCTACGCTTCATAGGAGTAGAACTCCACTGGACAAAGACCTTATTAATACTGGAATCTATGAATCTGCAGGAAAGCAAAGTTTACCATTAGTTCAGTTAATTCAGCAGTTACTAAGGTAATTTCGTCAAATTTATTTTATTTTTGAACAGAAGAGCTGTTTAGAGAGACATTTTATAAGGTAGGCAATTTAAGGATGACTGGTGCGCAAACAAATGCAGTCATCTGCTAGAATTTTATCTCCACAGAATTCAAGGTATTGAACATCCTCCTAGCTTGTATGTACCTGTGCCATTCTATGCAGGAGAGAAGTACAGTACTACAATTAATTACCCAATTTTTACAAAGACAGGCCACTTTGCTCTTAAAAGAGTAGGAAGATCTGCATGGATGTATTTAGAACCGAACATTTTGAATTAAGGAGTCCCTCTGGGGCTTTAGATGAGGACGAAATCAGATTTCTAAATTCTTGACAGTGAGAAAGAATTGTTGAATGTGTGACCTTTAAGATGTGAGTATTTAACATATAGTAGAGTACTTCTTCATTAAGTGTGATGGTAGCCATGTAATTTAATCAGTACTGAGACTCTTCTGAACTAGATTATGTCAGAGCAGACTTTTTTAAAATCTATTCACAAAAAAAACCTTGAGTTTTTGGGTACTTTAGTGCAAACAAAGGGGCACCATCCTACAAAAAAAAAATAATTGTGTAAGTTTCTTGTATGTTGGTGAGAAATTCCTGTGAAAGCTTAACCTAGATTTCTAGGGCCTGTCTTTGCTGTCAGCTCTTAAGTACTTTACAACACTTGTGTACCAACCAGGAACATCGCATCACAGACGATAGCCAAACTGAAAGATGTTGCTCGTCGCATTTCTTCCTGCATGGACCACGAACATTTTAGCAAAGAGAGATCTGCTTCTCTGGACCTGTTGCTCCGTTTTCAGCGTCTGCTTGTTAGTAAACTTTATCCAGGAGATTGTGTTGGGCAGGTCCCTAATACATACAGTAAGTTACCTTCAAAGAGGGATTGCCATTTCAGAAGAGTGTGACAGTTTTTGAAGTCTTTCTTAAACACAACTGTGATGGTTTTCTGTGCTTTTCCTGCTTTTTATACAGGTCCTGACCAATTAGGTGTTGGCTCTTTATTGAAGAAATACACTGCTCTTTTGTGCACACACATCAGTGATATACTTCCTGTGGCAACCAGCATTGCTTCTACTAGTCATAGGCATTTTGCAGAAGTATCTTATGTTGTGGATGGAGATTTAACAGGTAGGTTGTTATTAGCTGTTCCCCCTTCCCTCTGGTAAGATAATAACATTATGTTGTAAATGTTCTTGAATGTGTTAAATGTGTTAAAAATAAATAAAAATAAAAAAGGAGTTTTTAATATTTAGATTGGTAAGAGAGAACAAATTTAAAGGGGGGGGGGGGGGAGAAAAGGCTGTTGTACTAAAACATAGAAAACTAAAAATAAAATTAAAACATAATAGAAAGTAGAGTGTGTTGCCTGGTGATTTACTTTCATGATGCTACAAATCCAAGTCTTCAAATATATCTGAATACTGGCTGTGTTTTCCATGCTTTAGGCATCCTTCTTCCAGAATTGGTAGTATCTATAGTGCTACTCCTCAGCAAAAATGCTGGATTAATGCAGGAAGCTGGTGCAATCCCTCTGTTGGCTGGTTTGCTAGAACATCTAGACAGATTTAACCATTTAGCCCCTGGGAAGGAAAGAGATGACAATGAGGATTTAGCATGGCCAGGAATAATGGGTATGTACAAATACTATCTGGACTATTGATTTCTGTTTTCATTAAGTAGCTATGTAAATTGGTTTCTATTCCCAAACATCTCTTGGGAAGGGAATTTTGCTTTACGGCACAGATTTCCATTAACCAATTAATTAGGCAGTATTTCTGCCTGTAAACTCTTAACATATATTTTAGGCATAGGGTTAAGCAGGTTAAATGCAGCTTTTCAGAAAAGTAGATCACAGCATTTAGCATTTTGTGTAATTTACAACATCCCATTTCATTTTTGTGTTTAAAAAATGTGGATTTAGACTTAAACTAAATGCATATACAACATCTTGCAGGCAAGCATGTACTAAACTGAAATAATTCTCAGGAAAATCAAATAGAGCAGCGGTTTGCCAGAACAGTGGTTGTACTGCTCTGCCTCCAAACAAAAAAACAGTTGTGTAGCTGTGCAATGCCTGATCTATCTCAGTGTGACATTGATTATTACTGCATAAAATAGAGCATAGGCACCATTTAATCGCAAACTACACGTACAGGAGTATGTTAATAGTTATTTTGACTTTTGAGCATGTCAAAAGACATTCAACCTTTGAATAGAAGAGTTTAGGATTAAATGACTATTAAAAAGATCTCCAGTAAAGCTTTTCTGTAGATAAATTCTCTGTTCTTTTTATATACTCATAGGTTCATTTTTTACTGGCCAGAGTTGCAGAAATAATGAGGAGGTAACACTTATACGTAAAGCTGATCTGGAGAACCACAACAAAGATGGAGGATTTTGGACTGTGATTGATGGGAAAGTATATGACATAAAGGACTTTCAAACTCAGTCTTTAACTGGCAATAGTATCCTTGGTGAGAATCAGCATCTGAATTCAAGGCACAAATAACTTCTGTTTCAAAGCTAGATGACGTAAACAGGCTATACTATACTACACTCACTGCTTCATTCTCTCATTAGCTCAATTTGCAGGTGAGGACCCAGTTGTTGCTTTGGAAGCTGCCTTGCAGTTTGAGGACACACGAGAATCAATGCACGCCTTCTGTGTTGGCCAGTATATGGAGGTAAAAATGTTATAATAGATGCACAGTTCCTGAAGTAAAGTTTACTTTGCTTTTAGTATCCTACTCCTTACTAGCTTTCAACTCATCCTTCTTTTAACCAGCCTGACCAGGAAGTGATTTCAACTCCAGATCTCAGTACTTTATCATCACCTTTAATAGACACAGAAAGAAATTTGGGTCTTCTCCTTGGACTACACGCGTCTTACTTAGCAATGAGTACACCACTTTCTCCTCTGGAAGTTGAATGTGCAAGTAAGCAAAACTTGATATTGATTTGTCAAAGCATGCAAAAAAAAAAAAAAAAAAAAAAAAAAAAAGCCAAATTAACAGATTGTCTTGAGTTCTTCAGAGAATAGCAAAATTGAAGTTCTTTATTCTTAGCATTAATTACTGCTATGCTCATCAAGGTCCAAGCATTTAGCAAGATTTAGATAAGAATTACATGATAATTTTGAACAGTTAAGCATAAAATGTTTAGTAATATGCAAAAGACAGAATGTTGAGAGAGAAAGCTATGTAACTGCTATCTCTGCAGTAAAGCTCACTCAGTATAGACTGCCTGAAGCATCTGCTGTTGGATTATATCATGTTGAATACCTTAATTTTAGTAACTAGGATGTATACTTTTATATTAATCACAGAAAAATAGTTAAGGCCATATTATCTCTAAACAGGTGATGGCAGCTTTGCTACTTCATTGTTTCCTAGTTATAGAATCCTATTTTAGTCTGAAAAAGCTTCAGCAAATAGAAGATGTGCTAAACCTTCTGTACTGAGCTGTGTGCTTTCATTTCCAGGATTTGTTGAGTCTTGATAGTTAAGCTTTCCTTAGAATTTACATTTGCATTTTTTTAAATTTTAGAATGGTTGAAGTCATCTATATTTTCTGGAGGCTTGCAGACTAGTCAGATTCATTACAGTTACAATGAGGAAAAGGATGAAGACCACTGCAGTTCACCTGGGAACACAACCCCAAACAAATCAAAACTATATTCACATCGATTAACTCTGAGCGACCATTCACAACCCTTTCTCCAAGCTATTGCAGATAATAATATTCAGGATCACACTGTGAAGGTAAGCTCTTGATTATAAAGTGGCGCTAAAGGCTGACAGCAGTGTTATGAAGCATTCTTGTTGATGAGAATTCTCTGAAAGTAATAGCAGACAGTAGTTGTTGTCACTTCAGAATTACTCTTCCGTGAAAGGGATGATCAAGTACGAGTAATGAGTAAGATTTGCTTTAGTCCGCTCAATATTCTAGCAGCACCGCTTTTTTTCTTCTGACTTTTTTGGAGTGGAAGAACTAAAAATCATAAATGTATTCCTATGGGGAAAAAAGTAATACATTACTTGGGATGTCAGGCTTTAGTATTATCAACAGATAACGCTCATCTCTTTTTGAACTGAGATGTGTTTCTCTTAGTATGTGAATGCATTTTGGATGTTAAGTGTATGTATAGCTTAGTTACTGTGCAAATTGTGATATCTGTGACTTTCATGTGTTCATGTGTTCAGGCTGTAGAAGTTATTTAAGTGCTGGCTGCTGTATTTTGGACCCTTTTGTTATGCTTAAAATCAAAGTTAAACAGTGTCTTTTGTGTGTTTTTGTAGGACTTCTTATGTCAAATAGAGAGATACTGTAAACAGTGTCACTTAACAACACCAATCACTTTCCCTCCTGAGCATCCTGTGGAGGAAGTAGGACGTTTGTTACTATGTTGCCTTTTGAAACATGAAGATTTGGGTAGGTAGACTTGTGTCAAAGTTGTTCCAGACAACAGTTTGGACGAGTTTAAATTCTATTCTTCATGGTTTTGGAAATGCATATTCAAAAATTGTGTTTTCCATTAAGGTCATGTGGCATTGTCTCTTGTTCATCCTGGTACTCTTGGAGTTGACCAGGTGAAACACAAAACCTTACCAAAATCTGTAGTGGATGTGTGTCGTGTTGTCTACCAAGCAAAATGCTCACTGATTAAGGTAAGCCACTCACCTACTGAAGTTTAGGTTATTTTTCATTAAGTGGTTTTATTTAAAGTAACTTACACTTTCCAAAAATTGTATATTAAAAAGTAATTGAATCTTCCAATGATTTCTTTACAGACCCATCAAGAACAAGGGCGTTCTTACAAGGAAGTTTGTGCTCCTGTCATTGAACGTTTAAGGTTCTTATTCAATGAGCTACGTCCTGCAGTGTGCAATGATCTCTCCATAATGTCTAAGTTTAAACTTTTGAGTTCTTTGCCCAGGTGGCGGAGAGTAGTTCAGAAAATAATTAGAGAAAAGAGGAAAAAAAGAGGTAAGTCAATGTTAATACTGCATTTTCTTTGAAAAGGTAAAAATGAAGCTCCTTTCAAAGTTTGCTGTACTTTTTGAGATTTGCTTTCTGCTGTGTTTTTATATTGTCAGAATCAATGGTTACATGTCAGTTCTTAGAGGAAAATCAGGCAGGGGAGAGAAAGTTTAAGTGAGGCATGCTTCTTGCATTCCAGCATGTTAAAAGTGGTCCATCACTATCAGTTCTGAATTGGTTTTAGTACAGTTCAACTAGAAGTGGTATCTTATTTAATGCTCGTGTTGTATTAAAGCAGTGTGGTTGGAGAACTGTACAACTGGAAGTCAATGTGAAGAAAAAACACTGAAGTGCTTTCAAATTGGTCTTTATAGATATAAGTTTACTGCAGTTATTTTCAGATCTCATTTCGCAGTAGTTAGAACTAGGATTCACCTAGAGTACTGCTTCAGTTTATCACAGGCAGATCTTATACATTCTGCATTCTCAGTTGATCACGTAAACCTGAAAATGTGATACTGCAAATACTGTCAGATTGCAAAAAGGAGTAATTCTTTTATTTTTAGTGCCAAAAAAATCAGAATCTGCTGATGTGGAAGAATCCAAAATTGGAAACGAAGAGAGTGACTTAGAAGAATCCTGTGTTGTTCCTCACAGTCCTGTACCTATTGATAAAAGGCCCATGCCAATCAAATCACCCAAGGTAGGATATCAGATTTTAGATCAATGTTATAAATGAGAATAACAAGATAAAAGAAAAAAAAAATTAGCTGAAGTGGTGATTGCTATAAATTGACATTTAATATTTCGATAATGATGTTTGGGATATATAACTAAGTATGGTGTGTTGTTTGAGTAAAACTTGGAATAATTCTTAACAATAAGCTTGGGTACTGAAGATATTTAGAATATGTGAATCGAATATGTTCAGAAGTGTTCAAATAAAGCTTCATGTCAGTATTGCCCAGGGATGTGGTGGAGTCACCATCCCTGGAGGTGTTTGAGAAAAGGGTAGAGGTACTACTTGGCATGGTTGAGTGGGTGATATTGGAGGTAGGTGGGTGGTTGGACTAGATCGTCTTAGAGGTCTTTTCCAACCTTTGGCGATGCTATGATAAAAGCAGTGATGAGTTGTTTTCTCTTTTTTTCTCAAATAGTAATGAATTTGAAATTTTATGTAGCCTTTTTAAAGTAAATAGCTAATGAGTTAGTAATAATTTTAGGTTTTTTTTTTTTACTGGCTTTGAAAAATTTCTTTTTATCCTCCTAGTATTTCAAGTTTAGACATGATTTAATGTGAAATAACTTGTTTACAGTAATTTAAATATTGTTTAATGTGTTACCTTCATATTTTACAGGATAAGTGGCAGCCACTTTTGAGTACAGTTACAGGTGTCCACAAGTACAAATGGCTGAAACAAAACGTCCAGGGCTTGTATCCACAGTCTGCACTCCTTAACACAATTGTTGAATTTGCGCTTAAAGAAGAGCCAGTAGATGTAGAAAAAATGAGAAAATGTTTATTAAAACAGGTAAAGTGGATGAAAATGGGCTTTAATGTATCAGCAATTTATAGAAGTACAATATTTTTTTCTTTTTCCCTTTTGCAGCTGGAAAGAGCAGAAGTTCGTCTAGAGGGAATAGATACTATTCTCAAATTGGCAGCAAAGAATTTTTTGCTTCCATCTGTACAATATGCTATGTTCTGTGGATGGCAGAGGCTTATTCCAGAAGGAGCCAATATAGGGTAAAACTTTTTTATTTTTTTCTTAATTTTGCTTTCACAATTCAGTGAGGGAGAGGAATACTGAACTTCTGTTGTTTTTCTTATGTAAAGGGAACCTCTTACGGACTGCTTGAAGGACGTTGATCTGATACCACCTTTTAACAGAATGCTCCTAGAAGTAACTTTTGGAAAACTGTATGCATGGGCTGTTCAGAATGTCCGGAACATCTTGCTGGACGCCTCTGCAAAATTTAAAGAGCTAGGTGAATCTCTTTGTTGCTGTTGACTGGGGATAAAACTGTTTTAAATTAACATAATTACATTTTCTGAAGTTCTCAGTAATTTAGAATTTTAAAATTAATTCCCTTGCTTTCTGCTGAGAAATATTATGACTTCTGGTTTGCGTGTTGTCTGTCCTTCACCGAACCCCAACTCGCTTTTCCATATTTATGAGAATGTTGCTTGTTTTCTAGCAACAGGTTATTGATTAATCATTAGTGATATTTTACCATTAAAATCTTAATTGTTGAAAAAAAGTTCCATGGCAGTTCAGCTTGTAAGTTCTTAAAGCCAAGTGTGGAATCAAGACATACTTTAAGCCACCAATCAAACAAATTTATCTGTTTTACTCTAGCTTCCAAATGTCAACTGGCTTTGTTATTTGTGTATTAGGTGTGCAACCTGTTCCTCTGCAAACAATTACTAATGAGAATCCAGCAGGACCAAGTCTTGGAACTATCCCACAAGCACGTTTCCTGCTGGTCATGCTCAACATGTTGACACTGCAGCATGGTGCTAATACCTTGAGTCTTCTTCTTAACTCTGGTATGCTGGCACTGACACAAACGACGCTGCGGCTGATAGGTATGACAAATTCCGTTTTCTTGGTGTTTGGAAGTAATCATGTTTAAGTAGTGAATCATGTAGATTGGGTAGATAAACATGTAAAGATAGTACTCAAAGCTATTCACCTTTATCTCTGCTACAAAAAATAGGTATGTAAGTGGAAATTAACTAGAATTTGGGAGCGATAGTGTAGTTTTTATGGAAACATT
Organism: Lagopus leucura; assembly: GCF_019238085.1. Lineage (NCBI taxonomy): Eukaryota > Metazoa > Chordata > Aves > Galliformes > Phasianidae > Lagopus > Lagopus leucura. The sequence continues at coordinate 49,779,162 of NW_024962262.1, read as the reverse complement.
TAAAACTGCATACACTCAGTTTCATCTGTTTTACCTATTCTCAGTCTGAATATTTAAGCTTCCTTTGTGAGATCAGTTGGCTTATGGTGTTTTTTGACGTGACTCAGGTGCTTCTTTAACTGGTTTTCTTAGACAGTAGGAAATAGTTGTTTCTGTACTTATCTGGATTTTTCATATGAAGTTCTTTCCAAAAAGTTTCTGTGAGACAACCATTTAACTACTGCCTAATAATGTTAACAGTTCATCAGAATTAAGTATTTAGAGCCCCTTGCATTCAAAATCATTATATCCGTTTATTTCTAAAAGTTATTACTACTTTCATATCACAAACCTTATTTGTGGCACAATTGAACTGTGACAAATGTCATTATAAAAATTTGGATTTTTTTATTTTTATTTTTTTATTTTTTTTAGGACCTAGTTCTGACAATATTGAAGAAGATATGATTGCATCTTCTCATGGAGCTTCTGCCACAGTCCTAGAAGAATCAAGAAAGGAAACTACACCAGTTCAGCTCCCTGTCTCTGGACCAGAGCTGGCAGCCATGATGAAAATTGGTACCAGAGTGGTGAGAGGGGTAGACTGGAAATGGGGTGATCAGGTACAGCCTCTTTCATACAGATTTGGGTGTGTTAAAATATAAAGTCCATATGTTTTTAAATTTTATGTCCTAATGTTTTTACATTCCAAAGTTTTGGAGCCTTAACACAAAATAGATTATTTGTTTAATTTCATTTTTGGAGATGATTTTTTTTTCTTTTTTTTTTTTTCAAGTGAGAAAGTTCTGAGTCATGATTTGAAATTAAATAGGACCACATGCTTACTGCGTAATATCCAATTTGAGCTAAGTGTGTGGCACTTACGTTGTACACTGTAAAATAGATCAAATGATGAATATTGCTGCAGTTCACTGGATAATTTCCTTGGGGATTCTGAAATGTTTTTCTACTATACACCAATTTTTGAAATGTTGTTGAATGTTTACTGTTAGCAGCAAAAAAGTGAAATAGAACTTTGATTATGAAATAGTATTGTTAATTTATAACCTGAAGTGTTCTATTCTGTCAGGATGGGCCCCCTCCAGGTTTGGGTCGTGTAATTGGAGAATTGGGTGAAGATGGCTGGATTAGAGTGCAATGGGACACTGGAAGTACAAATTCCTACAGAATGGGAAAGGAGGGAAAGTATGATCTCAAACTAGCTGAGCCACCACCAGCAGCTCAGCCCACCACAGAGGATTCAGACACTGAGGATGATTCTGGTAAGGAAAAACAAACCAAAAAAAACCCAACCAAACTAAGCTGTGTGTGTGTGGTTTTTTTTTTTTTTTTAAATAAATAAATCTGGAGGCACAGTTTCAGTTGAGTTCAAAAACTGACATTTTAAAATATGAAAAAAGCTGCTCTTACAGGAGAAAATGTTGCATGTAACAAGAATAATTTAATAGGTGTAGATTTCTGACCAGAATCTTTCTTAAAATATCTTTACCATGACAAAAGAGGATGGAAAAGGTTAGTGTCGTGTTTGTTGCATATTCGTGGGGCCAAAGAAAACAAGATTATCCAATAGAAATAGTTTGTTACTGTTATTAGGAGAGGTATATGTTGAAACATTTATTTATGCCATTCTGAAGTGTGGTTTTTACCCAGCCTAACTATATAGTCTATTCAGATTTCTTGCCTGTTCTTCCCATCACGTTCTGAATTTCTTCAAAGTAGTTTATTGCTGGAGCAAATGTTTGAATTATTTGCACAAAATATCTGGTTTATAATTTGCCCTTGTAATTGGAAATAATTGGAAAATATTTGTTCTGAGTTTCTCATATCTTATTTTTTCAGAGCATTTTGAGGAATAGCATAACTTAATACTGTTGTATTCTTTTGCCTTTTTTGTCTTCCTTCAGAAGGTGAACAAGTTGAAAGGAATCTTCACCCTACATCCATGATGTTGACAAGTACTGTGAACCTCTTGCAGACATTGTGTCTCTCTGCTGGTGTCCATGCTGAAGTCATGCAAAGTGATGCTACTAGGACTTTGTGTGGTCTACTCCGTATGCTTGTGGAAAGTGGTACAATAGATAAATCAGGTATATTATTTAGTCATAGTCTGATTCAGCAATGTTTCTGTTTTGTTTATTGCCCAATAAACTTCCTCTGGTGCTAGCTCTTAATCTTTTAAGGCTAAAAAATGTGGTTTTGGATGTTTAATTGTTGGTAGACATGATAAGTTTTCTTAGAACATAAGCAGGAGTAGCAGGAGAAATGTGTGAGATGCTGAGATTAGGATGTATGCAGTTTGCTGAGATAATGAGTTTCTTAGCACTATCTCTGTTTTTGAGAGATTATTGTGACTGGATAAACTGTGTATGTTTCCTAGTTCTGTAATTTCAAGTGTAATGCTGTTTAATTTTTTCCTCTTTTTGAGTAATTAATGATGAGAACTATTTTAAAGGCATATTAATTGTTTTTGAAGGCATATTTGCCCCACCTTGAGTACTGTGTTCAGTTCTGGGAACCTCAGTACAGAAAGGACATTGAGGTGCTGAAGCAGGTCCAAAGAATGGCAACAAGGCTTGTGAAGGGAGAATATGCCTATGAGGAGACAGGGAAGGAACTGCCTGTTTAGTCTGGGGAAAAAGAGGCTGAAGGGAGACTTTATTACTCTCTTCCAATATCTGAAAGGTGCTTACTGTGAGAGCAAAGTTGGTCTCTTCTCACTGGTGACAGGACGAGAGGAAATGGCCTCAAGTTGCACCAGGGTAAGTTTAGGTTGGATATCAGGAAACACTTCTGTACAGAAAGGGTTGTGAAGCACTGGAATAGGCTCCCCAGGGAGGTGGGGGAGTCACCATCCCTGGATGTGTTTAAAATCCGTTTGGATGTGGTGCTCAGGGACATGATTTAGCGGAGGGTTGTTGGAGTCAGGGTAGTATGGTGAGGTTGTGGTTGGACTTGATGAACTTTGAGTTTTTTTCCAACCTGAGCTATTCTATGATTCTGTGATTAAGGAAGCTAGTTACAGGCTCTGGAACTTAAGTTAATAGTTATAAGAATGGTTTTATATGTTCTGTGTTATAATTTGTCAAATAAAATCCACACAAGAAACTGAAGCTGAACTCCAACCCAGTAGTATATACAGAATTACGTATCTGATGGAAAAGTTAACTGTTACATATGTCTATCTATTTTTAGCTTCCTTGCCAAATAAATTGGTTTATAAAGAGCAACACAGGAGCTGGTGCACACTGGGTTTCATTCGAAGTATAGCACTTATGCCTCAGATGTGCAGCACTCTAAGTACATCTCAGTGGATAACATTGCTAATGAAAATTGTTGAGGGGCATGAATCTTTCACTGCTGCTTCACTACAAAGACAGGTAACGTGTGCATTTCAAAATTACTTTGGTTTGTCTTTAAAGATGAAAACAAAATGAAAACAAAACCAACAAGATGTGAAATGTGCCTATGTATTTTAGTATTATGTCACTTACGTTTTTCCTACTGCGTGTTTTTCTGCACTAAATATTGCAGAGGTGTTGGATTCACTTAAAATGTGACAATAAAACATATCTTAGCATATTCCTTAGCAAGCCAAACAGAAATCACAGAGCTACTGATTTGCTATAGCCAGGAAGAAATGAGTGTGATGGAAAATACTACACAGGGAGGTTAACTTGATAAATATTCTTCTTCTACATTAATGTTTGAGAATTTCCATGATACTTGATAACTGACTGGAATAATGCTAATTTTGTTCTCATTGTAGATTCTTGCTGTGCATTTATTGAAAGCAGTACTTCCGTCCTGGGATAAAAATGAAAGGTCAAGAGACATGAAATTTCTTGTGGAAAAACTGTTTGGTTTTTTAGGCAGCCTGCTTAGTACTTGTTCTTCAGATATCCCACTACTCAGAGGTAGAGGAGTTTTTCTCCAGTGGCTTATTTTTACGCATGGAAAATGTGTGCTTTAAACTGATAACTGTTGTCTGATTACTTTTTCTTTTCAGAATCTACTCTGAGAAGGAGAAAAGCCAGACCCCAAGCATCTCTAACTGCAACTCATAGTAGTACTTTAGCAGAAGAGATAGTGGCACTGCTGAGGACACTCCATTCGCTAAGCCAGTGGAATGGACTCATAAACAAGTACATCAACTCTCAGCTAACCTCCATCACCCACATCTTTGCAGGAAAACAGTCAGAAGGGGTAGTTTCCACGTTTTAAAATAAGCTCATTTTTATAGCAATGTTTATTTTGAAATGATAAATATTAAATGTAAACAATATAAATGTAAACAATATTAAGCTTAATTTTGAAACCATTTTTTATATTTATAAATGTATGTGTTTGTGTTGTAATTTTTAAATTGAAGTATGTATAATTATCTTTTATTTTAAAGCAGATGGAAGTATATGTTTTCTCCCTACAGTTAATTTTACTGTTCCTTGGTAGGCCGTTTTGGATGACTACTTTCCTGACACTGAGAATCCAGAGGTGGGAGGCCTAATGGCAGTGCTAGCTGTGATTGGTGGCATAGACAGTCGCTTGAGGCTGGGCGGTCAGGTGGTTCATGATGAATTTGGAGAAGGCACGGTGACGCGCATCACTCCCAAAGGGAAAATCACTGTGCAGTTCTACGACATGCGAACATGTAGAGTGTGCCCTCTGAATCAACTAAAACCAGTACGTTTGTTTTCTTTGGACTTCAATGCAGGGAAAGGTGTGTTTTTGTGAAATTAAAGGCGCTGTTATGATGCAGAGAAAATACTAGTTCTTGGTTGAGTAAATACTTTGACATTCAAGACTTACAGTGCTCTGAATGCTAAACTAAGATCATTATTTGGGGAAGTGAGGAGAATGGATTCAAGTCCTTGACTTGAGGTAAAATCTCAAATCCCGACAATTTGATACACGGATCTTGTGTGAGAAAAGCTTGTTTATTTTCTTTATTTGCTAACTAGTGTCGAATCTCTTAGGTGTTTTCACTTGAATCTTAATCTCAAATTGGTTAGTATGGATTTAGTGAATGCACAACCAAAGTAAGTGTATAGTAAACTTCCAATACAAGCTTAGGAGTTTGGTAAGGAATATAAATCTCCAGTTCTTCCTGGGGAAGAACAATAATACAGATGTTACTTCTTCCTTTTCCTTAGTCAACAAAAATTTGAACTTGTGAATGATTTTGTAAAATACTTCTTCGTTTTTTGTTTTTGTCTGGTTCTTCCTGTGCCCAGCTTCCAGTTGTGGCTTTTAATGTAAACAACTTGCCTTTCACTGAACCCATGCTATCCATTTGGGCTCAACTAGTAAATCTGGCTGGAAGTAAAATAGAAAAACACAGAATGAAGTCTCCCCATCAAGGTCTTTCAGGTACAGTTATTTTTGTTGTTGTTGTTTTAAAGGGCTAGATATTCTCTGGGGAAAATACTGGAAACAGCTAGTGTGCGTAAGAAAAAAGATTTTCTGGAACTTTACCTTGTTTCCTAATCAACGTTGGATAATATGTACTTAGGAGACAATATAGCTGGGGAAGAGTTGTCCTTCGTCATGAGTGGGATACTGTTTTTACTTTGAGAAAATGTAAATGTGGCTTAGGGCTGGGCTTGTTCTGTTGAATTCTTATAAATACTGTTGTATGTATATGACAACTACTCATATATATGAGTATCATATATTAGCTGCATGGTTGTCTGAGGTGTGGAAAAAAGAAGTGGTATTTTTGTCACAAGTCATAGAATATATACAGACTTGTTATTTAGGTTCAAACTAATATATATTCGATAGCATTTCATAAGCTTTCACAAAGAATTAAGATGTGAACTGATTTCTTTGCATTGAGGTTGTATGAATACCACCCGAATTCTGTAATAGAAAATATTTATAGTGCTAGTGACTGCTTAATGTTTCTCGTAGGTCAAGTGGATTTGGATCTGCTGAGATGCCAGCAATTAAAGCTGTACATTCTGAAAGCAGGCCGAGCTCTGCTCTCTCACCAGGATACATTAAGGCAGATCTTATCTCAGCCAGCTGTTCAGGAGAGTGCATTAAATCCTGGAGGTATTCTGAAATGCAACTTGAGTGTGTCACTGTTTAGAAGTTAGAACATATTACTGTGACCCTGGCTAATTGCAGTTAGAGCTTAGAAATTAGGTTTGCCTTCTAAAGATCAAAAATTGAAGGTTAAAATTCAGGAGTGCTTTAACTTTGTTTATTAAAAGCTGCTGCAGAAGAAGCAACATCTCTGTGGTTCTAAGTGATATGACAGCAATTTGATTTATTACTGTAAATGGATTGATACCATTAATCCATTATGATTATAAGAGTTACAGTGATCAGTTTACCATTTAAATTTCTAAGTCCTAATATAAATCGAAGTTTAACTCATAAACATAGTTGTAAAGATTATTTCTGGAGATTAAGAAAATGTTCAGAGGCATCCCTTTCATCACAGAGAGATCACTGCTGCACAGCCTTCTGCTTCAGCAAGGACAGCTCAAATTAAGCTTTCTCTGATATTGGACTGTATTCTTGGATTGTGATCATGACTGTGAGCACCCACCTGGTGTTCTGTTATTAGTGAGCTGTCCAGTGTAGGGAGAGATTACATTGTGGCCTTCATGTTGTATGTTGTATTCATAAGCCTGCATAAGAATTCAGGAGTGCAGGAATCAAGTGTCTCTGTCACAAAAGCACTTTAAATTTTCAGCTTATCTTTAGAAGAATAAATGAGTCAAGTTTTTTGAAACTGAAACATTTGAGTTTGCAGGATTTGTAGATCTTCCATAATTACAAAGCTTAAAGTATGAGATCTACTATAGCCATTCCTTGGTATTCAGATGTTTTGTGGTTTCCAGTGCAACAAGAACCAAGGTATAATATGTCTAGCAGAATCTCAGGAGGACTTTAAGGAACTGAAGTTTTAATGTAATGTAAAATAATGTAATAATGATAAGCATGTGCTATCTCTAATGAACTAATGAATATATGTTGAATTTAATTATATATTTATGATTTTATTTTCAATCATCAAATTTTAAATCAGCAAGAATAGCCTTTTTTTTTTTTTTTTTTTTTCCTCTGGGGATGGAGTGTTACTTCTACCATCATTTTTCTAGGAAGGAGAAAAAACCTGCAACACTATTAAGTGCATGAAGCTCTATTATTGTTCCAAATATTTTATCATCCTCTTTTTAGAATTAAATGAGCGAGAATACTTTTCTGTGATATCCACAGCAAAGATCTAGGAAACATGAATATGCTAAGAAGAAAATAATATCAAATATGAAAGTTGGAGAATTGTAGAATTGTGAAGCAGTTGATTCAAAATGGTGTATTCTTTTGAAGGAACAGTAAATACTGATTGGGATTGTTTCACACTAGGTGTAATAGAGAGGGAAATGACTCAGTCCAGGAGGAATATACTATGGTTATTGGATCAGTTTGAGAAGGAAATAGGTAGTTCTTCACAAAGCAGTTCATTGTGGACTTCTATATAATAAAGTTATTGTAAAAAGGTCTTAAATTACTCTTAAATTACTTGTGCACTTTCACCATCTAATGAGCAGTTTCTATAAGGCATGTGCTAGTGAATTTTTGTAAACCTAGTGTTTAGCATTCACAAATGTCTCATTTGCTTTTTGTATGGAAGTTGTGGTACATTTAATCTTAACATTTAATCTTAAATATCTTTCCTATGGGGAACTGTTGTAGAAGTAACAATATGTTTTATCTACTGATAGGCCCCCAAATAAGTCCCCTGGTTGTCTTATACTACATGCTTATTGTTTAAAATACTATTTTTGTTTCAAGAGGATGGAGCAGTTGCCTCTCCTGACATAGGAGATATGTCTCCTGAAGGACCTCAGCCTCCCATGATTCTTTTGCAACAACTTTTAACAGCAGCTACGCAACCATCACCTGTGAAAGCAATATTTGACAAACAAGAACTTGAGGTAGAGTCTTTGTTTTCTGCTAATAAAAAATTTAGTAAATAGCCCTTTCTAATTCAGGTTCCATTTAAAACTTGTTAAGCTATGGTTTTTAAAAAAGAAAAAGTGATACCGAACTTTTTTGTTAAATAACCGTTAAGTTCAGTCTTGCACGCACATCCTGTACTGAACATGCTTGTTTTATTTGGACTGGTGTCTTTGTTCTCATTTAGGCTGCTGCTTTAGCAGTATGCCAGTATCTGGCAGTAGAGTCTACTCATCCTTCAACTCCGGTGTTTGAAGACTGTAGCTCTAGTGAGGCTACAACACCCGTGACTGTGCAGCACATCCGACCCACGAAAGTGAAAAAACGCAAACAATCTCCAATTCCACCTCTCCCCATTGTAGTACAACTTATGGAAATGGGATTTCCTAGGAAAAACATTGAATTTGCACTAAAATCTCTGTCTGGAACCTCTGGAAGTGCTTCTGGATTACCAGGTATTTTGTTCAGGTGACATTATAGAGAGAATGAAATTTTGCAGATTAAAGTGCTATGTAAAATGGATCAACTTGGATGCTATTCTAAGAATGCTAGAGAATGCCTCAGTAAGAATGTGCTTGTTTTATGTGTTAGGAGTGGAAGCTCTCGTTGGCTGGTTGTTAGATCACCCTGATGTTCAGATTACTGATCTTTCTGATGCTGACACTGTCTCTGATGAGTATTCAGATGAAGAAATAACAGAGGAGGTGGAAGAGGCTGAAGCTGCTTGTCCTGTGGTAAGTATCATTTTCATAAAAGCTAAGTCATGCTAACTGACTGCACATTTTGTAATTCTTTTCTCTCTGTACTTGGTTGGAGTTCAGAAACGTTGTGCTTCTCCAGGCTTTCGAGACCATGTTGGCCATGTGCTTCTAGGAGATAGTGTAAATTAATTCAGGAATAATCTGTAAATATTTATGTAAGAGAAACACAGAAGGGGGCAGTGGAATTGCAAGTGTTTCTTTCACTATGGGTAACTGTATGTATATCTGATAGTTCTCAGTTTTATGTAATCTGGTCTGTGCAGTGGAGTAATATTTGCCAAGGACTTCTTTTTGTTTATTTTTTTTAACTTCCTTTGGCTGAAAAATAAAAAGTGAAACTTGCTGGTTCCAAAGTGTGACTAAAGAATTAATGAATGAAAGGCAAAAAGATACCAATAAAATAACACTTTTTCTTCACGAGGGCATTTTTCAGACATTGGCCATTAAATAGCTTCCACGACAGAAAGATAGAGATGTCTTTTTCACCCACTGTTCTCTTTTTTCCTGTGCAAACACACAGCCTAAGGAATGTAATACGAGTGTATGTATACTAGGCTAAGTAGATTACTCACAATTCCTCTCTGCACTAGTTTTCTTTGGTAGACAGTTCTCACATGAGCAATGTATAGATTGTTTCACACATTCTGAAAATCTGCAGCTATATTCTTTGGAAGGTTGTTCTGGAAACTAAGCTTTAAAGTAGAACATGAACGGTAGCCCTGAGGAGGGTTGATTTGAAGATTTTTCTTGTTCTGGCTTTATCACTTGATTATGATTACTTGATTACAATCCAACAACAAATATATATATATATATATATATATATATATATATATATATATATATATGATTTCCTATCAATGGGCCTAGATATATATATATTTGTTGTTGGATTGTCTTAATTTTTCTACTATTTATTTGAATTGATAGCAAACAGATTTTGTGACTGATACACGTTTGTGTTGGATTTTTTTTTTCAGTCCAGTGGTGCTGTTGTAACAGAGAGCCAGACATACAAGAAACGAGCTGATTTCCTGAGTAATGATGATTATGCTGTATATGTGAGAGAGAATATTCAGGTAAGCATGGAGATGAAAGCTGTAGGGAAAACTTAATCCTTTTTTTAATCACTGCAGAGCTATGGCATTTTGTTGTTCTTTTTTTGTAGGTGGGGATGATGGTTAGGTGCTGCAGAACCTATGAGGAAGTTTGTGAAGGAGATGTAGGCAAAGTTATTAAACTGGATCGAGATGGATTGCATGACCTCAATGTACAGTGTGATTGGCAGCAAAAGGGTGGTACTTACTGGGTCAGATATATCCATGTTGAGCTTTTAGGTAAGATCACTGTTAACTTCTTTTTATCAAAAAACTGGCATGCTATACAAAGGGACGTTGGTTTTGGAGGGTGGGAAGAACACTTATCTTGTATTTATTCTTGCTACTGCTAGGTTTCCCGCCACAGAGTTCTGCCTCTCATATCAAGATAGGTGACAAAGTGCGAGTGAAAACCTCGGTTACTACGCCCAAATACAAATGGGGATCAGTTACTCACCGAAGTGTGGGAGTTGTCAAAGGTAATGCATGTGCAAAAGGGGTCATGGGTAATAAAACTGGAAACCACAGAGACTTTCTGCAGCATTTAAGGAGAGAATATTTTAGACATACACTAATGTGGGATGTTGCTTGATGATGAGACAACAGAATATATTTGACGTCAGTGATAAATTCAGAGATGCATACTCTGTGAATGCCCCTTTTTGAGCTCTTCTTGAGATCTTTAAGAATCTGCAGCTTCCTGCACATTCCTAATTCTATTTATATTTTGTCTGGATAAGCCACAAATGTAATTAGTGTCTAAAAAGTTTATGCGACTTGAAGACTTCGTATGAAAGTGCATAATGCTAATGGCAGCCTGTAAGTGAAATAGAAATTATCCATAGGGCCTCAGTAATTTTTTTAAGAGATTTTGGTCATTCTATTTGTGCTTAGAAGAACTCTCTTCCTTTGGAATTCAGTCAAGAAATTTAAATACATTTTTTCTGTATTCTGTTTAAATATATATTCTATTTATATCATATATATTAAGTAACTGTATGTAGCTAAAGATTTTTTTTATGTATTATATGTATTTATATAAACAAATAAAAGGTTTTTCTTGCCTCTTTTCTTTTTCTCTGCCCTTACCCAGGGTGTCTGATCAAGTCAATATATAGCTCCATTAAAATAAAAGATTCCTTATGAAAGTAACTTTTTTTTTTTTATCTGTTGACTGTGGTGCTGGACACTTTCTGTTTGATTTCAGAGTGATTTGTAACACATAGTATTTTCTGTATGCTTTTGCAACAGCTTTTAGTGCCAATGGAAAAGATGTTATCGTAGACTTCCCTCAGCAATCTCACTGGACTGGCTTATTGTCAGAAATGGAACTGGTCCCCAGCATTCATCCTGGAGTAACGTGAGTGATGAATTAGTCTATATAGTTTATCCATTGGCCTTACTACCTTGATTCCGTTATCTTGACTGATGGCACAATTAACTTCTACAATGGAAACTGCTCAAAGTTTATATACTTTTTGTTCTTTCGTGAAACCAGGTGTGATGGCTGTCAGATGTTTCCTATCAATGGGCCTAGATTCAAATGCAGAAACTGTGATGATTTCGACTTTTGTGAAACCTGTTTTAAAACCAGGAAACATAACACCCGGCATACTTTTGGCAGAATAAACGAACCAGGTAAGTTTCAGAATCCAAGTGTTTCATAGATACATTTAAAATACAATGAATACAATGTTTTAAAATAGCAGTTTTGAATTATAGCTTCTTATCATAATAAATGTGTTTAGACAGCAGAATGTTTTTAACATATCACGGTGATGTTACAATTGCACATGCTGAACTACACCAAAATGTCAATGATTAAGCATTCTTTGTAGTGTTAAATAAGCTAAAAAAATATGGCTGCATGGCAATAACTCTGTCAGAACTGAAGAGAAAAATAGTAGAATCAGCCTTTTCAGTTTAAACATAGGTGACAGGACAACAGGTGCAACCCTGAAATACCTAACATTCATTCTTTGACTCTGTAACAGAAGCTATAAACATCAGTGCAAGGGACATAGAAGTAAATTTTTGCAGGGAAGAAAAATATGGCTCACTAACCTTCCTTATTCCTTAATAACCTTCAGAATCTTTTTTGAGTGGTTAAGATAGCTGTGTCTATTGTCCTATAAGGGATTTCTGTTGAGAGTTGGCTATATAGTTTTCTGTACACCAGCAGAGAACATGAATTCATATGTTGTGGGCCTGTTTTTTCAACTGTATGTATGCATGGCCATAAATTTTGATTTATATTTCAAAATGATGGAATATCTTTATGATTTTAGTAATCACTCTTAGTAATTCCTAAAGATATTATACTAATTTTCCATAATTTTGTAATACTTATTTATTTTTTTTTACTGAATCATGCTTGGTTTACAAATCAATCATAAGAACAAAAAATATGACAACACAACCACAGATGACAGGCATGAAAATGTGTATTCAAATGAAGTACTTGCATCTCGTTTTAAAAAGCAATCAATTTCAAGCTCAGCTGGCATTCTTACATTTTTTACCTTGACACTATAAGTCTGAAGTCTTTGATTTCTTCCATTTCCTTTCACATTGTTATGGGTTTAATAAAACAAATTTTCTTTCATTTAACAATGCAGGTCAGTCTCCAGTGTTCTGTGGGCGTTCTGGAAAACAGCTGAAGAGACGACATAGTAGCCAGAGGGGAATGTTACTGGATGATTGGTCAAGGATAGTGAAGAATCTGAATGTCTCTTCCTCTGTGAATCAGGCTTCACGTCTTATTGATGGCAGTGAGCAGTGCTGGCAGTCTTCTGGCTCACAAGGAAAGGTAACCTGAAATTGTAACGTCTTTATTTTGGCAAATCTTTTCATAGGGATAACTACTTACCTCACTTTGCTAATGTTTTTGTTATTTCAAGTAAGAGAGTAAGTAATAAAAACAGGCATCTGAGGTACAACTGTGTTTCTTCATAATAAATGTCTATTTTTTAATCTATGCATCATCATTATTTCTTGGAAATTGTGAGGAAAACTTATGATAATTTATTATTTTTTTGGAACACGGGGTGATCATTTTATTCTGTGGTTGGCCATAGGTAATTTCAACAGCCTGTTCAGTGTAGTAACTGATGACAATTCTTAGCAATCATTGTGTATGTTTTACTCAAGTGAGTTTGTTGTTCTTATTTAATAAAACTGTTTCTGACTATTTCTCTCTTGTTCTCCTTCATCTCTTCTTATTGGCCCATAGAACTGCTTGGTGGCCGGTGTAGGCACTGGGATTTGCAGCTAGGCTTCTCTCCAGTGTGTTTTGGTGCTCTCTTAGTAGCTATGCTGAAAATATCCCCAAGTATCCTTCCTTCAGGTTGTGGGTTCTCACTAACCAGAGATTTACATTGTGTTCCATTTTTTTGACCCATAAGAGCAATGTGCTTTCTCATTCTTCTCCGCAGTGTTGCTCTTGAATGAAATCAATTACTTGCTGCTGATGTTTCTTTTGTATTAAGAGCTAGACTGGCAGGATTTCCACCCTTGTAGATGTTTTTTAACTACCCAAGAATGTTTTTCATTCTTTGTTGAAAAACAGTATGTGTATTCTTATTAATCATAAAATGGTCCTAAGAATACTATCTGAAAATGAAATTATTTCTTACCCTAGCACTGGATACGCTTGGAGATTTTTCCAGATGTTCTTGTTCACAGACTAAAGATGGTAGTGGATCCTGCAGACAGCAGCTACATGCCCTCTTTAGTCGTAGTGTCAGGTATGTGAATGTTCTCTGAGAAGCTGGAAAAATACTTTCTTTTTAATGCCCAGCAGCTTCTATTTTATCTAGTTTCGTTTAATATCCATTTGTCTATTTAATATATGTAGTGTCTGTTCCCGACACAAATTGTGTTTTACTGTGTCTTTCTTTCAATGCTTTTTTCACTAGGAGGCAGTTCCTTAAATAACCTTATAGAGCTGAAGACAATCAACATAAATCCTACAGACACCACAGTGCCTCTTCTCAGTGATTGTACAGAAGTAAGTGAAGTTTCTGTAAGGAGAATTATTTTTGTATGTAAACTGAAAATTATTTTGTTGCAACAGATGGATCAAAAGCACTGTTGTGATTATTAAAGCGTGGTATTTTGCTTTTCCTGCATATTAGAAGCATTTCTGGCAGTTGTAAATTTAATTATCCTGATGAGTTTTACTGTAAATCGCAGTGCAACTCTATAATATCTTTTAGCAGTCAATATATTTTAGTTTTTGTTTCTGATGTAATTCAATACACCTTTGAGCCAAGGTGGCATTCCAGTAAACATAAATCTGGGGTTCATTTTAGTGGGTGAAAAAGCTCATTTCAGATAGTAATTCTGAATGTTTTCAGTAACAGCAAGAAGGAATATGTACTGAATTTTCAGGAGATTTAAAGTGAAATCGTTCTCAAATTTATGAGGCCAAATGTTTATCTTAAAGTATACAGTTCTGAAAAGCAAAATATTTGAAGTTGCTGATTAATTTTGTTACGGTGATGAAGTCGAGCAAAAGTTGAGGATCTTTCCTGTCTATTGTGAACATGCAGAGAACCCAAAAGATGGTGATCTAGTTTTTTCTTCTTAGTATCACAGGTATATTGAGATTGCAATCAAGCAGTGCAGAAGCTCTGGAATCGATTGCAAAATACATGGCCTCAGCATACTGGGACGTGTACGTGCAGAGGATGAGGATTTGGCAGCCGTCCCTTTCCTCGCTTCTGATAATGAGGAAGAGGATGATGACAAAGCTAATACTGGGAGGTAGGTAACTGCAGGTGGAAAGAAGTTGGCAAAGAGACTTGGTTCCTATATATTCTATTCAGAAGATTAATTGTGAGGAGTGCAACTTAATTCGGTTGAATGTAAAGAGAAATATACGTGTCACAACTGTGGGTAGCTCATTTGTTGATAAATACTTGAAAATTACCAACTGGTAAGTTGGTAGCATTTTGTACGGTTCCTTTTGATTTCTGAAAATGAAAATTTCCTATGTTTGTACTTAAAATGTAGTGAATATATATATATATATATTTACCATTACTCAGGAGAAGAAAGATATTTTGTGTAGTTTTATGTTTTTATTTTTCATTGATACCACTCAATTGTGATGACTTCATTTGGATATTGAAACCATTCAGAAATGTAAAATAAGTAGATAAAATAAAAATATGGTTGTGCTATAGTATATAGGTTGCTAAACTGACTTTTTTTTCCCTAAATACACTCAGTCTTGTTAGAAAGAAGGCAGCTGGGCTGGAATCAGCAGCTACAATTAGAACCAAAGTTTTTGTCTGGGGACTGAATGACAAAGATCAGTTGGGAGGACTAAAAGGTTCCAAGGTATGTTTGTGGTTTAAATATTTTTAGTATAAAACACAGGCAGCTAAAAATAAAATGTGCAAGCCTCACACAACTCAAATTAAATTCCAATTTAATCAGAATTTTAAAGTTTATTTTATGGCTTTTTGATGTTTAGACATGTGCTGGCTGGAAAACCTGGGGCAAATTTACATTTTGGCTGTTTACCTGAAATGTAGTATGTTGTTTTTTTTCTTTTTTTTGTTTTTTTTTTTTTAGCAGGCACTTAATTACTTATTTTACATGATAGCAAACTAATTTTTTTAAAAATCTGTATCACTCTCTATACTTTGTTCTTTTAAAGTTTTTTTGCATGTGTAAAATGTAGATAGCAGTGAACTTTTCTATTACGTGTAAGTGGAGCTAGTTCAGTAATAATAAAAAAAATTCAAATTAATGCTGTCTTATTAGTGTAACTATAAGTGCAATTTGAGAGAAATTTCAGGCCAGTATGCAACTGCTTATATATAATTTTTGATATGATGCAAGATGGGAGAGATGCTAAAAGCATGAATTTATGCTGTAAATAATGTGAATTGTTGCTCCAATCATCCTGACTTCCTTTGACTGAAGTGTCTCCCTGTAGAAAAGGGAGTTAAATAGGACAGTTAAATTGAAGATGTGAGGGAAGAAAAAAATAAAATGCATGTATAAATATGAATGAAATCTATGAAGATTAAGCTAAGCTTCTTTAGGTGGAAAAAATGCTTTTATGAACTTCAACACTTTATTTTGAGTTCTTAGTAAGTATTATTATTAAAAGTTACATAAATTGATTAATTAGGATAGTAATTTCAATGCTAGTTTACAAATGTCCTACAAACTTTTTTACTCATATACTGCAATGAAATAGTCTGTTGTAAATGTTTCAGCTGCTTAAAAATAACTGAATGTTTGCCTCTCTTATAAAAGAGAATAAACCAGGTTTTCATGTGTGTGGATTTAAGACTCTTGTGAAGGGTGCATTGGTGTCTTTTTTAATACATATCTAAAATCTGCTTGATTAAAGACTATTTTGTAGTAACGAGGAAAATAGGTTGCATGTGTTGTTTTTTTTCCTTCTCAAATTGGTCTATAATCCTGATTGCTAAAGCATTTTGCTACTGAAAAAATGTACGTGTGTTGTGATTTAAACTGTGTTGGTTCACACTTTCAGTTAGGTTCGTTTTGCTGTTATGCTTTTCTTCAGAACTGAGTTGTTTTTTCCTCAAGAAAATAACTATACTAAAAAGAAAATGATTGTTTTTATCCCATTTCATTTTCTCTCAGAGTTTATCATGGTTTCTGCATTATATACCTTTTCTTGGTTCCTGTCTTTTGTGTGATCTGTATTAATGGGTATCTGCAAAGTGTTCAAATAATATGAGGAGTTTTCATGTATAATATGGTTGGACCGTAGGACTAGATGATCTTGTAAGTCATTTCCAACCTTGTGATTCTGTGATTCTATGATAATAAAAGTGATAAATGTCAGAGTTTTATCACTTCAGAATAGCTCTTTTCTATAATGTATACAACTGCAAAATATATTGGAATGATTTTTTTCCTGTCTACTCTAGATAAAGGTTCCTTCATTTTCTGAAACCCTGTCTGCATTGAATGTTGTACAAGTGGCTGGAGGATCCAAAAGCCTTTTTGCAGGTAATACAAGTTTAAAGTATGTATCATTATTTAAGGGCAGAAATAAATTTCCATTTGAGAAACATTGATGGCATTACAAACTATTTTTGTTTTTTTTTTCCCCCCCCCCCCACTTTTAGTGACTGTAGAGGGTAAGGTATATGCTTGTGGAGAAGCCACAAATGGAAGGTTGGGTTTAGGAATATCCAGTGGAACTGTGCCTATTCCCCGCCAGATCACAGCTCTCAGTAACTACGTTGTAAAGAAGGTGGCTGTTCACTCAGGTCTGTTGTTATTCTTACATATATAACTGGAACATTAAGCTTAAAAATAGAAATTGTTTTGTAGTTTCTTTAGTGCTGTAATGCACCAGAATATTTGATTTTTTAAAAGTTATTTTTTAGTAAGTACAGGTTGTTTAATTCTGTGTAAGATATTAAATTCTATGAATTTAGACCATACCTAGTTTCTTAACTACTGGAAAACTTATAGTAGACTCCAAAGGAAGTATTTTCATGTTTTAAATATTGTTAAATAGTGGTTTGTTTGCTGATTTCCTTGCAGCATTGACAATAGCAAATTAAGTTGTTATTTGTATTTTTAATGTGCCAGGAAGCCCATAGTCACAAACATTTTGTTTTAAATTAAAACATGTTGAAGCTTTTAAGAACGCAGCTAACTGTATCCACTTATGCAACTACATCGTAAATACAAAGCAATGTCAAATCTCTGAGATTTTTGCTAGACTTTCTCTACCTGCTTGAACACTTAAATTTGAGTTTATACTTTCAGGTGGCCGGCATGCTATGGCGTTAACTGTAGATGGAAAGATATTTTCGTGGGGTGAAGGAGATGATGGTAAACTTGGTCACTTCAGTCGAATGTAAGGATACCAGTTTTATCTGGCTTGTAGTAAGAGAAGATTTGCTTATAGCTGTGCTGTGACATGCAATACCACTACTGACAATGGCAGAATTTTTAACAGAAATAAAATGTCTGTGTTCTGAAAAGATTTTTTTTCAGCAGTGTATGTCAACAGTGCAGCAATTGGTAGCAGTTTCCATAGAATTCTTTATTAGTTTTTTTAATGTTACTGATGGAATAATATACTTCTGGAGTTTGAGTTTTCTGTTACTGTTGTAAGTTTTACTGAGCTACTTTGACATGTAAAACTGTATTGATTTTACACTCCTGAGCACTAACAGCTCCTACTGCAACTCTGCAAGTTTTTTTGTAGCCTGTTCTTTGAGCAGAATTCACAAATTTGACATCTAGAAATAAATCCAGTATTTCAGTCTTCCGTGTGACAATGGTGAGGAAAAAATTAAATTTGTCAGAATTTTTCTTCATATGTGACATAGAACAAAGTTTTGGAAGAAAAAGAATAGACGTGGCCTGTGGTGAGGGGGGGAATCTTTGTTTATTGCTCTGGTATATTCCAAAAAGCTGCTCAGAATACATAGAAAGTTACAGTGCCCAACTCAGTGTTTGTAGATGTGACAATAAATAAATATTCCAAATTGTCGTTGTCAAACCTATGAAAAGGAAAGTGCAGTTTAGAGCAGTGTTATTATTTTATTGTTCAAATGTCTTGCATTTTTTGTAACATCTTAAAAGAGAAACTTGAAATTCTTGCTGTAGGCATTTCATGGGAGAATTTCACAGTGTTTCACAGAAGCCATATGTATGTTTATAAAACATTAATAGTGACTCTAATATAATCTTACGCAACAGTATTAGCAAAAGTACACTGTAATACGTTAAGATATGTTTAACTGGTATAAATTTAAAACTCGTGGTAATAAGGAATTAATATTGGAATCACGAGTTGCATCTTATTTATCTTTAGATTACTGTTAATTTTAAGTACAAAATTTTTTGAATTGTAGAACTTAATGTACTGTACAACTCTTCAAAAAATGATGATATATTGTTTATTTACTCTCTTTAGGAATTGTGATAAACCCAGACTGATAGAAGCACTGAAAACCAAACGTATCCGTGATATTGCTTGTGGCAGCTCCCACAGTGCTGCCATTACCTCTAGTGGTGAGCTGTATACATGGGGTCTTGGAGAATATGGAAGGTTAGGACATGGAGATAATACTACACAGCTGAAGCCGAAGATGGTAAAATAATGTTTCTCATCTCTGATGAAATGTGAATGTGCTCATTTAGTAAATTGTAAAATAAAGGTAAAGCAAATCCAAAACCATAAATGCAGTATGATAATATTGTTTTGGAGTGATCTGATCGGGCTTTGGTACACCTACCTCTGATGTGCTAAGTATTTCAGGAGGGCTGAAAAGATGCAGTCTCTCTTGCATTCAGAGCAGCTAGTGCTGTTTTGAAATGCTGTTTTGAACATACATGTCGTGCACCTGTTCTGTCACTGAGCAGTGTTGGATCTTGAGTGAGCAGGACTTGATAACCTGGACGTCAAGTGTAACAGCTTGAAAATGTTTGTAAAGTTTTAAAAACATAATTAATGTATTTGAAACATCTCTTTCTCTCTTTTGCAGGTTAAAGTGCTCCTTGGACACAGAGTAATTCAGGTTGCTTGTGGAAGCAGAGATGCTCAGACTCTTGCTTTGACAGATGAAGGTAGAAATATCTTTATCCAGAAGCTGGATATCTGGCACGTGGGAATACTGTGATCATTGTTTGACCTACAGTTTGGTGTTTGTTAGGTTTGGTGTTTTCTTGGGGTGATGGTGATTTTGGAAAACTGGGCCGAGGAGGAAGTGAAGGATGCAACATTCCTCAGAACATTGAAAGACTAAATGGCCAAGGCGTTTGTCAGATTGAGTGTGGTGCACAGTTCTCGTTGGCATTGACCAAGTCAGGAGTGGTATGGACCTGGTATGTGAAATTTGCCAGAAAATATTTATAAAGCAATTGCTAAGTATGTGTTGTATTTACTGCTATTTGATTGCCTTAACCCCATCTGTACTTCATCTGTGTGATGACTTTGTCTTTTAAATAGGGAGCTCTTGGAGAAAAGCTGCGATCTATTCAGTTGCTCACTGTGTCTTGTATACTGTGCCTACATACTGAATTATGTGCTGTACTCTGCTAGAATTCCTGAGTCTCACTGAACATTTTCTCTCTTGAGAGTAATGAAGTATGCAAAAGAATGTTAAATTAAGACTTTGGAGCAGAGTTGGGAAAAAAAGAGAACATGGGAATCATAGCCTGCAGTTAAAACAGAGATTGGTAGAGTCAGGAAGTAACAAGAATGAAGAGTTACAAGAGTAAGCAAGCGCAGAACAGATTGCCTTGAAAACATGCAGGACACTGCAGAGTTCATTGCTGCTGGGAAAACCACGGAGTTATCAGTAGTGACTTTTTTATTTTTCCTCTTTGTTTGTTTCTGCTTTTGTTTTGAGCACAAGCCTCGCTTTTTAAGTTTATAAATCTTTCTGTAAAATTTGTCAATTTCTGTAATGCAAATCAATTTCAGATCTCTACAGCTCAAGGTCTTACCCCATCTTTGAGTATAAATTGACCTGTTTGACACATATAAAACCTAGGATGATGTAAAATTTTTGTTGTTGTTGTTACATAATTTGTCACCAACTGACGAATAATATAGAGAAATCCACAAAACTTACATTTTTAAAAGTTACTTCTCTTATTAAAAGGGAGAAAAGCTTTTAGTAGTTTTCATACATCGTTGGCCACTAGAAACTAGATTTGTCTCTCTCTTTTTCCCCTCTGAGTTCTTGTGGTGATGAAAGGAGTAAGAGGAAGGGGAATTTGGCAGTCTTCAAGAATGTTGTGCGAAATTCTTGCATAATTTCATGACATTACAGGATGGCAAGGAGATTTTATTTTTTTCTTCTGTGTCACCTGTGCACGTCTGCACCTTATGATGACTGAGATGCTTCTTAAGTTTTATCTTAACAAATTCGTACTGATTTGAGAGAAAAACTGTAACTTCTGTACTGCATCTTTAGGTAGGCAGTAGTACTGTATGACACATTCACTTCCAGCATGAACTATTTTTTTTTTTTAGAAATTGGTTCTGGTGAGCTGCAGAGATGAGTAAATGGTTACTAAAAACACAATGAAGAAATATTGATCTTTTTCCTCTTCACTCACAGGCATTTTAAGGTGTCTACATTAGTTTTTCCTCTATGGCATATTTTTAGTGTGCTTTGTTTTCTTTATGACAATTTTATAAGATTAGATTATGATAAATTGAGACCCTATACTGAGGCTTGCAACAGTTTGAAGAAGCTCAATTCTGTATACACAGTAGTTCTCATATTTTTTTTCAAGTGAGTGAACTTGGTAAAGGATCTGTTATTTTTAGGTTTATCCTTATTAGTATAAGTAGGTCCAAAAAGAATAACAATCAGTTTTGTAGGTGTTTATAATTTCAGTGTGTCTGCAGCAGATGAAATTCCATATAACTGCAGATGTATGAAAAGTCATAAATGATGCCTGTTCTAGACTGAGGTGAAATGTAGTGGGGTCATAGAATTGCAGTTATCCTTTGTTTATTCAATTTTGAGTAGTGTAAGCACTATAATTGTCCTGAACTTTGCTTTTATTTTTGTCTGTTTTAGGGGTAAGGGAGATTACTTCAGGCTGGGCCATGGCACTGATGTACATGTGCGAAAGCCTCAAGTAGTGGAGGGTCTGAGGGGCAAAAAGATCGTGCATGTGGCAGTAGGTGCCCTCCACTGTCTAGCAGTTACTGACACTGGACAGGTATGTTACTTATCACCTTCCTTTCCCCTGTTTCCTCCATCCATAAAGAAACAAAATCTGGAGTAATTACTATGAAATTGATTCTTTCAATTTAGTTGTTCACTTTGAACATTGTATAATTGATCAGCTGATGATTTATAAATCTACAGTGATTTAGGAATCACCTAATAAAGGGTTACCTTGTTTTTTTAACATATGACAACACTTGCATTATTTAAAAATAAAGTAATAGGTTCTATAAAATATTCTGGATTATTAATACAGATCGCTCAGATTTTTCTGTAGAGTTGTAAGGAAAAGAAATGAGGCAATCATTGAGGTGAATTAATGAACTGAAATGTCTTCTGGCAGGTTTACGCTTGGGGTGACAATGACCATGGGCAACAAGGGAATGGAACTACCACAGTCAATAGAAAGCCCACTCTTGTCCAAGGCTTGGAAGGCCAGAAAATCACCCGGGTTGCTTGTGGATCTTCCCACAGTGTAGCATGGACAACAGTGGATGTAGCTACACCATCTGTTCACGAGCCAGTACTTTTTCAGACAGCGAGGGACCCTTTAGGTGCTTCTTATCTTGGTTGGTAGACATCAACTTATGCTTTTTTTAATGCCAGAATAGAGTTAGGTGTGTGCGTAGTTTGGCAGTTGATAGAAGAGTACGAAAAGAACACTGTCTAAAGAAAACTAAAAGTCAGCAAAGAAGCAAAAGATCAAAAAGCATCCAATATGAGGAACACCCCCATCTAAATAAAACGAAGCCTCTTCCTGAAAATGGGGATTTATAAAGGGCTTGTTCAAAAGTAAAGTGTAACATACTTGATCGAATACTGCAAAGTCTTTGTCTTTTAATGTAGAGTATAGCTTTGTAGACATGGTAAATGGATGCTACTGTAACACTGGCCTTGTTACATGTCATGTCTTTGCTGTAGTTTTTACACTACTGCTATTTTTTGTTTAAAAGATCCAAACATTTTGCTAATTGCTTTCTTTGAAAACTGAGTAAAGAGAGTAAGAAATATTATATTATTATTTTAAATATTATATTATAGATATATAATATAGATATAGAAATATTATATTATTATATTATAAAGAGAGTAAGAAATATTTTATATATATAATATTATATATATATAATATATATTCTATATATATCTATATATAATATAGATATCTATAATATATATTATATATAGATATATATAAATATAATATTTATTTAGTATTTTTAGGATACCTAATTAATATTAATGTTGTTTGAAAAATTTCTGTTTAAGTAAAATTTGTTTTAAATGCCAATCACTAAAATATTTATATGTTATCCCATTCTTCATGAATAAGTGAAAAGGTAGAACACTGTTTTATGAAGGCATTTGCTGAAAAAGCTTCAGTATTGATTCCAGTATTGTAACTGTAGAACTGCAGTTTAAAAATGTCCTTTAGGCTTAGATTTACAGCCACTTTATTGTGTATATAACAGAGCACTGGCACAGCATTCTCAGAGAGGCACCTCCTGAAAGCTGCCTTGATGTGTGCCTGGGTGCCCTGTTCTGGGAGGCTCTGGTGGAGCAGGGATGGGAGCAGATGGACCAAGAGGTGCTTTCCAATGTCAGCTATCTTATGATTCTGTGATCTGTAATGATCTACCAAGAAATGAGATTAAGTTCCGATTATGTAGTACACTTTTAGTAAAACAGAAACAATTGCTTTCTCTTTTTTCCCCCCCCTTACTTCAGGTGTTCCTTCAGATGCAGATTCTTCTGCTGCCAGTAACAAGATTAGCGGCGCAAATA
Source organism: Lagopus leucura (assembly GCF_019238085.1). Classification (NCBI taxonomy): domain Eukaryota; kingdom Metazoa; phylum Chordata; class Aves; order Galliformes; family Phasianidae; genus Lagopus; species Lagopus leucura. Next base: position 49,755,837 of record NW_024962262.1, on the reverse strand, counting down.
GTTTGAAGCCAAATCGCCCTTCCCTTGCTAAGATTCTCCTGTCGCTTGATGGGAATGTTGCCAAACAGCAGGCATTATCTCATATTCTGATGGCATTGCAAATCATGTATGCCAGGTAGGCGTTCAAGTATTCCTTTGTTTTAAAGAGCAATATGTCATACTGTACCATGTTTCGCTGTCTCTTGAGTCAGCTGTAAATGGTTTTACGATTTGGACTTCTCAGGGTAGGGCCAAGCTTCACTTAATTTTTCTTTTGATATTCATATTAGATTTCTTTAGAATAAGAAGCTTTCACTACCTGGGGAAAAATGTTTATTCAGGCATGCTCAAGTACGCTGTGTAATAGGGGTATAAATGTCACGACAGGTGAAGTGGAAGAAGCAGCAGGGAACAGGGTTGAAAGAATAATAAAACTTTACCGTTCCTCGTTGATAGAGAACAGAATATTGCTGTTAAAATTTGTTTAGAGGAGAGCTCATGTAAAATAGTATAGCCTTAAGACACAATATTTAAGCATTTAACTTTGAGAATGGAGCTAAACTCTGCCTGTGGAAACCTTTGCTTATTTTATTAAGCCAAGCTGATGCCATTTTTTCTTTTTTCTGAGTTCAACAAAGGAGTATAATTAGGCTTATATGAATCTGTCCTAAATGATTTCAGGGATGCAGTTGTTGGAGCACTGATGCCTGCAAGTATGATTGCACCAGTAGAATGTCCCTCTTCATCACCAGCCCCCCCATCAGATGCTACTTCTACAGGAAGCCCTGCAAGTGGAGATGAATGCATGCTCGTAGGAGATATAGAAGAGAGGCTGAGCCCAAACCCGTGGCAGGACAGGAGAGGGGAGGTAGTGTCTAATGAATTTTTTTCAACATTGTTTAAGAGTAAAGCTAAAACTGTATAGTATTTAGTTTGATGGTAAAGTGGCAGAGATTAAACAGTTGTTTTCATCCTCTAATTTATGGAGTGGATGCTTTATGTATGTCACATTTGGAAATACAAATTTTTCTGGAATCAACTTTGAATTTTCAGCATGAAGTATGTCATAAAAATGCAATTATGATTTATAGTAGCATTTTAAAGTTAGTTTTAAAATGTTTATTATTTGATCAGATAGCAAAGTAATTTTGCAAGACTGATTAAAAATCTGGATTAAAAGACTATTCAGCAATTACTTAATGAATATCATTGTAAACTTATGTTAACTAAGGTAGACAGAAGAGCGTAAATGGGTTTCCACTCTCTTGATTCTGAACTGCTAGTAGAACCATAAAGAAGAAAGGCTTGCTGCTGAAGATCTTTTCCTTCACAGACTACTAATTTGACATGTATTTATGGGGTTGTCTTCTGCTTTGCAGACTCCACTGCAGACACTGATGTTTTACTGTGTATGTTTTGTAGTATGTGGATGTCATTGCTGACTTATGTTAGAAACATAAAATAGGAGCTAAAAAAACAGGGTATGAAACTGTTGTATCTGAATTTATGACTGTTTTTGAATTGCTACTGTCTTTGAACACAAACCCTTCTGAAAAGTAAATACACTCCTAAAGGATTTGTTACACTCATTGCAGCCTTTGTTACTTTTGTTCGTGTTGGCTAGGTTGTTTCTTCAGAAGATGCTGTGACACCATCTGCCGTAACTCCCTCAGCTGCTGCTGCCTCTTCCCGTCCTTTCATTCCAGTCACAGATGATCCTGGAGCTGCCAGCATCATTGCAGAAACCATGACAAAAACCAAAGAAGTAATGTTGTTAATGCCTTCCTTAAAACTTAAGTCCTTATAGTGAGTGCTGTTATTGAACAGTTCTGCTGTTTTAGATCATTTGAAGTTACTCTATAAGTGATTGCATTTTTAAAGTACATTCAGAGACTGGGTGATTACTGCTACTTTTTTTTTTTCTTTTTTTCTGAAGCTGAAGGAATTCAATTTTGGAAAGCTTTTTCACTTGAGAAACTGTTTTAACAGTAGGTAAATTCTGAGGCCACGTAGTCCCAGAATTGCGAATTGTGTCTTAAACTACTTTCAAACTTCTTCAGACAAGTTAATACATTTGTATTCAATGAGGTTCCTTTTTCATCTTCCCTGTCTAAATCTTTCTGCAATTTGTTTTGTAGGATGTAGAAAGCCAAAGTAAAGTGTCTGGCCCAGAACCTCAGTACTTGGATGAGTTTACTAGCCTATTGGTCCCAGATGACACACGAGTCATGGTTGACCTGCTAAAGCTTGCTGTGTCCAACCGAGCAGGTGAAAAGGGAAGAGATGTTCTCTCAGCTGTTCTGTCTGGTATGGGCACAGCTTACCCACAGGTCAGATTTTGTTATCTTGCATTTTTAACTATGTCCTTTATGTTTTTAGCTTACTGGAATATTTTCATTTATTTGTGGTATAATTTGATGTACTGGGAAGATTAGTAAGCATGAAAATTACAGTTGAACTTAATGAATCTGAACCTTAATGACTGTAATGGAGATGCTTCATGAATATATTTATTTGAAACAAGTGTAAATATGTCTGATATTTATGCCATAATATGCATATATAATTTCATATATAAATCATATATATGATTTATCATTCTGGCAAAGCATGAAACTGAATCAAACAAGTTAAGAAGTTAAGAAATATTTGCAAAATGTTCATGGGTGTGAGTTTTCCTTGCATAACTAACAAACTGTGAATGAATGTTGTAATACTGGCTACCAAAAGCTATACAACAGAATATGACAATCATAACTGTTGCATATAATATCTTCTTATGGGAATGAACTGAATGTTGTTTAATATTTCTTTAATATTTTTTTAATGAGTAATGATGCATTTGCTTTACGATGCTGATATAACATATTTCACTTATGGCTCTGCACTGCTTAAAGTCTGCTTTGAAACATTGGAAGTGATTATGCAAAGCTCTTGTTTGTATTTCTTTTTTTCACTAATCAAAAAGATAAATAATGACTTTGCTAAGAATTCTGAGTTTTTTTTCAATTAATGATATAAATGACAAGACAGCTGTACTTTAAAAAATGAAATCTTAGGGTGTATCTGTTCTATTAAATCAGGATTGGGAGAGGCCACTCTAACAGATGCTGTAAGAGTAACAAAGTGGTATTTCAGTACCTATTAAACATCTTTTTTTCAAATCTTTAAATTCCTTGTGATGATCATATGGTCATTGATATATTGATATATGTATATCAATGACCGTATGTATATCAGTGATATTCTATTCTGGATTTGAGATGTAGTCATATCCCTCCTACTCCAATTAAATACATGCATTTACATATCATTTTTTTGAATTGTTCAGGCGTTAACAAGTAAATTAAAAATTTCTTCTCCCTACTCCGTCAGAATTTTTGTTTGAAACTGCTCTTCAGAAATTAGTACAGTTGGAGTTTTCTCTCTAAACAATGCATTTTAATGTTGCATATTGGTTATATACTTACATATTTCACTATTGGTTTATGTTTACAATTCAGTTTTTCTGCAATGGAAATCATCAGTTGCTTTGGCATTTACTTAATTTTTTTCATATTCTGAATGAATGTGATAGTTTATGAATCAGAATACATGGGGTTTCTTTTGGTTGTTTGTTTGTTTGTTTAAGTGAGAAAGAATGATAGTTGGCTCAGAGTTCCTGGACTAACCATGCACAGTTTTCATAAGCTTGATTCTTAGGTGTGTGACTGTTTTTCTTGATTTAGGTTGCTGATATGTTGTTGGAGCTGTGTGTTACTGAGTTAGAAGATGTGGCAACTGACTCACAGAGTGGCCGCCTCTCTTCGCAGCCAGTTGTGGTAGAAAGCAGCCATCCATATACTGATGATACATCATCTAGTGGCACAGTTAAAATACCAGGTATAGGATTCCTAGAGTTATATTACTAAAACTCAGGTACTTGCAAGCCTGCATATGTAAATTTTTTTTCTCAGCTTACAAAAACATGTATTGAACTTTTAAGGTCATATTATCTGTTCTATTGCTGTAATAAAATGTTTCTTAGAACACTTTATACTGCATGAACATCTCAGTCATGTGAAATACACATTTACCCAAGTTTGGGTCCTGTGACTGAATTCCGTACACTGTTTCTCTGCAGCTATGTATTACTGCTGTTTTCTGTTCATTTATGAAGCTGAGAATGACTGCAGTCATTTTCAGGGTCAGTAATTGAACGCTCATCATGTAGCCTTAATCATTAGCAGATACTTTTTTCCTTCTGTGCTGTATTTTCATCTAGTTCTTCCTCCAGTGCTGATACTTAAACTCTCTGTTGCCTTTACCTTTTGATATTTGTCTTAACTGTAAATAAATATTTTTTTGCTATGGCAACTTCAATTGGGAATGTTCTGAACATAGTCTGTATGCTAGCTCCGATTCACATGAGCTGCCTGTAATGTAGGTCTTTCAAAGAGAAGTTAGAAACACTTTGTCATTAAACCAAAGCAAGTTCACATTTCTATTTTTATTAATAGCACTATGGCTTCCAAACAATTGCATTTGATTTCATGTGGATTTCGAAAGTACTGCGTTTGCTTGTGGGATTGATTGCTCTGTAGAAGTGTGTAAATTCTTTGTTGCTGTTTAGGTGCTGAGGGACTGAGAGTAGAATTTGATCGCCAGTGTTCTACAGAGCGGCGTCATGATCCACTCACCATCATGGATGGTGTCAACAGAATTGTTTCCGTCCGATCAGGTGCTTTTCAAAAGTGTCTTGTGTGATTTACTGTTAAACATTGAATAAATATGCCACTGTGACATAGTCCTTGTGAGCGATGTGCCATTAAAAAGGAGGAAAACGTATAAGCTGATGTCCCATTTTAAATCAAAAAGGGAAGATGATCTATATGCAGACATACAAGAATGAACTTGAATATTTGAATTCATAGACTCTCAGATGTATATGTTGTTATATTTTTCCTAAAAGCAGTTGGAATGTAAAAAAAAAAAGTTTCTAGCGCTCACATCCCATGTATGATTTTCTGCATAATCAAAGTTGAACAAATTGAAAAACAATTGGAAGAGGATACTTTTTTTTGCTACCCTTTGAGTTTTTCAAGTAATAGTTGCAGGAATTTGAGCTTTTATTTTATTTTATTTTATTTTTACAGTCAAGACAAATGTTCTTCTTCTGTTGAATGCCCAAAATAGAATCTAGGCTCTGTCTTTCTGTTTTCTGCTCTGGTCTATGTACCTGACTCTACATGAAATCTCCACATCTTTTATTCCATTGTCTATAACTTCATTTTTAAGCGCTGTTGCCTTTCTGTAGATGATAGAGGAGTATTTGAAATCTCATCAAATCTTAACCCTTTCCATCTGCGACATCGTGCAAGAATCTAAGTATACCACCCATACTTAATGTTTTTCAGCACTTAATGTGACACACTATAATGTGAGCTTTTACTGTGAACGACTTTTTCCCCAACCTGTTTCAGATGCACATCTTCATGTGCTTTATTATTGAGCTGTTTTTGATTGGAAAAAGACCTAAATCTTAATGCTTCAATATATTTTTGTAATATGAAAAGATAATTTGAAGACAGGACAGTGGGATTGTAGTAAGAGCTCAATTGTCTTCTGAAAGTGGTATGAAAAGCACTGAAGACATACAATAGAAGTGGTAATTGAACTGTTTAAGAGTTATGTTTTGGTTATGTAACATCATTATAGGTATGTACATGTGCTCCACATGCACTTTTCTTTTGGAATATGTTTATGTGATGTTTGTGATATTAAAATAACCGTAGAGAGAAGTTATTGCTGAGTAGATTGGATCGGCTTGGTCAGCATACGTGAACATGTTCATATTACTTACTGTAACAGGTCGTGAGTGGTCAGATTGGTCTAGTGAGTTACGAATTCCAGGGGATGAACTAAAGTGGAAGTTCATCAGTGATGGCTCTGTAAATGGATGGGGATGGCGATTCACTGTTTATCCTATCATGCCAGCTGCAGGTAAAGTAATATATCTCATTTATAGAAGGGTGAGAGTATATTTGCCAATGTAATTTAAATATTTACATGCCAAAGGTTAATTGTTCATTTGTATTCATACTAAGAAAATGTTTTCTTTCATACATAGCAAGCATTTTCAACAGAGGCTTGAGAGGTGCACATAGGGGAGAGAAAAATGTTTTGTAGTTGCTCTCGTTTGTCCATCTGTGAAGGGAGGTTACTTCATGTGGGAGAGAGAGAGAGAGAGAGAGAGAGAGATATATATATATATATATATACATATTATACATATATATATACATACATATATATATATATATATATATATACGTATTTTCCCTAATGAATCCATGGTATTAGGTTAATTACATGGTGACTGGTGTGACTCGAGGGTACAGCTTAAAGCAAGAGGCAGAGTTAGTTCAGATTGGGTATTAGGGAGCAGTTCTTCACTGAGATGAGAGTGGTCAAGCACTTCAACTGGCTTCTCAGGGAAGTGATCATGACCCTAAATGTTTTGTTGTTCATGAAGTATTAGGATAATACTCTTAGATGGATTGTTTAACTCTTAAGCTCCCCTGTGTGGAGTTGGGAGTTGTCCTCAATGATCCTTGTGTGGATCCATTATAACCCCAATATTGTATGTAATTGTATGTAATGAAAATGGCTCGCTCTTCCAGTTCCTTCAAAGGGAGGTGGAATGAACCAACTCGGATATAGACTGTAGACTGCTGTGTTTGTTCAGCAGATCCTGCTCTTATTTCTGTTCTAATTTCAGTAAAAGGGCATAAATTGTCAAATCTTCTTTACCTTTTCTTTTTATTTCTTTTAGGTCCCAAAGATCTTCTCTCAGATCGTTGCATTCTTTCATGTCCCTCAATGGATTTAGTTACGTGTTTGCTGGATTTTCGCTTAAATTTTGCTTCCAACAGGAGTATAGTTCCTCGCTTGGCAGCTTCTCTTGCAGCTTGTGCTCAACTGAGTGCCTTAGGTAGGTGTAAGTCCCAATTTTAAATCTACTTTTTTGAAGTTAAGATTACTGTTGAAAGTAATTCCGGGTTATTGTGTGCTTTTTGCTTCTTTAGCTGCTGGCCATAGAATGTGGGCTTTGCAGAGACTACGGAAGCTTCTCACAACAGAATTTGGCCAGTCTATTAACATCAACCGGATTCTTGGGGACAATGATGGAGAAGCACGAACTTTGGTAAGAGGGCACAGAAGCTCTCCTCTAACATTCTTCTCATTAAGATGTTTGTGAAGCATTAAAAATGTTGGCCTTTATTTACAAGGTTTTTATTGGTTACCACAAAATAGGAAATAAGCCAAATGAATAGCCTGCTTGAACGTGTCTGCAAGTCTCTTTAAAGGGCTTTGTTTTAGAAGAAAAATTAAAGCTAATTCCAGTTTTGTATCCATGTAATTTTGGAATTGTCAAAGATGACAGAAATACTTTTGTATTAGGAAATGGATGGAACTGATGCTTCAGTTCCATCCACTTTCAAAGCAAACTATGGTTTGGGAAGTTACTAATGATTTGTCATGGCCACCTAAGTAATTTCCTACTTCCTAACACAGTGTAATTTTCAACTGCTCTGATTTCTCTAGAGTTTCACAGGGAGTGCTTTAGCTGCTTTGGTTAAGGGTCTTCCAGAAGCATTGCAGCGACAGTTTGACTATGAAGACCCTATTGTGAGAGGTGGCAAACAGCTACTCCACAGCCCTTTCTTTAAGGTAATGGGATACAGTCAGTAAAGAATTCATGAGTAAAATTTTTTGCGATATTTTTTTATGAGTGTGTGTGACTAGCTCACCTCATCCCAATAGAAAAACTTCATTTAAAGGCTGCTTTTAATGGATTTTGAAAAATTAGTCTGAAGTCACTGAGATTAGTTGAGTAATGATAAAATCAGAATATTACTTCTAGAATGACAACCAAATACGCAAATATGAAAATCAGGAATACCTAACTAGACTGAGGTAGGTAGTTAAGAACAATATCATGAAAGTATACTACACTACAGCTTCAGGTATACTTTTGACAATTGGTATCTCAATTGTCCTAACAGGAATATTTATATATTTTTGACCTTTAAAATATCTTGCAGGTATTACTTACCTCCAGTAGGAGCAAATAAGAATATTATAAAAGGAGGAATCTTCTATTTTGAGCCATGTACTTCGAAGTACAGAGAAATATACTGAGCGAGTCTAGAAAAGAGCAACAAGAATAAAAAGGCTTAAAAAAGCTTCCCCTATAGTAAATGTAAAAGGATTTATCTGTCTTAAAGAAAATAAGTTCTTAAAATACATAGAAGGCTTTCCAGGGCAGAAGTAATCCATTATATACTGTCTTTGCCAGTAACACACTGAATTACTTGATTTGATTGGAGGAAGGATACTTAGTTTAGAAATAGAAGGTAAAATGTTCAGCATGTCATTTTTGATACAGAAAACGCAATTAATCTAGTGTTTGTCACAAGTGTACTGTGAAAATTCCTGTATTAGAGGAGGAAAGTTAGATATATAACTGTGTGAGATCAGCTTGCATACACTTGATGCTGCCTCATCAGTGAGGATAATGTAGGTGGATAGCTCTTAATGTCCCCCACACTTTACATTTTCTGAGACTGTTGATGCCCTAGTGGTCTATGAGCTGTTCTGCTGCATCAAATGTGTGTTAGTTTTTTATTACATACTTTTGTTGCAGCTCTGAAATCTGTTTTATCTGCAGGTTCTTGTGGCTCTTGCTTGTGATCTAGAGCTGGACACTCTCCCTTGCTGTGCTGAGACACACAAATGGGCCTGGTTCAGAAGATACTGTATGGCATCCAGGGTTGCTGTGGCCCTTGACAAAAGGACACCATTACCTCGCCTTTTCCTCGATGAGGTATTGCCAGAATATTTTAAATAGCTCATGGAACTTAGAAAAGCACTGCATCTAAAAGACTGAGATTTGAATTAGTTTATGCCAGCTGCAATCAGAATATGGTATATTTGGAATAACATTGTTTAATGCAAAATCTTTTACAGGTAGCAAAGAAAATCCGAGAGTTAATGGCAGATAATGAAAATATGGATGTTCTTCATGAATGCCATGATGTCTTTAAGAGAGAACAGGATGAACAGCTCGTTCAGTGGATGAATAGGTTACTTCTTTCAGCTATCATTTGTTCTGTCTTGTGATGCTTTGTTGTTGTACAAATGAACTTTTTTTGTTACTTTCTTTAAGCACATTTATAATGCTTTATTTTGAATGTTACACAGACGACCTGATGATTGGACGCTTTCAGCTGGAGGCAGTGGAACCATTTATGGTTGGGGTCATAATCACAGAGGACAACTTGGTGGAATTGAAGGGGCAAAAGTCAAGGTCCCAACTCCATGTGAAGCTCTTGCTACTCTTAGACCAGTGCAATTAATTGGTGGTGAGCAGACACTGTTTGCAGTGACTGCTGATGGAAAGGTAAGTGTACAATAAATGTTTGTTGGACTCCTTGTAAAAATTGCATCCTGTTGTATGTTTTTCACCATTTACAAATATATATATTTTAAAGAAACTAAACTGTACCAATTCTGCCGTTACAACACAGGAAATCAGTGAGCTGCAGCATTAAATACTTGAAACTAGTAATGTGTATTTCAGTTCTTCATTCAAAACTGTTGTCAGATTTTGGAAAATAAAGAATACAAGTAACATACTCATAGACTCTTGCACAACATCACAAGCAGTAAAATGTAATGGTGATGATTTCTCCCTGACAGGAGAGAGATGTAAATGGAATCTGAGTTTGTTCAGAGCTGACTTCTGAGAGTTAGATATTGCAGTATCTAATTTGCAGATACTTGGGTGCTCGATGATGAGGATGGATCATTTAGTGTAATGTATAGAGGGGAAAAAAGCGGATTTGTGAATGTGAAGATATCTTCATTTTGATACAAATGGCAGTTTTGTTTGAAGATACGGTACAGAATCTTAGCTGAACTTTCTTGTTGCAGTTACATTCATCTAGTGATATACTGTAACAGTTCTCTCCTGGACAGTCAGTATCATCCTTGTTTAATTTTTTACCAAGGGAAAAGGGACAGATTAATGACATTGCTTTTGACATAATTGTGTTGAGGTAAATTACTTTTGAATAGACAGATGAAAAAGCAATACTGTAGATAAAGAATTGTGTGGGACAGAGTACAAAGAAGCATCCATGTTTGTGTGTGTCCCACGGAAGAAAGAAAACTAGAGTAGTAATGCTTGAAAGACACCTGTAGATGGTAGGTGGTTTTGTGATGTTATTACACGAAGTTATATTTTCTTGATATTTTCACAACATCAGCATTAGGATTTAAAATAGTCATTGACAGCTTAAATTAACTTGAATGTAGCCATAGTTTCATTCCTGACATAAGAGGTACTAACTTCCATGTATTGTACTTTCAAGTATGGGTAATTGAGTGTTATGGGGGAAGGAAAACTAAATGCATAGGAGTATAGAATCCTTGGTTTATTGGGACAGGATTAGAAACTTTGAAACTGCAAAACCTTCTATAACAAATTTAATTTTTATGGAGAATGTGTGCAAATAAGCTTATCAGTTATTGTAAAACTTTAATACAAGTTTGAAAATCTAATGTGGAATTTTATTTGTATGTTTATCATGCATTTTATTAAATGCTGATCTGATTTTTTTTGGCAACACAGATTGAAACTGGTCAAGAAATGTCTAATTTTTCCTTGATTAAGGTTAGACTGTATTGCTACGAAAGCAGTGTGTAAAATTCTTTTTCCAGAACATATTTATGTGCACCTGACCTGGTATATTGTAGCAGGCTAGTGTTAAATTCTTTGTGTGAAACTGAATAGTTGCAAGCTACAGCTTCTGAGTTTTGTCTGTTTGGGCTTGAAAATTCACCTGAGTTGCAATGGGAAAGAGCTTCCTTGAGTGCAGAACAATTGATGAGCAAAATTAAGTCACAGTTACATTGATAAGTAGAATTATTCTCTTTCTTCCAAGACCAGCTTGTGGAGTTGGAAAAGTAAGACAGGTTTTGGAGACAGAAGACCTTCAGGTAGTAAAAAGCAGAAGGCTTTAAAGCTAAATGCAGACTGAAAGTCGTTATGAAAAATTTACTTAGATGTGTGTCAGATATCTCTGAAAGCAAAAGAAGGTCATGTCTATGTAGTAGAGATCATGCTAGTAGTAAAGGGGCCTTGAATGACAAGTGTCCTTTCTAAGGGAAAAAAAGATATGTGTGTTGGAGGAGTTGTTCTTAGATTATATTTGTTTGCAGTATAAGCTGTTTCTGCTTCAGGTTTGACAAAGAATTTGTTGCCTAAAGTTGCTCTCCTCTTCACATTTGTATTGATCTCGAATATGACTTCTACTTCAACTTGCTTGGCTTTGTCCTTAGACTATTGTTATATAGTGAGGACCAAAATGAAAGCTTGAGTACTCCTCCTTCCACACATTCAGGAGCTTCAGTATAGAACATGTACTGATGTTGCTTGCTTAAATTAAGTCTTTAAAACAATGCCACTTCTATTTTGAAAGGAAAAACCTCTTCCTTGTTAGTACATATGTGTTCAAAATTTCCAAAGGATGACATAGAGGCATATAAGAAACTTTTCTGGTGGCCTTTGCATCAATTCTGTTCTAGTATACATTCATTAAGAATTCTTCTCTATAGCCATAGTGAATGTTCTTCAAGACATAAACAAAATTGAAGTTTATTTTTTATTCTAAAGCTGTATGCCACTGGATATGGAGCAGGTGGTAGGCTTGGAATTGGAGGAACAGAGTCAGTTTCTACTCCGACTTTACTGGAATCCATTCAACATGTGTTTATAAAGAAAGTTGCAGTGAACTCAGGAGGGAAGCACTGTTTGGCATTGTCTTCAGAGGGAGAAGTTTATTCTTGGGGTGAAGCAGAAGATGGTAAACTTGGCCATGGAAACCGAAGGTAATGCTTTGTTTTTTTTTGAACTATGAATGGATATTTATAATAGTTGAAAAGTATTTGAAGTGTTATATGAATACGGTCTGTATGTAGAAGTCACTGGTAAGTAGTGATGTAGAAATGTATGTCTTCAAGTTGCAGAACTGCAAAATTTTTGTCAGATAAAATTACTTGGATTTCTGTGACAAAACATTATCTTCTATCTTATCTGCTGATGCTGAAGTTCAGAGGATTTCCTTTGGAATCTACACTGTGTGTATGTGGCACTTCAGGGAGGAAACAAAACTACCATTCTGCTTCTGATGTTCGCTTGCAGTTACCTGTGTTAAAGAAGTTTTGTTGTTATAGACAATAATCAGATATTAAAAATTATAAAAAAGAAAGAAATGCTTGAGTCCATGGAGGAAATCAGTACGTGTTATGCTAGAAATTTTGATAATGCATATTAAATTAGACTGATTTTCCAGGGTAAGTGCTTAACTCTTAAGCTTTAATGGAAATATTTCTGTAGTTTCATTTAACCTGTTATGCTTTAGTAGTACAGGTAGTAAAATATTCCAGCTTTTATAAACCTCTAAATTTTTTTTCAATGAATAATTTAACATAAATCTTGACGATGTTGATGTGGAACAAAAGTAAACAGTGAAGTAGAATGTCCTCGTACTCATTTTGCAAAGCTCTTCATACGTTGGTTTATGTGAGTTGTCTATTGCAAAAGGTGTGTCAAAAAGTGTTTTCATTTCAGCCCTTGTGATCGTCCTCGTGTAATTGAATCTCTGAGAGGTATAGAAGTGGTTGACATCGCTGCTGGTGGAGCACACAGTGCATGTATTACTGCTGCAGGAGACCTTTTTACATGGGGAAAGGGAAGATATGGGCGCCTTGGGCATGGAGATAGCGAAGACCAACTGAAGCCTAAACTGGTAAGAAACCTCTGGAATTCTGTGTGGTCTTTTATTCCAGTTCTTAACTTCTGATCTGTGACTTTCAGTATTTCTGCATTGTAAAAAAAAAAAAAAAAAAATAGGAAGAAACAGTGGTTGCTTTAGAGAACAGAAATGGTTTGTGAGAATGCAGTAAAAGTTGAGTTGCAAAACTTTGCTAGAGATCACTAAGCAGCTTATAAGGAATTTGTTTTGGAGAGGACTTAACCCTCCCTGCCAAGCAAAACAGCAGCTCTAAAAGCCAAACAACAGTACTGTGAGTGTAAAAGACATAACCTGTACCAACTGTAAATGGATTACATGCTGATGTTGCTTCCAGTTTGGGTGAGGGGTGGGAGGTATCTTGGAGAGGGATGAACTTGCCTGCACCCTTCCACAGGAGTGCTTTGCTGAAGTAAAATTACTGAAAGTGATCAGATGTTTGCATTCCCTTGCCCCAAAAGCAAGGTCTACCTCACTTCGTTGTACAACATTCCTCCATTTTCTTGATTAGAATGAAAATAACAAATCCATAGATTAGTTTGAAGAATGTGAAATCCCATGCCAGTTTGGGTGATGGATTGATCCTCAAATCCCTTATTTCAAGAAGGATGTGGATTAGGAGAATGCAGTTTGTGTGTCAGAATTCTTTTGCTTTGTGAATCTCAATTCCATACATCATCACTAGATGGCAGCATTTCAAAAGTCAAGATGTTGATTTAATTCAGAAAGCAGTGAAATCGTAAAATAGTAAGAGGCTATTTGAAAATAAGCAGTTTATTCAGGTGCTTAGTGTACACAAGAGTGAACCAGAGAACCTGAGCACATAAATAGAATATGGCCTTTGGTAACCTTAAATGTTTTGTATGAGTTACTTTCCCTGTTTTGTTTTTTTTTTTTTTTTAGGTTGAAAAAAAAAGTTCACCAAGTAAAAATAATAATTCAGTATGTGAAATATGTACTTATTTTATTGGTTTGAAAAGAGTAAAGCCTTTTGACTTGAATTCATTTGCAAGATCCTGTTGTGTTTCAGACTTGTAGTTCCAGTGATGCTTCTCTCCAAGTTGGGTTTGACTTCTTTTCTGAAACTAAGTGACTGAGTCTTTATTGTAAACAAAAACTGGTGATCGCTTTACAGGTGGAAGCTCTTCAGGGTTATCGTGTGATTGACATAGCCTGTGGCAGTGGAGATGCACAGACATTGTGCCTGACAGATGATGACACAGTCTGGTCTTGGGGTGATGGAGATTATGGAAAACTTGGGAGAGGAGGCAGTGATGGCTGTAAAGTGCCAATGAAGGTATTTGAATACATATTTTCAATTGTTTTATAAACCATAATGTTAATAGAAATTAGTGAAGACATACATTAATATGAGCAGACTTCCACCCACTGTGGGACATCAGGATCCTTTTGATGTTAATGATGAGCTTTGTAGGATACAGTGACTGGTCTTCAATTTTTGTGCAGAATAAAAGTTGGTTTTACGATTTTGTTATTTAGAGATCATTTCTGGTTCCAGAAGTAGTTGTTGCTTTAATGTTATTTCCCTTTGAAAGGTTAGAAATTTCCCAAGGAATCTTCATATTTCAAACAAAATGCATATAGCCAACTAATTTGAATAACAGCATCTGTTATAGAGATGAGCACAGTTTGAGAATAACGTGTAACTACATCAGTGTCATTGTGCACACCTATGCACAGTGGATTTTATATTTTTAATCCAGAGTTGCACCTCTTTATATGGATGCAGGTGTCTCCATTCCCTTTCCTAAAAGACAGAGTCTACTGGCCTGTTCCAAGTAGGGGTGTTTTTTATTTATTTATTGCATGGTGTAACACAATTTGAACATAGATTATTGGTCTTGTTGATGATCAGTCCATAGAATTGATGATAAAATGATGTAAGGGCACATACAGAATGAATAGGAACTGCGTATTGCAGGTTTAAGTACTTTTATGAAGGCAGCAGACTCACATCTGTGTCAGAGGAGCTGGCGATAAGTGATGTTCAGTAGCTGGTGACAGAGCCTTACTATTTCTACTAAGGAGATATTGCTGCAGGTAAAATACTAGTTAAGACCTTCAATGGTTTTCCAAATCTGAGTTTCTTTTTAGGGTTTAAGTAGTAAGTAGTAGAAAGATGAAAGGACTGGAATTCTGTTAAATGATCTACATAAGCACTTTAATTCATAAGCTTGTGTATAAGTACTGCAAGACTTAGACAATTTATTGTACTTAAGATATGCCTAAACACAGGATGGTTGATGAAGCTATTGTCTCCCTAATTGATTGTTATTTTACTTGCTATTATTTTCCTAGATTGATTCTCTCACAGGCCTTGGAGTGGTTAAAGTAGAATGTGGATCACAATTTTCTGTGGCTCTTACCAAATCTGGAGCAGTATATACCTGGTAGGTATTTTAGTTATTTGGACAGCGTTAAATGTAACCTTCTTTGCAACAAATATTACTATTATGCTACCTTCGCTGCTTTGATTTTTCTCCCATATGGAAAGCTCTTTTGAGTTTCTCTGTTTTGATTAGTAATAAAATCTAGTGGTTTGAGGAACATACTGTAGTGCTATTTGAATGAAAAACTAAGGTATTTTGTCGTGAAGATGTAAACACAGACTTCTTGCTCAAGACATTGACCACTGTAAAATGCAAGAGTTCAAAGGAGATCACTAAAAATGTAAGCTCCGTGTCATGCAGTTTGGAAGATTGACAGCATAAATAACATTTTCATATATTATCAAGATCTTTCTTATCTAAGAATTTGTATGTCTAGTTTGTTGTTTTAATCTTCCTGTGCAATTCTGGTAGTTTAAACAACTACCAGACTGAAGTGTTTAGAAAAGCAAAACAAAATACCTTCCAAACACTGCCTCCAAGCAATATCCTCAAACTATATGAGGTTATGGTCTCTGAGGTTGGTACTGCTTTTGCCACTGATGGATGCCTAATCTTCGAGTCTTACTCTTTTAAGAGAAACAAACAAACAAAAAAACCCAACAAAACACATGTGAATGTGGTGAAAGGACCTATGAAGAGCAAGCTGGAGCCATATATTAAGTATTTTTATTGTAACAGCAGAGTCACATCCATGTCATATGAACTAGGGATTATTCATTTTGAATAATTGGAGTCAGAGCTGTACTGTTTCTGCTAGATATCAAATATTTTTGCCTGACTATTTATAACTACTTCTGCTGGAAGGCCAAACACATGACATGTTCCATGTTTCCATTCTTTCTAATATTAAAACTCAGTTTTGAAATGTGCTGTCTTCTCTGTGCAGGGGCAAAGGAGATTATCATCGCCTAGGCCATGGATCTGATGACCATGTTAGAAGACCACGACAAGTGCAGGGGCTGCAAGGAAAGAAAGTCATTGCAATTGCTACTGGGTCTTTACACTGTGTTTGCTGCACTGAAGATGGTATAAAAATTAAATACGTTACTTAGTACCGAATTTGGAGAGGGAATAAAAAGTTTAGGTTGAGTATTGGTCGGCTGTCCTTGCTAAAAATGCTGATCCTCTGTGTGCATCTATGTGTTGGGTTTACAGAAGTTGCATATTTCTTGAGCACGAAGTATGTCATTGATTTACAGTAATAACTTAAAAACAACTGAAGGTTTTGAATTAATAAAAATTACGAGTTAAGTTTCATAAATGCTGATGGTAGAAGAAAAACACAGAGCTCAAAAAGTAATTACGAATTGATCAAGGAGTAGAATTAATGGATTTAGCTTTTTTTATAGGGTTGTCTGAACTGCCTGGGGTGTTCTAACTTGATAAATGAAGCATTGCACAAACAATATTGTTTTTTCTAAAGTAGATTGAGGTACTGGATATTTCCAAATTTAAGTAACAGGTCTGCAGAGCTGTTTTGTAGATGCTAGTGAAATAGGATATAGCTGCAGAAAATGAATGCTCTGAATCAAAGTTGCTTTTTTAAAAAGTATTTTCCAATTTTACAACACTAAACACCCATTTTAATGTCCACTCTAATAATATAAGCTATTACAGACTCTCTTATGCAAAATGATGTCTTTTCTAATTCTTTTTTTTAGCTTTTTTTTTTTTTTTTTTTTTTTTTAATTTTTTTTGCTATGGAACTGTGAAGTACAGACTGTTTCTGGTGTATCTGTTGTTATCCTTCTGCACCACCATTTCCTACTGTTCTGCAATAGAACTTTATTATATAAACTGTGAGGAAATAGACGCATTTAATACTAGCTGCTGTACAGCCTTAACTGTGTCGTTCACTTTTACCTGTAGGATGTCAGGACAGCTGTCAGTTCTAGAAATCTTAATTACTATCCATGGTCTCAATTGGTTAAATGATTTCTAAGTGCTTATTTAAAGCAAACAAACAAATTTCTATCTTCAGAAGTAATTTTTTTTTTCTTGGTTTAGGGGAGGTGTATACCTGGGGAGATAATGATGAAGGACAGCTTGGAGATGGAACAACTAATGCCATCCAAAGACCACGTTTGGTTGCAGCACTCCAGGGTAAAAAGATCAACAGAGTTGCCTGTGGCTCAGCACATACTTTAGCTTGGTCAACCAGTAAACCTGCTAATGCTGGCAAGCTTCCAACACAGGTGATATTTTTGGCTTACTGCATTCAGTTTTTTAATGTACTAATGTTTGCTGCTGATCTTTCAGCAGACATTTCCTTTCTAAATCTCTGTATCAGTTTAGTGTGCTTTGATTTGGCTTGGACACAGTGTTCTGCTTCTGCATTTCCAAAGATAGATTTTTTTTTTTTTTTCCAAGTGAAAAGGATTCTTCAGTCAGTTGTTAATCCAATACTGAAGAGTAAACTGGAAGGAATTTTAATTCTGTATTCCACCTCTTCCACGTGAATTCATCATTGCTTGCTTTGCATTGAGAATGTTTTTTGAACATTCAGTTTTTCAGCTATAATAATGGTGCATAATGCCTAGGTGGAGTGGTGGCAAGATGTAAAATGTTTATTTATGGCTAAAGAGAATAGTAAAATTTGAAATAAGGATAGTATAACTGTCATATTTTAATACTTGCAGGTGCTTTCAGTTTAGATGTATACTGTACATATCTTTTAGACACAACTGGATTCCATATTAAGTTTTTACACTGTGAATGAGCAATTCCTGAATTTCTGATACAAATTTGCCTACCAATCTTAAGTTGTTGTTCTATTTAATAAAATAAAGGATAGAATAATCCTAAATTATTGGATATAATTACATTATTATAGGTTCCTATGGAGTACAATCATCTACAGGAAATACCCATCATTTCATTGAGAAACAGGCTTCTACTGCTGCATCACATTTCAGAACTCTTTTGTCCTTGTATTCCAATGTTTGACCTTGAAGGAAGACTTGATGAAACTGGCCAAGGGCCATCAGTTGGTTTTGACACACTACGGGGAATACTGATATCACAGGGAAAGGTATTTATCTGAATAGATTTTTAAAGGAGATATTTGTAACTATACTGTTTAAATGTGCTGCTTAAACTGTTTCTGAAGAAAACTGAACTTTTATCTTAATTTGTTCTGTATGTTGTATGTTAGAACATATGCATTCTGGTTATGCACATATCTTTCTGCATGAATGTGTTCTCTTTATTAGATTTTCCTCTGCTTTTTTTGGACTGTGTATTAGTTTTAAAAATAACTGTATATTGTAGCTCTTACATTTGTGTTATAGCCAAATTCTTTTAGAATAATCACTGTGTTATTCTAGGGAAAAAAAAACAAAAACCAAAAAACAAGAAGAAATATTTCAAATAGTCATTGTCTCAATTTCATATTTCAATTGCAATAATCAGATGATACAATACTTGGTCTAAAGCAAGTTCTGTGGCTTTAAATGATGTTAAAAGAAAGGATACCTAGGAAACCAATCTCGAATAAAGAAGCATGGAATATCACAGCAAATGGAAATATGCTATGGAAAGTCAGTCATGAAGTCTAGATATTTAAGATTCTTGAAGGATGCAACATTATTTCAAAACTTCAGTTATGGAAAGCCTTTAAAAAAGATGACTGGCCTTCTACATGATCACTAGCTTTGGATCTGAATTTTCTCACTGTCCTAGTAACTTGTCTAATCTAACAAAAAGTGATAGCCATATGTAAACAGACAAAATTTGCTAGCTGGTCTGATTGAAACTAGAAGCAATTTTTTTTTTTTTTTTTTTGCATTACTGCTCTGTGTTCTTAAGTAAGACACATGACCTACTATTAGACTCTTCAGAATGCACTGTCTCGCAGTCTCTCTAGACCCCAATAAAATTGTGGTAGAGAAATCTGGCTGAATATATGCTTCATGGGCCAAGATAACACTACAATTTTTCATCAGAAGAGTCAAAGAGAAGTCCATTCTATTCGTGATACTTGTGCATCTTAATGCTATTAATGGGAGTCTTTAGGTAATTTTAATACAGGAATTTGTGTGGAGGAAGAATATCCAATGCTTTACAGTGTGCAAAACAGTTGTTGAAAGATTTCAGATACAAGATAAAACGTGGTATCAGGCATATTTTATGCCAAAAACAATCATCAGGGACGCCAGAAATTGTAAATGTTGTATTTGCTATTGTAGAAACATGATATGATATATTGCATGACAACAGTACTGCAACTAAGGGCTACCAACTTTTTAGATGGGATAGGTAGAGCAAGAAGGGAGGGAAATTGACCTCCATGTTAATAAGCAAAAAGGTTGTGAAGAGCTCTAAGCCTCTGAGAAACAGCCATGACCAGTTTGAGACCTTGTGGGTTAAAATTGCTGGCTGGACCAATGAAGGAGATCTGGTTGTTGGGATCTGCTACAGGCTGCCTGACTCTGGGGAGCCTGTGGATGAGGCCTCCTTGCTTCAGCTACAAGAGGCATCTTGACCTCATTTTGATGGGGGATATTAAAAAACAGAAACCAAACAAACTTAAAATGTTTTTAAACCTTTCTTGAAACTGATAATGTAGAATTGGATTCAAATATTTAGTGAGAGAAATATAGATAATTAAATTTGCACCAAAAAAAAATTGTGGGTTTCTTTGTTTATTTCTGTCCTTCCTTGACAGGATGATCTTCCCTTTGACTTTTTGATTGTTTTTCTCCAACTTTTAATTACGTTCACATTAGTGCAGCATAAGTTAATTTACACTCAGTAGCATATTGGTAGTCTAGTAATAACTGAATCTGGATGCAGTAAAACTTTTCAAGCCACTATTTTGTGTGATCGAGGAGAGATTTTCTTCTTTAGTTTTTAGTATTCCAGGTGTTTCAAGTGTGAATTGTATTAGCTCAAACTAACATGCTCCTTAAGTAAGATCTCACAATTTTATATTCTGTTGCTCTTGTTTATTTTTGAGCATTTCAGAAGTAGTTGATGCTTGTTTCCATGTCTTCTAAAGAAAGTGTCAAGGGCTTTATGCCTTTTCCAGTGTTTGGTGATGTACTTGGAAGAAAACTGCTTAAGAATATTACTATAGCATCAGCTTCTCTGTTCCGTTGAAGAGTTTTTTTTGTTTGCTTTTTCCTTAATTGAACTAAGAATACATTTACCTGTCGAGTATATGCAGTATTCTTACTTGATTGCAATCATACCACTTAATTTTTTTGTATTTTCCTTTATTAGGAGGCAGCTTTCCGAAAGGTTGTGCAAGCAACTATGGTGAGAGATCGTCAGCATGGGCCAGTTGTTGAGCTCAATAGAATACAGGTATCTGAAGTTGGAGATTTGATTTTAGTACATATGTTTAGTTACCAGTGCTTAACATTCTTCAGGTCCTTTCATGTTTCAGCTGTTTGGTGTCTGAGTACTGAGGAGTTGGGTTTATGTTGGCGGATAGAACAACAATGAAGCTTGTTTTCTTTTCAGTATGTTTTCACCCAGACTATAGATGTGTGGGGGGGGGGAGGAGGAGGGAACAGTTGAAATAAGTGTATGATTTGGACTGTAATGAGCAAAGTATGTCCTGCTTGAGAAAGAATGGCTTTTTCAAAATTCACTGTATTAGATGATTTTAAAGAGCAGAGATTCTGATGCCTTTCTTACCTTCCGAGATGATCACATGAATTACTTCACTGTTGCTTTCAGAACAGAGGACATAAAGGTTATGGGGAGAACAGGAAGAAGGCGCTTCGGTATGATTAAGAATCAGGCTGATAAACTCTCAGCCTGGTCACTGCATGTGATCATATCGATTGCAGAACTGTTTGATATAAAAGGGCTTTTTCTTGTCATTGACATTAGAAAATGTAATGTTGAGCCTTAGGCCACATAAGGTTGTTTTTTTTTTTTTTTTTGTCCATAGATGTTTTTGTAACATAGAATACTAAAACGTTTGTTTTTGTTTGAATGGACTGATGTTTGGTATTACAGAATCCTTATGTGTTTCTTTCCTTTAGTCGTGTGGTTTTTCTCATTTTTTGAAATATACTTTAGGAAGTAAGAAAACTTACTCTTTGTTAGAGTTGAGAAGCTGCAAAACCTTTGAATAATGAGTTATTTCTCAGTGAAATACCTTCTGTTTGGGCTGGATGATACTTTCTGCTCATTTGCCATTTTCCACAGGCTCTTAAAACTTCTTCTGCTAATGTTATGTGATTAAAATATGTTGCTTTAATACATACCCTGTGAAGCTAGAGGCAGTGCCAGAAATCTTCTCACTATTTGTCTTTTTATTTTTATTTTCTGGGGGGGAATTCAAAATAAGCAGTGCAAATATTTAGCTTTAAGCTGAAAACAAGTGATTGGGTTTTGGGCTTGTTTCCTAGTGTTCTTCTACTGTTGTGTTAATTATTAAAGATGGGCTTCTCTTGTATTCCTGTTCATTAATTCAGTCTGTCTTTAAATTTAGAAAAAAATCTGGTAGCATCGAGGCTTCAATTTTCATAGCTTCCTTAGGAAATGAGATATTTCTGTAACACAAGTCTTTCCAAGATTTAGTCAAGACTAAGAAAGACTGTGCTTGTAATCTGCCCTGCTTATATAGTACAAAATGTGGATTATAATCTCTTTAGTTAGGTTTTGCAGAGAATGAAACTACTGAATGAAAGATCTGTTTGAATGAAATTATTTGATCCTTTAAGTAGTGATTCAAAGCTGCTTTATGGAGTCTCAAACAGAGTTTTCAACTTAATTGGAGATGGGAGTTCAACTGCAGCAAGACTTGAAAATCCCTTTGCTGTCAAAAGATACTTCTTACAGTTTGTAAATTATGCGGTGCAGTCTGTTCACTGCTTCTTCTTCCTCTGTGTAAAATAAATGAATGAGATTTCAATTTAAAGTTGTTGTGCAGATACTGACTTGTTCTTTAAAATACATAGGTTGCTCCAAAAGCAGTGCCTGTTTATTTCCGTGGAAGCTACAACAGCTACAAAAAACACTGTTTGATAGAGAAAATTCTCAACACAAAACATGGTTTTCAACAGTCACCACCATTAGCTGTGCGTTTTTGTCAGTGATGGACAAGAGCCTTCATGCTGCACTTTTAAAAGTCTGCACCAGTGAAGGTGACAGCTGTGCATGGCCTTCTGGAACATGGCTTATCTTCCTCATCTCTCATGCCACTGTTGAAATAAAGCACCATAAAGCACCACCCATTGCCTCACTATGCTCACATCCACTTTCTGATCTCTGTAGATGTTCAGCAAGCATCAATGAATGTCAGTAGATGCCATTTTTTCCACATGGAGGAGTTCAGTAACACACCTTTGCTTCATATGCACTTCCATGTGAAGGCCACATTTGGAGTCTCCATTTGGAGCTTCACATGCCCCTCTGCTGCCATTGTTGCACAGCAACAAAATGTAACAGAATATTGGTGAGAAGGTTCAACCTCCACTGCTCTGCCACCAACACCCGCCTCATCCGTGGGCTAGCATAATAAAATAGGATGCATTACTTTTGGAGCATGCCTTGTATTTTGTGATCTTTCCTCCTTTTAGTAGGCAAAGAAATTTTAGTTATTAAGGAGAACAAGTACTCCTGGTTCAGTGTCTTCTGCTTTCTTAGGAGGAATGTTGTGCTTCTGGGTATGTTAAGTTATACAAGATATGAATCAGTGAATGTTTTCTTCTTTTGCAAGTGCTATGCTTCAGTTTAAATGGCATTCCTCCTTTCTGGTTATTGCCTTGTCCCTTAGCCAAGTCTGCTTTTAAAGAACGCATCAACTTTCTTTTTCCTGCATTGAACAAGCTAAGCTTTTTTGTGTGTCTGTTTTTGTGGAGTGGTCTTTCAGTGCTTATCTTTTAATAATGTATTTTTCCGCTGCCGTTTCAGTTTGAGCATAGTTAACTGAAACCTCAGTATACAGATGATGTCTGTGCTCTTGGAATTATCATGCTGATGCTTCTTTTCTGCTTTTGGAAATTGATTTCATGACATATCCTTAAACTGTGTTTCTTTTCTTCATAGATGTCTTCTGTGTTAACAGAACCTTCTTCTCTTTCTTAGCTGATTTCAGCTAGCAAACTGTCATAAGCGTTTCATGAGTGTTTTTATTAGTCCCTAAGTGTGTGGCTTGACATAATACATTTCTACCAGGCTGAAACTGGAGATAGTCCCATAGGATGGCTGGTATTTCTCTAGTTCTAGAAGGATGTTTAGGGCAAATAGAAGGTCTTTTTATTCAGACTTGGAGAAAGAACTTAAATTTTGATCTTCATTATTTAAAGATGCTGTAGCCAGAAAACAGAGGTATTTAAGTGCCTTCCTTCTTGTTGCAGTGACTGCGTTCACAATAACTGATTGTTTACTGAGGCACATCTTTGAGCTTGATTCCTCTGCCCATTGCTGTATGCTGCTAGCGAGCTGCTGCATTTCTCTCTGGTTCAGGAAAAGTTGATTTCCATAGGCTAGTATCTTCTGATGGCAGACTGTTTTGCAGAAGCTCTTTTGGGGCTCTAGTCAGCATATTTTGTGCTAAAAAGCTACCTTGACAGCAAGAATGCTAGAACTGTATTTCAAAAAATATTTATATTGCATAATCTGAGTTTAGTGAGACATACTAAATAAGGATTGTATCTGAAACTGTTTATTCTATTCAGAATATTCTATTCAGAATGGATTCCACAGGTTGCTTACTACATCTCTAAAGGACACAATTTGGAAACAGGAGCAAAGCTTCATGTTCTAGACCTCTACAATGAAAAGTTAAAACATCAGTGCTGAAATGTGGCCTAAACAAATTTGTTTGAATTTTGCCATTTGTTACTGAAGAGTTCTGCTTTTTGCTAATAACCTAATACATTTTAATATGGGCATCTGTGTTGGCACAGCAAAATATTGTAGTGCTGACAGAAGTGTCAATATTCCCTTGTCACATTCTTACACTATTTTGTTAAAGTTGAGTTTTAACTATTCGAGCATCTGTGTGAGCAGATTTAAATGCAAACCTTGTGTTGCTAGTGAACAGTTGCTAAATAAAATGTACAATAGGAATAGCAATTATGAGTGCCTTCCTATTGGCTTCAGTCTAGATTGTTTGCCATTTTATTGTCACCTGAGTTGTATTTTCAGTTTGAGATTTGAAATAACAGTGAATTAAGTACTGCATTCACAGACCACCTACTCATAGCTAATCTTTTCAAGAGAAGGCTCTCAGCTTCTCAACTTCAAATTTCATAGGCATCTGAATTCCTTAGAGATCTATTAAATTAAAACAAGTTTGCTAATGAGAAGAATATTGCAATTCAGGAAAACAAAAACCAAACAAATAAAAAGCCCCCTGCCAAAAACAAAACAAAACAAATTTACCAAATCATTATCTCTTTCTCAACCAATAAAGGAAGAAAACTTTTTTTATTAACAAACTTTGTTACTGGCGTCCCTCTGTCTTTCATTTGCCTTCAAGATGAACAGATAAAATGTTGAGTGGAGACAGATGAACAATGAGCCATTTGAAATGAAAAATGAATAAGGTACTGGTGGTTGAGGGGAACATGGAATTCCTTATCTAGGGAAGAAAGCCCACAGAGTTGTCAGCAGGGCTGGTAAGAATCATTCTATTTAGCTGCAATGAACATGCCCTAGTTGTTTCACATTTCCAGCTCTAAGCGTAAAATTACTAAGATCTAACCAACCTGCTCAGAACAATCATTCAGTCGATGGAGGATGTGGTGTGGAAGCTCCTAGGTAACCAGATATTGTGCTTTTCATGTTTGTGCCAGTTTCTTCTGTTAACAGTGATAATTGTAGTAATCACAGTTAAATAGCTATGTCACAGAAATAAGACCTAGTGGAAGTTGGCATGCATCTTTTTCTGATTGCTGTTTAGGTATATATTATTTTCACCTGTTGGGAACAACATGATTAAAGTGTGAACTAGATGAGCAAACAGTGAGGTTGGTTGAGAACTGACTGAATGGCCAGGCTAAAAGGGTCAGCTGTTAGTGTTCAGTTGGAGGCAAGTATGTAAAGGCATATCATGGGGTCCAGTCCTATTCTAACATACTCATTAATGATCTGGAATATAAGGTACAGTGTGTGTCAGCAACAAAACTTGCTGAGGATAATTATGGAAGGAGTGGCTGATACACCAGAGGGTCTTACTGCCATCTGGATGGACCTCAGTGCACTGGAGAAGTGGGTTGATAGGATTCTCGTGAGGTTCAACAACAAGGAGATGTGTAAAGACCTGCACGTGAGGAGGAACAGGCCCACACACAAATGTAGGCTAGAGTCGGCTGCCCAACCTGAAAGCTGCTTGGTGGGAAAGGCTCTGGGGGTCTTGATGAACATCAAGCTGAACATCAGCCAACAGTGTGACCTTGATGCGATACAGACTAATGGTAAACATGGCTGTGTTAGGCAAGTCATTGCCACTATGTGAGGAAGGTTCCACTCAGCATTGGTGTGACCACACCTGGAACACTGTGTCGAGTTCTGGGTTCCCCTGTAGAAGAGAGGTATAAACGTACTGGAGGGAGCCCAACAGGAAGGCCACAAAGATGAAGGGACTGGACAATCTCTCTTATGTGGAAAGGTTGAGATCTGGGACTGTTCAGCCTGGAAAACAGAAGGCTCAGAGTATCTTATCAAGGAGTATAATACACATGAATGGAGGCTGGAAAGAGTATGGAGCTAAATAAGCTCTTAGTGCCCAGGACAGGAAGCCATGAGCACAAACTGGCGCACAGGAGCTCCCAATGAACACCAGGAGCAGTCCTGTGCTGTGCAGGTGGCAGAGCAGTGGCACAGGCTGCCCGTGGGCTGTGGGGTCTCCTCCTTGGGGATCTCCAAAAGCTGCCCGGCCATGGCCCTGGACACTCTGGTCTGGGTGGCTCTGCTGGAGCAGGGGCTGGGCCAGGTGGTCTCCAGAGGTCCCTTCTAGCCTCAGCTATTCTTTAATAGTTCTGGCCTCCTAATAACTACAAATTTTAAATTCTTTTGTCTTCTTGTAAAGGGTGAAGATATGTAATAAGAATCCGCAGTATCTATATCCAGGGTTGATTAGGTATGAAATAGCAGTGAAAAATACTGCAGTGTTGTAATTTGAAGCTTGGTTCTTACTTTGTAATATACATGTATACAAAATGCAGGGTAGACCTCTACAAATGTTTCACTAAACACATAGATGTTATAAATCTCATCTCTGATCTGCATGGGGATGCTGGCTGATATATGTTCTTGTAGTTACTATTATCATGTGTTTAACTGACAGGTAAAACGTTCTAGGAGTAAAGGTGGACTGGCTGGGCCAGATGGTACAAAGTCAGTTTTTGGACAGATGTGTGCTAAAATGAGCTCTTTCAGCCCTGATAGCCTTCTGCTTCCTCATCGTGTTTGGAAAGTCAAGTTTGTTGGTAAGAGAATTCTTTGTTTCGTAGCATCTTTGTCTCAACTATTTTCTACCTATCTTTTTCTGGCTTCTCTTTTATTTTTGAAGGATCTGAGGAAAGAAATGGATACAGTAAAGCAGCATGTTGGCACAGGAATGTGCTTAAAACGTTAGGAAATAATGAAGCCTTTTAAAATAATTTAAAAAATCAACAAAAACAACCAAAAATCTGCAAACAACCCTTAAGATCAGTGGAAATGGGGTTGTAATTGTCCTCAAATTCTGAAGGCAACTCTTAGTTATGAAGGGTATTTGCAAAACCGAAGCTTATTTTTTGGTTGTCAGAACTCAAAAATAATTCAGACTGGCTGTTCCTACTTCAATCATTGTTTTCACAATTTGCATGTCTCTTTGAATTTTTTGATGAAATAGAATTTAGATTGTCTGCACTGTATCTACTAAAATATATAGAATATATCTACTTTCAAATGACACACAGGGAGTCACTGTAGTTTGACTCTCTTCGCCATCTCTTTTATTTTGACAAGTGTTTAAAACAAAAGTGGTTGTTAAGCTCTGTCAAAAGAATATTTTTGAAACTTTGGTATGTTGTTGATAATCTTCTAAAATTATGCTGTTTCCAAGGAGCTGGAGAAATCCAAATACAAAGGAAAACATCAGGTGTTTTCAGAAGAGCAGATGTAGCTTTCAGTAAATTTTCGTTTACACAGTTATCCATGTAAAAGAAAATCCAGTTCATTTCAAGACTTCGTTTGTAAACATATTTTTGGAAGAATGTATATTTATGAGCCTGTTTTCTTCTCCAAGGTGAATCTGTGGATGATTGCGGTGGAGGTTACAGTGAATCAATAGCAGAAATGTGTGAGGAGCTTCAGAACGGGCTGACCCCTCTGTTAATCGTGACACCAAATGGAAGAGATGAATCTGGAGCAAACAGAGATTGTTTCCTATTAAATCCTGCTGCCAAGTCTCTCTTGCATATGAACATGTTCCGTTTCTTGGGTAACTAGCAACACTGTGACATTCCACTTGCACTACATGTTCAGAACATTAGGAATCTATTCAAAAAAATATATAATACAAACTTTCCCACCCTTATTTAAACTTACAGGTGTCCTTCTGGGTATTGCTATCCGGACTGGCAGTCCTCTGAGCCTCAACCTCGCTGAACCAGTATGGAAACAGCTTGCAGGAATGAACCTAACAATTGCTGATCTCAGTGAGGTAAGTGTGCTGTTTCTTTGTAAGTTATAACTTACAGAAGACAAGCAGACTCTAATATAGAAGAGTTCTCTGGTGATTGGCTTCCCTGCTGTGCGTATTTGTAGTGTTTTGTCTGACCTTTCACATTTCTGAGCCAATACATAAGGATCACTTGTACTCACTGTTACAGCTGTAAATTTAAGTCTTTCAGAAGTAGTTAAATAACTTCTTTGAATTTGAGAGCATTCTCAAATCCACTTCTCGGTTTGACTAGATAAATGTTTTGTAGTCAAACTCTTTCTTGCCAGAAAATGTTTCCATAGCTGTTAGTGTCTGAAAATGAGTTCAAACTACTACGGAAGATAGTCTGAGTCAATGTGCTGAGAATCACAAACTTCCTGCTTACTGAACTCACTGAATTTGGAGTTAAGAGTTAGATCTTTGTTACAAAGATGAGTTGGTTTTCAACTGCTGTCATCTGGAAATGTACTTACTGTAGAAGTACTGGGTCTTTTACATGTCAGTAAGGAGATTTCTTTTGTACCAAAACAACCATTGGATTTTGCAGAGTTGATCACGTTCTTAAGCTTTAAATCCATTTCTTATATAATACAGTTCCTTGGCAAATGTTCCCTGAGTGGTGTGAAATCCAGAACACGTGTACCCTTCAACATTTCAGCATAATGAAATTTCATGTAATAGACTGAGCCATTTTGCTGTTTTTGAATTCACTTAGATGAGTTACGGTCAGACATTTGACACAAAGCTTTTGGTAGATGGTACACGATGTCATCCTTTTGGTAGGAAGGACACAGTGTTGTAGGGTGCTAATAAGCTGACTTTTAACTCAGGCATATTTTTTCAAAAGGTTGATAAAGATTTTATTCCTGGACTTATGTACATTCGAGACAATGAAGCTACATCAGAAGAGTTTGAAGCTATGAGCCTTCCATTCACTGTGCCTAATGCAAGTGGTCAAGATATTCAGCTGAGTTCCAAGTACACTCATATTACACTGGATAACAGAGCTGAATATGTGAGGCTGGCAATAAACTACAGGTTTGTTGAATAAGTCATTCAAATTGTTAAATGAATAAGCATTTTCATTTCGAAGTAGTAGGCTCGAAGCCTTACCTTGCATGCATCCTTTTATGTATTTTGATCATTTAGCAACTTGTGAACAGCACTTTTCAGTACTATTGCTCTCACAGGTTTTTTGTTTGTATGTTTGTTTTTAAATACCATCAAATTAATTATTGAATCATTAAAGTTTGAAAAGACCACTAAGATAATCTAGCCAAGAGCGGTCCCAGATGAATGGTTTTCCTCTTCTCATATAAGGTAGAATATGAAAAACAAAACGTTTATACCCTGGACACTGTAAAATAAGCCTGACATCTATTGCAGGCAACTAAATTATTCATTCAGAGGTGCCAAAAGCTGAACTTTGCACTAAACTCTGTGGGAAGCAGTTGTTCAGCTTTTGTGAAAATGGGCATTTTGTTAGTTAGATACCCAAATATCTAATCTAGACCAGTACATTGAACTTTAGACATCTTGTTGTGGGAAACAGGGAGCCTAGTAGACATCGTGCCTATTAAATTATGGAGATAATTTTGTCATAAAACTGATTCATAGTTGTTTTATTCTCTTCACCACAGTCATCTGTTCTAGAGGACACTTGTGCAAGACTATCTCATCGCTATATCTTTATTAGCTTGAAGTGCAGTATCTGCCAACGACTATATGAATTATAGTCCTTGCTTTCCTATTTTATTTATTTTTGCTATAAGTGGTTCTGAGCCACTACACAAAGCTATTTTTGACAGTAGGCGTGAGTATTATTTGTGATGGATTAATTATAGGTCTATATAAAATATCAAATGGATCCTAAAGGATTGCATTACCTTTAAAGAAATGCTTCTGTTCTATTCAAAATTCTGGCTATTCTCAGAGGACACCAGCAGTTAGAAATCTTTTAGGAAAAACGCTTAATACCAAAGTTGTTAATTATGTGAATCTCTTGAGCGCAAATCTGGCATCTTAATAGAATCCATGTGAAAACGTGGATGCATAAGTGATAGCATGTCTTGAGATCTTCGCTTATTTTGGTGATGACAAGCCTGAAGACAGGACATGGCAGTGATGTGAAACTCTGCTTTGCAGAGCTCGATGTTTTAAAAATTAACTTGATGGGAAAAAAAAAAGGTAAAATACAAATCATGGGTGGCAACATCTATCACTATCTGAAAAGATGGCATATCTGTTCCTCAGACATCGTATTTTATGTGTGAGACCCATTTTTCTTTTACCATAATGCCTGTCTAGTATTAGGATTGTTTGAGGGCGCAGATGCTCTTTTCCCAAGAGCATGGTGTTTCAATATGGAGTATTGGTCTATTCTTGCCAGGCACAGTACATAAATAATGCTGGCAATAAAAGTGAGAGATATACAGTGAGATATGTGCTGTGCAGTATGGATTGTTTGATAAACTGGTATAGGTCAGGTATCTTGTATGATAAGTGTTCCTTGGAATATAGCTGGAGACTTAAGGAGAAAGCATAAAGGATCCTAAATATTGCAATAGTTACTAGTTCCAGTAATTACTAGAAATGGCATTCACGTAAATTCTGGAAATATGTCTCTGCAGACTTCATGAATTTGATGAACAGGTGGCGGCAGTTCGTGAGGGGATGGCCCGTGTTGTTCCAGTTCCTCTGCTTTCACTCTTTACAGGATATGAACTGGAAACTATGGTATCAATTTCTGTTTTGCTACCTCTGTCAAAACTGAGTTGTGTTCTTCACTTATGTCTTATTAATCCCAATTTGAATAATAAACCCCACACGTGATGCTGTTTACAGTGCTCGCTTGTAATTGCAAAGACTTTGCTCGAGGAAATACTAGAAGTTTAATTGTTCTCTTAGTGTTCAAAAGGTTATTTTTTTATATAGCTGAGCAGTGATGTAATGAATGATTTGTGGAGATTAAAAAAAAAAAAAAAATCTACCCCAAACCGGCCCCTTTTCCCCCATTTTACCCCCCCCCCCCCCCCCCCCCCCCAAAAAAATCCTCACCAGCCAACCAAGAAAAAACAACCCTAGGGCCTACTGAGTTCTTAGCGCAATTTGATGAAAGATAACAAGACCTATATTCTTCCCAGGTAAATTGTTTAATTCTTTATGTGATTCAGGAAGATGAAAGAAGGTTCATTACTGTCCCGAGAGGAAGATGTCTATTTAGTAACATTGTAATAGGAGTCTCTGCGCAGCACTTCAAATATCTGAATGTTCATTTTGTCAGTGTAAAAACAGATTAAATATTTCAAGAGAATGGGAGGGAAACAAATCACCTGCAAATGATTTGGTCAGACTTTTGTAGCTTATCACTGTATTTTATTTTTTTAGGTATGTGGAAGCCCAGATATTCCACTTCATCTTCTGAAGTCTGTAGCAACTTACAAAGGCATTGAACCAACTGCTTCATTGATACAGTGGTTCTGGGAAGTGATGGAGTCATTCTCCAATACCGAGCGATCTCTCTTTCTACGTTTTGTATGGGGCAGAACAAGGCTGCCCAGGACTATTGCAGATTTTAGAGGGAGGGACTTTGTTATTCAGGTAAGGTGTGGGATGGGGTGGGGGGATTTTATTTTATATAGCTAATTATGGGAAAGAAGTAGCATGATTGCTGTGATCTAACGCTGGGAGGCAGCTGAGAACCACGCAGCCATTTGCTTGCTCCAGCCCTGCTGTGGAGTGGTGGGGAGGGAATCAGGCAAAAAAAATTTGACAGCTCCTTGGTTGAGATAGACTGTTTAATAAATTGTTGGGTGATGAAGGTGAGGAGGGGAAGAAACTGAAGAAAAGCAGAACTTCTTGCCGCCATCTGACCAATGGCAGCCCCAGAAAACTTTCCCCCTGAGCTTTTGTAGCTGACCACGATCTGGTCTGGGGCCTTCCTTTGGTCATCTTGAGATCAGCTGTCCTGCTTGTGTTCTCTCCACCTTGTGTACTCCCAGCCTCCTTGCTGGCAGGGCAGCATGAGAAGCAGAAAAAGACTTTGACTCCATGTAAAGACTGCTCAGCAAGAAGTAAAACATTGGTGTATTACCAACACTGTTTTTATCATGAATCCAGAACACAGTGGCAACATACTGGCCACTGTGAAGAAAATTAACCCTACCAGCCAAAACCAGTGCAGTCATAGAAGACAAGAACAGGCCAATTTTTTTACTGATGTGAAATTGTATTGCAGATTTGGCAGTTCAATGAAGATGTAAAACATTTGTTTTTTTATTTATTTTCTTGTTTTAATTTGGGCAACTGGCTACTCTTTTTGATTACCAGCTATTTGCATCTTTAGATGTTAATTATTTTCCACTATCTGTCATCAACTGTTTTTTCTGCTTTTGTTCAGTACTTCATTCAGCTCAGCACCCATTTCAGCTAAATTTAAAAACCACAGTGTTCGATTCATGTTTTGGCATTTTTAGAACAACAGAATCTATCTTAGATTGTTCCCAATCACATATTTATAATCAAGAAAGCTTCTGCATATGTTTTTATGTTCTTAGTGGAGGGAAGATGGATTTGGTGTTTTTACTGTTCTTTTAAGAAAAATTCACAAGTACCATGTCAATATTTATTTGTGGTTTGGACAGCAAATAAAAAAATATTGTGTTCTTTGTTTTTGACAGGTATTGGATAAATACAATCCTCCGGACCATTTCCTTCCTGAGTCATACACTTGCTTTTTTCTCCTGAAGCTACCCAGGTATTCTTGTAAGCAAGTACTAGAGGAAAAACTGAAATATGCCATTCATTTCTGCAAGTCTATAGACACTGATGATTACGCCCGGATAGCGCTGACAGGGGAGCCAGCTGCTGATGACAGTAGTGATGATTCTGATAATGAAGATGCAGATTCTTTTGCTTCAGATTCTACACAGGATTACTTAACAGGGCATTAAAACAGAAATAATGTAAGGGATTAGCTGTTACAAGCACTGAGGCAAAATGCCAGAATGACAGTGAAACCAAGGACAGTGTAGGGTTCAGAGTATAGAGCATGGTGTCAGAAGGATGGTAATCTGAAAGTTGGGAAAAAGTGTTTGCTACACACGGTAGGAATTAAGGGTGACAGCTTAAACCATCAGCTTAGAATAAATGGCACAGTATATGGGCATTTAACATTTATTTCAAGAGCTGAAAGCGGCCCCCCATAATGCTGCACTACATTTAGAACCCTTGTGTTTACTGAAGTGTTGTAAATGTTTATATAAATATGGTAGTGCAGCATCCAAAAGGTAGTGAAACCTTTAATTTGTGGGTGCAGTAGGTTTTTTCTTATTGTGTTGTGTTCTGTGCATCTTCTTGATTGTATATTGGAAATACTGTGCAACAACTGAATGGAATTATAAATATTTCAATTAACTTTACTAGAAGTTTGTTAAAATTTTTTGAACATTGAATTAACGTTATTCCTTGAAATTCTTCTATAGATAATACAAATGGTCAATAGTTTCACCTCCACCCCTGGTTTGTATATTTTAGCTTATGCATTATTTATCTCAAATTTGATACCTTTCTGTGAAGCATCATAATTCTTATCATGGAAAGTGTACTGTATATAATTTGTGCCATGTAAATGCTAAAGTTATAATTTCCCTCCAAATAAAAACTCTGCCACAGAAAAAAAAAAAAAAAAAAAGTAGTATGTGTTTTTTTCATGGTCATCCAGCTGCTCAGTGGAATGAGCATTTTTTGACTCAAGTAAGAAATGTTCCTGCCACTTACATTTGTTTGTCATGAACTGCTGTTCAACCAATATATGTCAATAATAGTAGGGAAATAGAGTAAACTCAGAGCAAGTCTACACAACATGTTAACAGCAGTGATTATGGTCACTTCGCTTATGCGGTTCCTAAGCAACAAGGCTTGTGAAGGGCTTGGAGAATGTGCCCTATGAGGAGAGACTGAAGGAACTGGGGCTGTTTAGTCTGGGGAAGAGGAGGCTGAGGGGAGACTTTATTGCTTTCTTCCAATATCAGAAAGGTGCTTACAGTGAGCGGGGTTGGTCTCTTCTCACTGGTGACAGGACAAGAGGAAATGGCCTCAAGTTGCACCAGGGTAAGTTTAGGTTGGATATCAGGAAACACTTCTGTACAGAAAGGGTTGTTAAGCACTGGAATGGGCTCCCCAGGGAGGTGGGTGAGTCACCATCCCTGGATGTGTTTAAAATCCGTTTGGATGTGGTGCTCAGGGACATGATTTAGTGGAGGGTTGTTGGAGTCAGGGTAGTACGGTGAGGTTGTGGTTGGACTTGATGATCTTGAAGGTCTTTTCCAACCTGAGCTATTCTATGATTCTAATGCTGCTGTTGTCTGTAATGGTAAATTTCTTCTTGTACATCTGGAAAAAAAATTGCTTCACAGGGGGTGCAGGGGATGGATGTCTTCAAGTACTTGCAAGTAGAAGAGTATGACAAAATGTGTATAATATTGTCCCTGAGAAATTCAGAATATTTCATAAGGCTTAAGCTTGAGATGTGAGTCCAGAGTTTGAATATTTTGAATAACTTGTGGAAGTCAAGTGGTGTTCAGGCAGTATTGTGTGAGCGCACTAGGTTTGCAGAGTAGGAAAATAAGAGTTAGTTGTGCCAAATCACTAGTATTTTACTTTCAAAATTAGTAGAAAGTAATGTCAACTTCACTAATTATTAGGATAGCTATATGCGAACATTTAACCTTGTACAACCAAGACTTGATTCTTCAGTGCTTATATACAGCTCCTATTCCAACTTCTCTATTTAAATATATTAACTGTGATCATGAAATCACTTTTCCCGAGTTATACTTGATGTTTCAAAATGATGGTGAAATAATTTGTTTTTAAAATATCCCAAGTTTTGAAATTTGTCAGCTTTGAAGAACTCTATTTAGTGCTGAAGTTCTCTCGTGGTGACAGCTCCTGTCCTGATCCTCTGTTGTGGTGGTGATTCTGGAACCCAGGTTCTCTCCTCCATGTTTTCTCTGCTGATGGAAAAAGCTGAGCCTTTTCTGAGCCTAAAAAAAATATTCAAATCCTCAAAACATTAAGCAACCTCTTTTTCCTTCGCTGCTAAATTGAATTTCCCCTGAATATCCTGAGGTAGAGTGATGAGAGAATCTGGTACATCCAGTGCTCATGTGGTTGTCTGGTGTCCTTTGCCATGGAAACACAGGAGCCCTTCAGGCGTCCAGCTTGATCAAAGAGATGCTGTAGCCCTCTTTTCAGGAGATGGTGATCGGTAAGTTGTGTCTAAATGCCACAGGCCCAAGGACTGAGGCTGCATTCAACTACCATTCTTGAATTCAAGACTCATTTCAGGAGCATACGAGCTACAATAAAACACTGAAGTTTTGTAACTTATAGGGGGAAAAAAGAAACCAAAAACCCATACCACAAATGTCAGAGTCTTTCTTCTCCCAATAAAGGAAAAAAAGTAAATACTCTTTTGTAAGATGGTAGTTCACACTGGTAACTTGTGGAGGAATAAAGGAAGATTTTCCAGCTTGCTTCTTTGCTTTCCCATCCTAATCAGGGTCCCAGATGACCTTTCACAATGCTTGTCACCTATGGCCTGACTTGAAGCATTTCTGAGCAGCCAGTTTTTCCTCTTGGAGTCATTATTTCAAGTAGTCAGAAAATGGGAATTGCTCTTACTCGGCTTTTAGATGCAGATTCATAGTCTGAGAGGGAAAAGAAACAGCTTTGCAACAGATGATTGAAGTATTAGTGTTCTTCTCCCCTCCTTTGTGCGTTGTTTCCCTATAAAACCAAAGGGCCAGATGACTGGATTTATTATGAAGCTGTACCATCAGGAAATTACAGGAGACTAAAAGACAAATCCCTTCCCTCCCAGTCTAGGAGGTTTCTGGAGTGTATGGAGGATAACTTTCTGACGCAGCTGGTGAGAGAGCCGACAAGAGGAGCTGCCCCGCTTGACCTGCTGTTCGCAAACAGAGAAGGTCTGGTGGGAGATGTGGAGGTTGGCAGCTGTCTTGAACAGTGAAATGGTAGAGTTCTTGATTCTTGGTGGAGCCAGGAGAGGGAACAGCAAAACTGCTACCTTGGACAGAGGGCAGACTTTGAATTATTCAGAAGGCCAGTAGGGGTAATCCCTTGGGTATCAGTCTTAGAGAGTAAAGGGGTCCAAGATGGCTGGTCGCTCTTCAAGAAGGGAGTCTTAAAGGTGGAGGAGCTGGCTGTCCCCCCGAGATGCAAAATGAGCCTGCGGGAAGACCAACATGGATAAACAGGGAGCCATTCTTGAGGCTCCGGGATAAAAAGAGAATCTACTTCCTGTGGAAGAAGGGATGGGCGACTCAGAAGGAGTACAGAGAAGTTGTTAAGATGTGTAGAGAGAAATTCAAAAAGGCAAAAGCCCAGCTTGAACTCAACCTGGCCACTGGGGTTAAAAGGAACAAGAAACCCTTGCTGGGAATGTGACCTCTGAGGATAAGGAAAAGGCAGAGGTTCTGAATGCCTTCTTTACATCTGTCTTTAAAGGTCACACCAGTTATCTTCAGGGTACTCCACTCTCTGACCTGGTAGTCTCAACTGGAGTGCAGACAGAACCTCCTGCAATTCAGGAGGACTCAGTCAGAGACCTATTACTCCAGCGGGACTGTCACAAGTCCATGGGGCTGGATGGGATTCACCCGAGAGTGCTGAGGGAACTGGCAGAGGTGATAGCCGAGCTGCTCGCCATTATCTGTCAGCGCTCTTTGTTGACTGATGAGGTCCCAGAAGACTGGAGGCTTGCCAACGTGACTCCCATCTACAGGAAGGGTTGTAAGGAGGATCTGGGGAACCACAGGCCTGTTAGCCTGACCTCAGTGCCAGGGAAAGTTATGGAGCGGATTGTCTTGAGGGTGATCATGTGGCATGTGCAGGATAACCAGGGGATCAGGCCTAGCCAGCATGGGTTCACGAAGTCACGGTCCTGCTTGACCAACCTGATCTCCTTCTATGATCTAGTGACCTGTCTGGTAGATGAGAGAAAGGCTGTTGATGTGGTCTGCCTAGACTTCAGCAAGGCCTTTGACACTGTCTCCTACAGTATTCTCCTGCAGAAGCTGGCAGCCAGAGGCTTGGACAGGTGCACTCTTGGCTGGATAAGGGTCTGGCTGGAAGGCCGGGCCCAGAGAGTGGTGGTGAATGGAGCTAATTCCAGATGGTGACCTGTCATGAATGGTGTTCGCCAGGGGTCGGTGCTGGGGCCTGTCTTCTTCAATATCTTTATTGATGACCTGGATGAGGGCATTGAGTGCACTCTCAGTAAGTTTGCAGATGACACCAAGTTGGCTGGAAGTGTGGATCTGCCTGGGGGTAGCAAGGCCATACAGAGGGATCTGGAGAGCTGGGCTGAAGGCAATGGGATGAGTTTCAACAAGGCCAAATGCCGGGTCCTGCACTTTGGTGGCAACACTACAGGCTTGGGGCAGAGTGACTGGAAGACTGCGTAGAGCAAATGGACCTAGGGGTATTGATTTATGCTCGGCTGAACATGAGGCAGCACTATGCCCGGGTGGCCAAGAAGGCCAATGGCATCCTGGCTTGCATCAGGAACGGTGTTGCCAGCAGGAACAGGGAAGTGAAATGATTGTCCCCCTGTACTCAGCTCTGGTGAGGCCACACCTCGAGTGCTGTGTGCAGTTTTGGGCCCTCGCTGCAAGAAAGACATTGAGGCTCTGGAGTGGGTTCAAAGGAGAGCGACAAAGCTGGTGAGGGGTCTGGAGCACAGGGCTTATGGGGAGCGGCTGAGGGAGCTGGGAATGTTCAGTCTGGAGAAGAGGAGGCTCAGGGCAGACCTTATTGCTCTCTGCATCTACCTGAAGGGAGGTTGTAGTGAGCTGGGGGTCGGCCTCTTCTCTCATGTAACTGGTGACAGAACTACAGGGAAAGCTGCACCAGGGGAGATTCAGGCTGGACGTTAGGAAATACTACTTTTCTGAAAGAGTGGTCAGGCACTGGAATGGACTGCCAGGGAGGTGGTGGAGTCACCAACCCTGGAGGTGTTCAAAGAAACGTTTGGATTTTGTGCTGAGGGACATGGTTTAGTGAGAACTATTGGTGATAGGAGGGTGGCTGGACTGGATGATCTTGAAGGTCTTTTCCAACCTTGGTGATTCTGTGATTCTCGTATTCAAAGTTATTTTGCTTCCTATATTCTTGACTCTTCTAAAACCACTTAATGGCTGCTGTGAATGGCCTGTGGGCATAGACAGGACATCACTGAATCCCCTCAGAGAGCATAGGGAGCATAATTTTCCTGCTTTTACATGTGGTATTTGTTCCTAACCATTATGTTAGTCAAAGAAATGTTCAGATAAGCGTTCTATATTATGAAAACAGCAGCTGAATATGACACACAGACTTACAAGCTTGCAGAAGAGTCTGCTGATTTACCTGTTTGTCCCAAATGGGAGTACTGATGGCATATCTGCAAGTTCATCCATTCTGTATTTAGTCATCTGATGCCCAGGGAGCCTGGGCAAGGAGTTCCTAGGAACACAGACCATCATTGTCTCCATTGTTTTTTGGCTGTGGTAATTCATGACCAGCTCTCTCTGGTGAGTTGGGGTGCTGTGTGCTCACATCACATCCTGAGAAAGGTTTCAACAGCAGCATTTTCAAAATTTGTCTGGAGGGTGTGGAGTGGTGCATATGATAGAAAATCCACTAGCGGGATCTAAAGGTCTGTTCTGTAACCGGGTTGGTGTCAAATACTCACCACTGGTGATAAGCCTTGCTTTTCTCATCCAAAACCAGTATTCACTGGTCTGAAGATCCAAAAAAAGGAGAAAAAAAAGACGACCAAGAAGACGAAGCTATGATTTGTCTACCTAGAAGAAGTGTATTTGAATTTATTTCTCCTTGTAAAGTGTTTTACCACTATGTTCAGGAAAATATGTTCTTCAGCTTCAGAAGGTGATCTGTTTGAGTGAGTTCTTTCCATAAGTGATAATTCTCCTAACATTTGTTCTGATACATTTGGCCTCTGTGGCACAAACGTGATCTATGAACCACTGGCTTCTCTAGATACCTGATGTATGCAAGTGAAGATGTGGCCTTCAGCTTCTCAAAGATGTCCTGATTGTGCATAATCCTTTATCTGTAGTTCAGGGCCACACCTCGGAAGAGTGTCTTACTTAGGCAATGCTAGCAAAGAAAATGCTTTGAAGGATTTGAGGACTTCAGACTGAACAACTCAGCAATGAGAAGCAGTTACAAAAAGAACAAGTATCCTTCCAAGGACTTTAGTTGCTATTTAGAGTCATAAAGTCTATTTTAAACTGATAGATAAAAAAGCTTTGGCTGGAATACTCTTCAGTATTCCTAAGACACCAACATCATC
This sequence comes from Lagopus leucura, assembly GCF_019238085.1. Lineage (NCBI taxonomy): Eukaryota > Metazoa > Chordata > Aves > Galliformes > Phasianidae > Lagopus > Lagopus leucura. Next base: position 49,716,588 of record NW_024962262.1, on the reverse strand, counting down.
ACAGGGGGAAGCACAGCGGGAAGCAAACCTCTGGTGGCGCTGGAAAACAGATGGCGAGGTTGAAGAGTGGGAATCTCTGATGTAGAAATGCTGGATAAAAGCACCATGATGAATCTTTCAGTGTATAAAACCTTGGGATAAAAATGGAAACAATCATTCTCCACAGTTACCCAAAGCAGGTCTGGAAGAAATAGGTTTCTTACAGTAGAAACACCAGATGCTCATCATTACCGCTTCTTACTGTGGATAGTTTTCAACTGAAATGCACACTGAAATGCACAGTCTTGGCAGATCATGAATTTGGGTCAATGAGAACTTTTAAAAACATTGTTAGGCATGTCTTGGTCATGACCAACAATACTTGACCTACCCTCAGTAAGGCCCAAACTGATGTCTTGAGTCCTTACAGCTTGTTATTCCTGCAGTGCTTTATTCTTTATTTCTAAATACTTTTCTTGTGAGTAGGACAGATTTAGTAATAGTACTCTATTCATCATGTTCTAACAAAGATATCCAAATTTACTGTAGACAAAAACCTTGAAATCCCCATCAGATACTCTAAGTGAAGACACCAAAGCTTTTCAGCTATTTCAGAGTGGACCTGCACCAGCTAGACAGTTCTGTTCTTTGGTAACTTTGTTCTCAACCAGGTGCTAGCTCCTCTGCCCATACAGTTCTCCCTGCCTCCATCTGGGCTTGCTGATTTATCCTGCAGTGGAAGATACAGATGCACTGCAGCTCAGTGCTCCAGGAGTCTTCCTGTGTCCTCCTTGCATCTGCTTTTGTGTTTTATGGTCTCACAACGTAGTTGCTCACATATAAATTAGCTGTTGTGACCTTCTGCTGCCAGCTGTGTTTCAGACAGCAGTATAGCTACACCTGTCAGCCTCAGGGCAGAAAATGAATGGTAGAGCAACAGAGCAGTGCATGACAGTCTTCCAAGCAGCTCTGGAAGCAGTTGGTGGGTTAAGCAATCACATTTATTTATTTTTCTTGAAGAATCACTCCTGCATTGAAATTCTCTGTTCCAAGGCTTCTCTTGGTTGTTTTGTGATGAAATCACTTCCTCCTTCTGATGCATAATGTGGCCCAGCTACCAACTGCCTTGGCCCAGTAAGATGGAGATGGGAGACCAGGAACAAGGGAGAGCGAGCCCTTGACTCCTTCCCGTAATTCCTCAATAGCAACTCCCTGAGACTGTTAATATCTTGCAAAATACCTGCTCTCCTCTAGGCTCCATCTCAGGGATAACCGTGTGTATTTGCAGCAGAGGACTGGGGACTCCTCAAGGCTGCTGCTGTTACAGCGAAATGCCACAGTCATGTGACATAGATAACCTAATGTTGTGTGAACACATTTTACCAGTGTAAACTAGATCAAATGATTACATATAGATGTTATTAGATACCAGGTGCCCTGGAACTCACAGGAAGCTGCTATGAATTTTGTAGTGTGAGCCCCGGCTACATCAGTGGGAAGATGCCATCCTGTAGCCAGGTAATTTGTCTTTCCAGTGTGTTGTGCTCAGATCCAAATTCGAAATGGTCTTGCTTAAGCCCAGACAGTTTGCTACGGTGTTAAGAAACCCGTGCATGGGCATGACCAGAGGAGAAGTCTGTGGGAGCTTTTCAAGCTTCCTTTGTGGTTAAGGCACAGGACTGGGAGTCAGGAGATGAAAGTTCCTGCATTGTACAGAAAAGCCATTTCAACACATAGGCTGCATTGATAAAAGAAATCTCACAGGAGTGCTACATGCACTTCTTTGATGGGGCTGATGGGTCATTCCTACCAGCCAGTGCACTGCAGAGATCTGGCTCTTCCCACCTACAGAAGGCTGCCATTTGGAAAAGGGAGCAAGGATGAATAGCACCAGTGCTCACCAGTCCAGTAAAATACACATTACTGGGTCTGTGGAACACCTGAGTGGTGAGCACTGAGTGGGGAAAGAGCAGTGGGGCTGCAGCTATTTCAGTCACATTGTGTCACAAGAGTTGGGAAGGATGCAGCCAGCATACTCATAAGCAAGAAATGCAAACGGCACCACCCTTATACATATTTAAATAAATTCATGTTAAGCTGAGTATTTTTCCCTGAAGATCAAGGAATTTCTCGATGACTAATGGAGAACAGTTTGAGCAAATGTTTTTTTACAGTTGCTGGTTACAGAAATGGCTCACACTTTGAGTGTGCTTTGAGATATACTTTATGCCAGGCTTTGAAGACAGAAGAGGGGAAGACAAAGTCCCTAGCTAGAATTTGCTTACAGGATGTTTAGTTTGAAAGATAGCTGTACAAGCTGTTCCTTTCCATTTGGGAGTGGTACAAACTGTATTATCATCATCTTATCTTTTACACAACAGTGACAGTCGCTGCCAAGCCCTTTCTGGAGATGGTGTAACAACTGCTTTGTGGCACCTCTGGGACATTCAGGTTATTTTGTGGTCTCAGAGCTGCTCTGAGACAGTGATGTCTGCAGCAGCAGTCAGTGCCATCTCTGCACTTTAAAGCTTCCCACCTGCTCTCAAGAAAAGAGGCGAGCTGCTAATAATGAGCACTTTACTTACGAATTTGGCTGGACTTGGGGTCATTCTGCTGAGATTTCAGTAACTTGTCTTGCATGAAAGAAGAAGGTAGATCCTACTAATAAACATCATAATTATACTAATACTGTGCTGGAGAGGCTGCAAGGTATCTGCTCTAGATTAAACATCATCTCGCCTGAGAAGCCAGCCTGGGGATGACTGACTGCTAAGAAGGGGCTGTAACTGTGTAGGGGTTGAAGAATGAGATAAATACTTCTGAGGACAGAGAAAAAAGTGGACAAGAAATCTGGTGCAGGACTAAAAGAAGAATCTGAGGTGCCTTTTAGCACTTTAAGGAATGTCATCTCAGCCTTTTTGTTTAGTTTAGAACAAGGTGTTACTATTGAGCTCATTGGAGCTCAATAGTAATTTATAATCATTTATAATATAGTAATATTATATATATAATATAATAATATAATAATATAATAATATAATAATATAATATATATATATAATAATATAATAATATTTAATAAATAATACATATAATCATTTGTAATCATTCATCATGAAGATCCTGTGACACATTCCAGACTTGAGCAGTAAATGTGATGATGTATATATGAACTGCTCATGCCTTTTAGTGTCATATTTTGCAGGATTGTGTTACAAAGGGCAGTGAGAATAGATGGAAAGTGTATCTACTTAGTCTTGCAAAAATCTTAAGGTGTCCTTGCCTTCCAAGTTCACTATGCCACTGTCAGTGCTAACTGGTGCTGGGCAACCTGCTCTAGGTGGTCCTGCTTGAGTGGGGATTGATTGGGTGACCTCTAGACATCCCTTCCTACCTCATCCTTTCAGTGATCCTGTGATTTTCTGATTCTTTTCCATAGTTGTGCGCTGAGCAGGCAGATGAGCCAGAAGCTGAGCTCCCAAGGGCATCTGGGATTTCTGCATGACAGAGGACTTTCATTTAGTGAATTATAAATTGTCAGAAAGCGAAATGTTGCTTTCCTATCACTGGGATGTACTCTGGGTTGCCAGTCATAGAATCATAGAATCACAGGAGTTGGAAGGGACCTCTGGAGATCACTGAGTGCAGCCCCCTTGTACCATGCATGAGGAAATCCATTCATCAGAGACGAGCATTCTCATGAAGTTCAGGTACATGAGGTTGGCTCTGGTCCCTGGAGAATGCCCCTTGTGATGATGCAAAGCTGCCATGCCTTTTGATCTGATGGATTTGCACTGGCAATAGAGTTTGTACTAAACTGTTATACATTCATTATAACTCTGCATTTTTCTGCCACAGGGTACTGGACCCTTAAAGAAGTGAAAGGCCCATGTTAATCATGATGAGTTAGTTCTTGAAGAGACCTGACAGTTTGTGACTGGCACAAAAAAAACCCCACAACCCAGAACAACCCAATATGGCAGGTAGAAAAGCACGAAAAGCCCCCCAAAAGCCCATGGGTACTGCTGAGTCTGTGGCTTTTAACAGTCCTATTGATGTTAATGTGAGATCTTTCTGTCATTCCCAAAGAAGAGAATGCTTCCCGGTAGAGTAAGAAGTCAGAAACAAAAACTGTGAAGTGAGTTGAAACATTGACTTGTCAAATACACCTCTGTTCAAGTAGATATGTAGATAAGGGTTCATGGTGAGATGTTCATGTAGAGTAGCTTATATGAGCCAGCTATGTGTTAAGGTTACTGGAGAGAAAATTCATTTCACCAGCATTGTCAAATATTGAGTTAGACCCTGCAGAAGCTGGAGAATTTTCTGTTCAGCCATTCTGGAAAATGGGACTGGGATATGTTGTTATGTGTAATACCATTACAACTCTCATGTTGGGTATTAGGAAACATTTCTTCTCAGCAGGAACGGTGAGGCAGTGGCACAGGCTGCCCAGGGAGTGGTGCAATAATTGTCCCTCGAGGTGTTCAAGAGCAGTGTGGATGTGGCACTGAGGGACGTGGTCAGTGGGCATGGTGGGAATGTACTGGGATTGGGCTAGATGATCTTAGAGGTCTTTTCCAACCTTAATGGTTCTGTGATTCTAAATTTCTTAGAAGAATTTTATATAAAGTACATATGTATAAATCATACATATTTACTGAGAGAAATAAAAGGAAGAAGAAGTAACTTCGATGGGAAGAAAGAAGTATTATCACAGAATCACAGAAACACCAAGGTTGGAAAAGACCTACAGGATCATCCAGTGCAACCATCCACCTATCCCAATAGTTGTCACTAAACCATATCCCTCAACACAATGAACTACTCTTAAATTTCTTTTATAAAATTTGAGAAAAATTCCCAGTTTAAGCAAACTGGTTTCAAATCTTCTAGAGACATAACATCTGCTCTGGCCAGGACACAGACATAATGACAGCATAACCCAATTTGACACTGAGGTTAAATTAATCCCTTGGGGTAATTATTCCTCTTGCTCCACTACATATTATTGCTGGATGGGGAATGGAAGAGGGGCACATGCCATTATTCTGGAACAGATATGGAGACAGACACTGAGAGATGGAGCACTGGAGCTACTCACTGATTGTTTCTCTGTGGAAATGGGATGTCAGCCTAAATGAGGGTTTATCTTTATAATTTCCTCAGCTGAATCATGATTAACCTTCAGGACAAGGGATGACTTTTGAAAATGAAGCTCTCCTTATGCAAGGACTACTGTCTCATACTTGTTTTGACGTATGTGCTCATGCATAAAGGGCAGTATGCTCTTGTAATTACATCTTATATAGAAAGTCACTGAATGATCCAAAACAGCCCCTTCTCTATCTTCAGGATGCTGCTCTCCACTCCTTGTGGCCCTGAAGCAAACGTTGGCTGTCCGGCAACCTCCCTGGCCTGCAAGAACAAGCAGTGCTTGGCGTGCAGGATGGCTGTGGTGGCTAGGGGCTGTGGCAGAGCCAATCAGTACCGGGCAGGCCATCAATGCCACCTTTCAGGGTCCAGAGCTGAAAGGCTGCCATTGTGATCTGTGTCTTTCCTGACCGCATCTTATGACCTGGTGCACGGAGCCTCTCACAGTGCGTGCAGGCGGAGATAAGAAAGCTGGGATGTGTGCCCATCTCCCTGCCAGCAATGTGTTGTGAGTGAGGATGGAATGCTCACGAGTGCTCTGCTGCTCTTCCTCCCGCTGCTAGTCAGGCATACAGTGTTAGGCTGATTGGTATGATGGAAACCTTGGCATGAAGCCCTGGAGACCTACACCAGTAGCCGTCTGGGGTAGGTTTGTCTAATATCACTGCGGGCTGATAGTATACTGCAGACAGCCAGTATTGATAGCTTTACTGTAAAAGAAAAAGATCACAGGGTTGCCTGCCAGGAAATGAGAGAAACACATAAGTAGAAAAAAATGTTGAGGAGAAAAGATTAAAAGAGGCTGAGACTAGTTAAGAGCCCAGACACAGATGGTCTTGTGCCTGCCTGCGCCTTTTCTCAGTGTGTTTGCTCAATGTGGTTCCAGAAAACATGGGCAAACAGGGGTGCTGCTGTAGAACACCACCTTCAGTGGAGCAAAGCCCTCCCAGTCAATACAGACTTAAGAGTTTTTAATCTAACCCTGAGGTAGATACTTGGCTGTGGTTGCAGCATCCCTTCCATGAATTGCATTAAATCTGCACCTTCAGGGACCACAAGCAGGAGTTGAGACCTTCAGATTTCACGTTGACTTCTAAAATTTGCCAGCAGGAATCTCTTCCTACCTTATGATGGAACAAGTTTTCCATTAGTTGTCTGCATTTGTGTTGTGTAGGAGACTGATTAGATTTGGTTTGCTTTTAAACAGACTTAATGGAAGTTGTGGCCTCAAGTGCTTTCTTGAGCATGGACATGTGCTGATCAAAACCACAAGTAGTATCAACTCTGTGCATCATTGGGCTGAAGTTTGTGAGTCCATTGCTTGTGTGTTTTTCATAAATTCCAAAATAAGACACAGGATTCCTAAAAGAGCAAGTTCCCCAAGTCAGGTCCTGCTGGCCTCATTTGGTGCATGCCCTGCTCCATGCAACCCGTGCCTTGTGCAGGCTGCTCACTGTTGAGGTGGCCCTATGGGCACAGCTGAGTCCAACTGGCTTCCTCTGTGTGTTGAATGAGCAGTTCTCACCTGCTGGAAAGTCTCTCAGGAATGCAAAAGCCCTCTCCATTAGTTTGAGTTACATGACTTTCACACAATGGCCAGCCTGTCTGTAGGCTTCTTCTTCCCTACTGAGGAAATAATGTTTGCTCCAGGGCTACAGCTGGGACTTGCTGAGACCAGTGACCTTATTTATTTATGTGTCTTTATAAGAAAAACAGGACTGCATGGTAGTGTTCTCCATAAAAGCAATTACGGAAAATGCTAAAAGTCCTGTATTTGCTCTGAGGGCAGACCAAAAGCTAAAACCAAGCCTGGTTTGGTTCCCAGCTGTGTTGTCCAGACCGCAGTTAGCTTCTGTTTCACTGTTCAGCCTTATGGACGTGAAATCCTAAATCAAACTGAGCAACATCACAGTTTTCTCTTTGAAATCTTTTGCAGACATAATTTCATAATTTACTTGTATTTTTTGTTTATATTTTGTTCCCAGTATGTGATGTTCCTTCTATTACCTCAGCTATGTACTAAATGAATTATTTTTAGATATCTGAGACACGAAAGCATAACTTTCTCTGGTGCAATTGTATGACATGACATTACTATGCTGTTTTTTTTTTTTTTTTTTTTTTTTTTTTTTTCCCTTAAGCTTAACAAGAGAACTAGGCTGGAGAAGAACCAGAAGTGAAGGAGTGAATTTGAAGCTGAGAAGAAGAGGAGGTGGGAAGGAAGTTGTGTTCGTCTGCTTTTCTCAGTGCTCTGTTACTAACTGTAAATTAAATTGTTTTTCCCCAGGTCAAGTCTGCTTTACCCATCACAATAATTGGTGAAGTGGTTGTCCTGTTCTTATCTTGACCTACAAGGTTTTCATCTTGTTTTCTCCTCCTGTTCTGCTGATGTACAGTGAGAGTGTGGCTGAGTAGGTGTTTGGCAACCAGAAAGGTCAAACTACCACAGAGGTATAAACTTCACAGGAAATACTTATTTTGAATTCTTGGGATTTCTGTCTGGCCATCCACTGTTAACCATACAATCACAGAATATGTGGAGGTGAAAGGGGCTCACCTGCCTCCACCCAGCACCACCCCAAATCCAGACTCTATGTCTGAGAGCACTGTCCAAACACCCCTTGAACTCCAGCACTGGTGGCCATACCCACAGCCCTGTGCATCCCGTTCCCCGCCCACCGCCCTGTGGTGCAGCCCCTTTCCCTGACCCCCAGCTGCCCTCCCCTGACAGCTCCATGCCGTTCCCTCGGGCCCTGTCGCTGTCACACAGAGCAGAGCTCAGCGCTGCCCCTCCGCTCCCTGCAGCTGCCTTCAGGCCTCCCCTCAGCTCCTCTGCTCTGGGTTATCATATTGATGTAGCAGGTTGAACGAAGTGATGGGCGTTTGGTGAACTCTTATGGTAAATTGGGTAGTCTTCACCCCTTAGTTGCGCGCCTTTCTGATATGATGTTACTATGCTGGTTGGTGATGTCTTTGCCACTTCTGACTGTGTTTGCTAACTTGTGTCTTGCACATCACCTGCAGAGATGGAAATTCAATCTTTTTCTATGCTTCTGCAGCATCTCCTGCTTTGGGGTCCTAGCCACAACTGGAGCATCTAAGCAATGGAAACACAGACAAACGATAACATTGATGGAAGTGAATCATTTATCTTAATAAAAGGATCCTTTTCTTCTTGGTATCATCTTCAAAAGGTATACTGGTTTCCCACATGATTTAGCTCTGGTAGACAGCTAAGCTTCACTCAGACAGCCTCTCACTTAACCCTTCCCAGCAGAATTGGGAAGAGAATCAGAAGGGCAAAAGTGAGAAAACTTCATGGATTGAGACAAAGTTTAAGAAGTAAAGCTAAAAGGGCCTGCACAAGCAGAGCAAAATAAAGAATTTATCCACGGCTTCCTGTCAGCAGGACATTTCTAGGACCGCAGGGCTCCAGCCTCTAATGCACCCCAAACCAGTACAACTCATCTCCTTGAAATTGGATGGAATATCACCTGTGCTTATAAGATACCTTTAAATTGCTGTTTTCATGGTACTGATGTTGACATTTATGCAAAAGGCCTTTATAGAAAAGGTATAACTAGATTTACATTCACAAAACATGATTGGGCACTTCTTGAGTTACAGATCTGTCAATAACTTCCTAGAGCTTTCAACAACTGTCATGTTGTTGTTTTTAACTGGAACATATTTTACAGCAAAAGAGCAGCCTTGTAGAGCAACATGTGCTCTACAACCTAAAATGCCAACCAACCAACCAACCAACCAACCAACAAAAAAACCTAACCACTAAAATGTGTATTTTTAAATAGTTAATAATATCCAGCAACAGTACAAATGGAACAGTGTAACAGAAATTGGGTGATGCTCCACCTTATTGCATTTCCTCACCAGACTCATGTACGGAGCACCTTCACAACAACAAGAGAGAAGGAACAGGCTTTGGATTTACATCAGAAGAGAACGTTGAATGTAACTATTGATGACCTTATGGATAATCATGAGTGGAGTTGGAAGTGTTCATCTCTGCCTTGAGTCATGGAAGGTCAAAGTAGTTGTTCATCTCTGAAGAACAATTGCTTCTTTCAGAAGGCTCAGCCAACAAAAATCATTGTTAATACTTAATAATGTGCAATTCTGTATGGCAAAATGTCAATAGTGTCATTCTCTTAGTGAAGAATGGATTTTATGTTATCTTCCTTTTCTCTATTCTGCTTATAGCTATCATTAATGTAGCATTCATTCTTTCAGTTGGCACATACTTTGTAGAGACTGTAGACAGGCAGGAGTATGATTTTTTTTTTTTAAACCAATTTATTTCTGACAGGGCAAAAAGAGCTTGGCTGGTATGGTGCTTATCTAACGTCACATTGAATTTTGTAGTGCAATGTGTAGATCTTTGAAATTCCAGTATAAAGAATGAGAATGAGTATTTGTCAGGATAATCTTTTTAGTACTTTCCTATGGTGGAAAAACAGAATTGGATTTTTCTTCCCTTTCAGTTTTTTTAGTGAGCACTGTTAAATCTGCTCCTTTATAAATCCCATGGTAGTTTAAAAAGGCTATGTCTACTCTGTTCTCCCCAGCATATTTATTCCTGCTTCTTGCCTGAACTCAGGACAGTATGTTAAGCGTTTACTCACTGAAGCTCACACCAATCTGTTTTTCCTTTCAATCTTTTCCACTTGTTCTAGTTATCTCAGGCTTCAGACGAGTGCTGTTTAGGCAGGGAGTAGTGGGGCTGGGTATAAACCGAGTGCTAGTTCTTCACTGAAAGCATGTGACAGCAAATCTGGGAATTCCTGCTTCATTTATGAGAGCGCACAAGACGTAATGTCACTCTCTCCTTATCCGGAGATGCTTACTACAAACAGCTGAGCTGGACTCCACATCAACAAAGCCGTCCACCCAAATAAATATTGTAGTCACCAAACGACAGGCATCTTGCAATTCCCTCAGCAGATCTTTTATTTTTAGTGCCTGTACACTTTTTTTCTTTTTCTTTTTTTTTTTTTTTTCTTTTTTTCTCTTTTGGAATTGCTATTTTCAAGTAAAAGAATTTTCAAGCTTCAAGAATTCTTCTAAAAAGCAGGTAAAATACAATCTTTCTATAATACACTTTTTTTTTTCTAGAATGGCTTAGTTCTGTTGTTTTGAGAGGATGAGTTTTTATGTGGGCATTCAAATAATGCATATTAAAAGTTACTTGAACTTTGCAAATAGCAAACATCTGTACCTGAGCATTCAGTATTTTAAAACACTAGTGAGACACATCAGGTATATGTTATAAAATTCTGTACTTTTTTTTTTTAGTTGCACTTTGTTTTAGCTTTGCATTGTCTCAAACATCAGCCTTTCCCAGAATATTAAATATTTAAAAGATTTTTCTAATTTACTTACATGAGATTGTAGATTCTTTGGAGGCTCAGACTTGCTGTGTTTTTTGATGCATGTATTTTGCCCTTCCTATTCCATTTATGCATAAAAGAATTAGTTTGAGCTTACAGTTTGGGCTAGGAACACTGTAAAGTAGGAACTTTATTAAACTTTATTAAACTTTATTAAACTTAAAGTTATAAAACTTATGCTTTGAAAATGTGCTTAGTTATACATAGTTAGTCAACACATGGGTGTAGAGTGAACACATCTCTTAAGTGAAAAAATGTAATAGAAAATGAACAAAGTATGTATGTACTCCCATTACTTTTCCGAAGCATTCATTTTCATGGATTTTACTCATGTTGGCTGTACTTCTAACAAGCTGTTGTGATTTTCTCGTCTTGTTTGAGCAGTCTGCCGGGAAGAAAGCAGTCTGTATGACCAACAATGGGCTGTTCTGTTCTGCTCTGTTCAGCGCGGCATTTGGTGCGTGAGGATGAGGGCAGAGCCGCCCGCCTTCCTCAGAGTTTGAGATTTTACAAACTGGATGTGAGCATTTGGGTTTCAATGAAGGTTAAGGCAAGAGGCCAGGGGATCAGTCACTTAAAGTTGGCTCCGTAACTGTTACGGTGAATATTTGTGTAATATATTTTTGCGAGAATTAAATCTAGTACTCGTGCAAAACAGGCATTGAAGAGCTGCACCTTTCTAGAAAGGTGGATCAGTTGATGTGTTGGAATTTCTTCATATTTCTCAGTAACACTCATGGAAAACACCGCCATTTTGCAACCTGAGCTCCTGCCAAAGCATATCTTATCATCAGAGTGTTTCTGGTTTTTTTTTTGAGGGCAGCTCCAGTGCTTTTCTCGACAACTCAGCTTTCCACGCGGGCTTTGATCTGTTGATAGGAGGCTGATTTGGACCTTGTCAGTTCTCAGTGAAGGCATCCATATGCTTTATTCTGAGTTAAGCAACTCACCATGAGTTAATCTTAAATACTGCTGGAACAAAGAAGGGAAATCATGGATGACAGAGCTGCTGAAGTTTAGAGTTGAACAGATCCCAGTGAGTTAATAAGATTTGCCTGGGTGATGGGCTTTTCCTTCAACTTAATCGAGGAGGAGAAATGGTTCCTCACTGCAAGCCTTTGGGGATGCTGTTTGAGTGGAGATGGAAAGAAAATATGAGAGTGTGGACATCTGAAACTGATGCTGAGGGACAAAAGAGAAAGAGCAGAGCATTAGTTGAGGGGATTTGCCTTTGATTTTCCCTTCAGAAAGTGCATTAAATAAGGCTAAATTCTACTAGAAGCACTGAAAAATTTGAACTTACTGCCGTCTTTTTCATTGCTAGAGAAATAAAATATAAAATGGATAAAATGTATTAGCTAAGAAGACCCTTGTTAGTCTGAGACAAAGCAACAATTATGCCTATAAAATTTCCCAATAACAATAGCTGAAGAAATGCTGAGAAAAAACTCCACAGTCTAATGATTTTTCTTTTTCTTTGTGAGTGGGTGCATTTGCCAGACCGCATTTTCTCTTGAGGATTAACTTTGAACTGCCAATTAAAAGTTATTGCTAAATCCTGTTACAGCAGAAAGCCTTTAGGTTCTTACTGTTGAGACTTGGTCATTGTTTCTCTCACAGAGCAGATTAAGCTGCTGGGACTTCAGCAAATTACATTTGCAGAGTATCATTAATAGTGCCATAAAGTTTGCTTATTGATACAGTGATGACTCGGATTCTTTTTCAAGAGCTTTACAAAACCATGTCAGCCTGCTATACTTACCAAAGAAAACTACTGAAGTCTGTGTGCTGAAGGTTGGATGATCTTTGCTACGATTTTGGGGCAAAGAGGGTAAAACATTGCAAAAGCCCTACTGTTTTTTGACAGGCACCAGCTGTTATGGTTAGGGATTGCACGCTGTGTGTATCTCTACTCTAAGTGGGGACAAATGGAGCATTATTTCAGAAACCATTCTGTGGTAACGGTTGGCAGATGTTTGCATTCTGAACGTGGTCACTGCAGGATCATCACACGCTTTAAAATCTCTCGGTCTAGGCACAGATCAAACAAGAAAGAGAAATGAACCCGCTGATATTTTAATTTGCCTGAGAGAAGAAAGAAAACATTCTGTGTTCACCAGAAGAGCTGTACAGTGCTGCCAAAACCATTTTCTCAAAGATGTGTGGAACATAAACTTATTCACTCATAAATCAACATTTGGGCTTTCACGTTCCTCTCATTTCCATGCTTCAGATCTGTGATCTCGTTGAAAATATTGAAATTCTTGATCTCTGTGAGAATATAACTGCACCCAGCATGTTCTTATTAAAAAAAAGGCAGAAAAAGGGATGTCATCTTAGAGGAAAAAATGATAGCCTAGAATTAAATAAATGAAGCAAATGAGTAATACAATAAGAAGTAATAATTAAATAAACAAATGAATGAGTGGACCTGCTTATATGCAGGATGCAGGATGCAGCATCTTCTGGTTGTTTAATGGATTTTTGGCATGTATTACTTTTTTTTTTTTTTTTTTTTTCCTTTGGAAACAATCTTCATGGCACCTATTGAGAAAACACCTAAACCAGCAGAAATCCTGCAGTTTTCAATGGGTTCGGCCCCATATCTTTGGTATTTCAGGAGCCTATGAGAAAGAGTAGAAAAAGTACTGATGAGAGGACATGGTTAATTGGCATGGTGGTGATGGGTTGGGCTAGATGATCTTAGTGGTCCTTTCCAACCTTAATGACTCTATGGTTCTATCTGCAGCACTCTGCTTGATGTCATGAGCAAACTTGCTGAGGCTGCACTCAATCCCCATCTGTGTTATTTATGAACATGTTAAAGAGCTCTGGGGCCAAGACAGAACTCTGGGGGATGCCACTCGTTGCTGGCCTCCACTTGGATGTAGAGCCATTGACCACAACCTTCTGGTTGGGACCACTCAATCAATTCCCTATCTATTGAATAGTCTATCCTTAGAATTTGTATTTTCCAATTTAGAGATAAGAATGTGGTGTGGGACCATATCATAGGTCTTGCAGAAGTTTGGACAGGTGACATCAGTTGCCCTTTCATTGTCCACTGAGGCTTTCACTTCATTATAGAAGGCCCTTTTCATTGAAACAATGAAAAATGTCGCCCTGAGACATGTTAAATCAAATACAACATTTTATTGGCCTGTGTGGTATTTTCTTTTCCATTATTCATGGGCTGTTTTGTTAAAATTTCATTTTCTTCTGTCATCAGACCAGGAGGGCTCAGAGCATACATTTTCCTCCCAGTCAGGAAGCCAATGCAGTTACATGATTTGTTTAGGATTCATTGTGATGGATTAGTGTGGAACCGTTAAATACAGCGCAGAGAAGTGGCCATCCCTCATGACAGCTTTACACCTTTGCTGTGCTGTGTGCCACGTCAGGAGCAGTGGGGTGAGCACAGCAAGGCAGGAGCTTCAGCAGCTGCAGCAGGGATGCTGAGAAGCTGATTGGGAAGTTGATTGCTGAGATGAAAGCAAAGAAGAAATTCAGGGGTGACATTTGGTACCAGTCTCTGAACACACCCAAAAAGTGTTATAGGGGATTTGAGCAAAACAGCATAATTGGTGAGAATGATTCTCTAACACTAAGTGACTTATAGACCATTTAATTTTCATTCCAGGCAGAAATTATATTACTGGAGCTTCTGCAAATTTTACAGCGCTGTGGAGGTCTCATGACCAATGGCTACTTTAGAGATTTGTTTTGATCAACATAACTAGAATTGTGTAGGCAGAAATATTTGCTGAACTGGTACATATTTATCACCCCTGTTCCTATCGCAGAGCGCTTTTGAATACTACCAATTCTATTTAGAAACAACAATTTTTCTGGTTAAGAGGGCTGCATTTAAACTAAGAAAGTTTGTACCTGTTTTGTAGCTCTGGCAACCTATTTATTTATTTATTTATCTTTCACATACAAAATACACCTTCATAAACCACTCTTAATAATTTCTTCATTTCCTGATTAGGTAATTTTTTTTTTGCCCTTTCTCATCATCAACAGGCAAATTTTCACCTGGCCGTAGTGAAGGATGGTGGGCAAACTACAGAGCCTTGAATAAAAATATTGCCAGAAGAAGGAAAAAACCAACCCAATACATAGGAAGTCTGGGGTTGTATATGGGAACATCTTTGCATCTCAGAGATAAAGTTCCTGGATATCGGTTTTGGGAAGAGAGGCTTCAGCAGCACTTTTGCATAGAAGGCAGCAGAACACACTCACTTAATAGGCACAAGAAAACTTACTGGAAGACCCTTATATACCCCCAAATATCTATCACGATTCAGCCAAGGACCTGATCTTTTCAGCAATACTCAACATGTTATAATCCACTGAAAGCAAGACTCCCTTAATTTTTGTGCTACTGTTTCGTATTTGAATTTATATTACCTTTTTCCTCCCAAACCCACAGTCTTGTGCTTGCACGCACTTGCTTGATTTACTTTAAAATTGCATAGTGCATTGGATCTGGCTACTTTAATTTATAAGCTGGTACTTCACCCCGCAGATACAATTTCATACTGAAATTATTTTTCCTGGCATGTTTTACTAAGAAACCCAAGAGAAAAAAATGCTTTTCTGTATCCAGTAGTGGACAATTATCCATCACCTGAGCTGCAGCTCTGTCTGCCTGACAGCCCAGGCCCCTGGAAGAGCAGGATCTCAGGGACTGCTGTCAGCATGCGGGGGAATGCAGCCTCCTCATGCTGTGAATTTGTCTCCAGCTGCTCCTGAGGCCAGCTGTATCTCACTAGAAGCATTGCTCTGCCAGCTGAGGAATTTTACATAATGATCAGGACAGTCAGCTGAGGAATGAGCGTCAGCCAAGTACACTCGCTGCTGTCATGTGTGCCAGGGCCTGGCTCTCTCCTGGTATGCTTTGCTGCAAAAATCATGATCTCAGCTTCAGCAAATGTTCTGCTAGGGGGCCTGGTATGTGGTGTAGTTTCTGGTGGTGCCTTGCAGGGATGAGGCTGAGGATAAGCTTTGAAGAAGTACCTTGATAAAACAAGGACTTGTATTGGTTTAGAAAACCAGTCTCATGAGCTGATTTACTGTCCCTGTTCATTGCAGAGGAGTTGGATCAGATGACCTTTAAAGGTCTCTTCCAACTCAGATGATTCTATAATAAGGGAGATACCCATCTCTGCCTGATTCCTTCCTCTATTGGAGTTAGTCTTCTGGTCCTCAGAAACTGTAACATTTCTAAAGCTTTCCCACTGGTTTTGAGAAAAAATAATTAATTTGGTAGTAAGGACGCCTTGGTGGTTGTGTTGGTGACTTGTTGTGGGAGGATGTGTTGATGCTTGACTGTGGGAGGCACAACGTCTGTACTCATATCTCATCTCACACTGTTTTCACAAACTCAGGGAGTTCCTGGGCTGCTTTGAGTAGCCCATCTGATCCATCATGAATTGTCTATTATCTGCCATACCTAGTTTTGAAGCCAGACCTCCTTTGAGCAAGGGTTGGATTGCGTGAACTCCAGAGATCCCTTCCAGCTGGAATTGTTTTTATTCTGTGTGGGACTTCAGAGGGCTACAAGTCTTTCAGAGAAGTAAGAAATCCCAAGCTGCATCTTCCACGCAAGAAATGAATGCCCTTACCACAGACTGCCAATCTTCTTTGCGCTGACCCAAGAGGTATGCAACAACAGATAGGTTCAATCCGTCTGCAGAAATAAGTACAGCTCCAACAGCTGGTTCTGGTAGATATCAACAGCTGAATTCCCAAAGTCAGATCACTGGGGTGAATGAACATTCAGATAAAAATTTAGCTTTAGATTGAACAGAAAGCTCTGTTGTATTTCCAAGGAGCCTCTAGACTTTTGATGATTTAGAGTCTATCTTTCAAATCTGCTTGTAACCAGAATGTCTGTAGTTGTCCAGCAATGACCTTTCAATAAAGCATCACTTTCAATGATCTTTCATCCTCCAAGAACATTTTGCAACAGTAAATAGTGAATATTTGATGTTTTCCTGGGTTCAGAAAGTGGCTGAGTAAATTCATGCTGCAGAAATCCAAAAAGGGCCACGAAGAACAAAGCTACCTCAACAGCTCTGGAGCTGGGGATTGGGCTTGAAGGCAGGACATGGGATTTGGGGTGAGAGAGGGAAGCTCTGAGCTGCCCTGAGAAGTATACAAGCAGATTCACTGAGACGTGTCTTAAATTTTTCTTCACAACGTGCTTCTCTCCTTATTAGCTCAGTTCTCTACTACCTCTCAGCCATGTTTGAGAGCTCCTTTTTGCTTTCCTTTTAGGCTGGCTGTATGCGATATAAGCAAGTGCAGTTGATGCTTCAACTTCTAATAGGAAAGCAAAAAGCTCTGAAGCTCCTTGCTAGGCAAACTGCTTTGCAGCAGCATTGAATGCTTTAGCTTGAGCCTAGGAAATCTCTTTCTCAATAACCTAGTGCTAACTGGCCATAACAAATCTAGAGTAACTTCACCTAAAATCTCACCTAACTTGGTGTGGGGTTGAGTAGGACTTGGTGCATGAGAAGACACTTTTTATATGCTTCTTTTTCCGGGAGTTTCTTTCTCAGCCGGTATGTACTAATTTATGCAATGTGTCATGTGATCACTTGTCTTTGGGCAGCATGGGACAGCCTTGACATTGTGTACACCAAATATATATATTTGAACTATTATTGTATACTGCACCTGGAGTACTGTGTTCAGTTTTGGGCGCTTCACTGTAAGAAAGTCACGGAGGCCCTGCAGTGTGTTCAGAGAAGAACAACGAAGCTGGTGAAGGTTCTGGAGCACGAGTCTTAAGGGGAGCATCTGAGGGAACTGGGATTGTTCAGTCTGGAGAAGAGGAGGCTCAGGGAAGACCATATTGCTCTCTACAACAACTTGAAGGGAGATTGTGGTGAGGTGGGGAGTTGATCTCCCAGGTAACGGTGATAGGATGAGAGGGAATGGCCTCAAGTTGTGCCATGGGAGGTTCAGGTTGGATGTTGGACACTGTACATTTGAGCACATCTCTGTAAGGGAATGATCCTAGATTACATGTCCCACATCCTGATGAAATTCCAGATCTCAGCATGAATTGTAGATGTAATGGCTGAGGATGTTGTCAGTGACTGTGTTTTGTACCCTTCCTCTCATTGTTCCTGATACCATTTTTTGCATCTTTCTTAAATGATTGCTTATGGAGTGGCTCTGGCAAGTTTCAGAAGTGGGCTTAAGTCACATTGTCTCAAAACTGTCACAACATACATGCTTCAGTATCTCAACTGCTCTAAATTATATAGTAGTAGTTGTGTTCATTTGCATTTATATAAGAACAGCAGAGAAGCTAAGTCACTCCAGCCTTGCTGAATCTATGAAGCTTCATTTTGATTTCAGAATTGCTTACTTTTTCTTTTTTGCCAGACATGCAAAGAAGAAAGTATTTGGCACTGACTTCAATAAGGATTAATTTCTTCCCATTTCAGGGTCACGAAGCTTTTGTTCAAAGCATTTTTTTAAAAGCAGCTTTAGGATATGAATAAGAGTTATCAGAAGAAGCACTAATGTATGACACTGAATCTACCTAGTGTTTTGTGGATGACAACTGTGGACATTCATCTCCAGGACTGGCAAGGAGGCCTCAGTCAGAGGGAAGGCTCTGAAGAGAATGCGTGCACACCCTGACCTTGATCCCAGGTTTGCAGAGACAACTTGCTTGAGTTTTCACATCCAAGGATCATCAACACACAGCTTGCAATTTCTCCTTTGCAAGCTTCAGGTACCAGCAGGTCAGGAGACAGCCCTTACCTAGTAGTTGTTGTGACAGCTGTGGTTTTGTGCAAAATTCTTGGCTTATGCAAACATTTCTGGAAATGCTTCATTTTTCATAGAAAACCACACATGGAGTCTGTTATTGCCATCAGTAAACCTTTATCGTGGAGGTTTCTACAAAGGTGCATCTGAATCCTACAGAACCTTTAAACCAAGAGGCAGGAGCTGGGCTGCTGTTTAACTGGCAGCCTGGTCTCTGCCTTAAAATGCTTGGTGAAACATTAGACAGTGTATTTAGGAGGCATTTTTGATTCAGAACAGCATATTTTATTCCTTGTCTGGCTAACTGCTGACAGTGTGGCTGCTGATGGGTTTATAATACTGCTGCAGTTTAAGGCCATTTTAATATCAAATCATTACAGATTTCAAATGTATGATTAGATAAAGTTTATTGATACAATGTTCAGACATAGCGCATCTGAGACAGAGTTTTTAAAAGGTTTTCTTGGAGCTACCAGAGCTCACAATTTTGGCTGGTAAGGCATTGTTTTGACCTCCTGCCCTAGCTTCCTTCAGGCTACATGTACCAATTGACTCACTTCTCTCATCAGTGTCAGGGATATGAAATATGCGGCATGTAGGATTTTGAGTTTGTAGTCTATCTCCAGAGAGATCCTGAAAAAGAGAGGGCTTTGAGAGGATTGCATTGCTATCTTTAGCAATCAAAAGGGCTTGCAGAAGTGAGGAAAGGAGACTCTTCTCAGATGTGCACAATGAAAGGCAAGAGGCAAGAGGCACAAGTTGCAGTACTGAAAAACTCTGCTTGAATGTAAGGTAACTGTGTGCTGAAGTACAGAACAGGCAGAGAGGCTGAGAGATATCCATCCTGGGAAGTATTCAGAAATTAACTGGACAAAACCCTTGGCAATCTGCTGTCAGTTTGGAATTAGCCCTGCCTTTTGCAGGCTAACTTTCAATCTGAATCATTCTGTGGTGAGTATTTATGTGTGAAAGCAGCCCTGCTCTAGGCTTTCTACCTGTTACAACTGAGCAAGAATCCTCTATTTTGCTATCCAGTGAATTAAAACCACATGTGAATCGGTGACATCCACTGCAGGGCTTTGCCCATGCTGTAGCGAGTGCCTGGGCAAGCAGTGCTGCCTTCCTGCCAGTGTAGCTGCCTAAGCACTGCTGCTACCTGTAAGTTCACAGGGTCCCCTTGGCCACAGAGGTCCATATTATCAGTTTCCCAAGGAGAAGCAGGGTAAAGAAATTTCAGGACTGACACAAGGGTTGGGTTGATGTGAGAAGCACGTAACCAAGCCCCTTCAAGGCATTTATGTAAGTTCAGTGCCTTAGGACAGGGAAGGGAGGTTGCAGTCACCAGCACTCATTGATGTAACTTCTTCCTCTGCAGAGTGAGTGCATTCATGAGGAAGAAAGATCTTCAAATGTCACAGTTGCTGCGGGGGCTCACAGGGAGAGAGCAGAGTCAATTCTTCTCCTTCCTTGGAGGGTTCATTTTGAGAGTCTTTTGCTCTTATTGCTGGAAAATCCAATTAAAATACAATGTCTGGCTGAACTTGGTATCTTCATCCCAAAAGCATAATGAGCTCTTTGCATTTTGTGTGCATCTCAGTTAATGAGTTCTCCCCTTTTATACGGAAGCTCTGAAGACAGATTTTTATTATCTATGTCATTATTATTAAGAAAGGAAGAGTCTGAATACAGTACCTCTCAGACATCCTGCCCATGCCAAGGGCTGCCAAAGCATGTAGAGTGAGATTACAGCTTCCTATTTCATTGCTGGAGTGGCTCTATTAATAACAGTGCTCAACAAAAATTGCCAGCAGAAGAATTGCTTATTAAGCATGGAAATGTATATTAAAAAAATCCTAGTAACTAGAAGATTTATTTATTTTTTAAGCCTAATGTTTCTTAGGCCCAAAAGGAACAGATTACTGTAAGGATTTTTTAGATAACTTTTCTACTGTGATAACTGTTTTTGTTCCCTGCCCCCCACCTTTTATTTTATTTTTTACTTTTAAATCAAAGACCCGCAAAGCCAAGGTCTGAAAACTGAATTTCAGTTGATGCTGATTTATTTTCTGAACTGGACAAATTAACCACAAGCGATTGTGAGATAATAGACTGAAGGGAAAATTGTACAGACATATTTTCATAGAATTCAGAGTTAAAGGGAGCTCCCAACTCCGACTCATGCACTTGTAATACACATTCCCACATTTCAACCAGTTTTCTTAAACGTTGGACAGAGCAGCATGTTTTGGTTAAGCAGAAGTCCCAGTGATAACTCTAGTTGGGAAGGTGCTGCCAGGCAGCCATCCTCAGTAGTTTGTTTCAGCAATTAATCAATGTGACTGCTGAACATAAGTCATGAAATATGTGCCGTGCTTCCTGTTTGATGTCTGGGAGCCAAAGCCAAATAAATTCAGTTCTCCTTTTGCCTTTTTCATTAAATTAGAGGGTGTTTTAGTACCAGAGATTTCCTCTCTGTGGAGGTGGCCTAGTAAGTGGGTCCATCTATTTTTGAAAAATGGGACAGCTCAAAAGCCTTTGGTCTGTCTCACAGTAAGGACCTCAGATTATTTGCATTGTACATTTTCTGCCCTATTTCCCTTCTTTCAAATTCCTTTCCCAAAGGGGGGATCAGCACTGTACACAGCACTGTGTGGGAAAAAAAATTCTAACATAGAAAGAAAACAACAAACTCAATGTCTGTGCACTAATTGTCCTTCCACCTTCAGGAATTTCATCTGTCCTTGCAAGTCCAGTGCAGGAGAATGCAGGCTGAGTTCTTCCTGCACCTTGCAGGGCCACTGCTCCTCACTGTACTGATTCACCATCTGTAAGCAGACTGCAGTCTTTGTTCCTTCTCCTATTATTTGTGTAGCTCTGTATGCAGATCCTTGGTCTGATTGGGCCCACGCAGCTCTGTTAAAACAGTTTATTATCATAAAAAAATCAAATGGCAGCACTGTCCAAAGAGTATCTCATTAATTTTGTGGCATGTAAAATGTGTTTAAATGTGTCTCTATTTTCAAAGGGAAACTTTTCACCACTGTTGCAGCCAATGCAGTACTTTCAGTTAAACAGATATTACTGTATGTCCTTATGTTTTGAAAGGAACAAGCTTCTGCATTCCTTTTAAAATGCTTCAGAAATGTTTATCACTAAGTCCTAGACTACAGACAGCTTTTCCCCACTTCATGTGAATTAGTTTTCTTTAGCACCTTATTCTCTGCTCAACCTAGATATCAGCCTTGAGGTTTCTGGCTTTAGTGCCGCAGGAAAAATCAATCCTTTTGGCAAAAAGATTGTTCTGCATCTACCCAATCACTGCTATAAAGCCCTAGAAATCAGAAAAAAATGCTTAACATATTGAATCCAACACTCTTCCTGAACACTTTCAAAAAAGTTGAATGTAGTAAACATTGCTATCTCTGACTTCACTAAGGAATAAATTAACTACCACCCCAAACACCAGACATGCTTGATATACTTTCAAATAACTGAAATTTAGCTTTAAAATACAGACTACATGGATGTCAGAGGAAGTTAGTAATTTAGAATTGTTCACGGCTGTGTTAACTCAGAATAGTTTCTGCTATGAGGTAACTTCTGTGAACTCTGATAATCAAAGGAAGAATACTTTATCTAACAATTATCACAACGTAGCAATTATCTTGCACGAAGTAAAAGAAATGTATGTCTCCAATCTGATGTGAAATTCATACATATCTTCGAATAATATGTTTCTTCCCAAAGTGAGATCCATGATTAAATTAAAGACTTCGGGATGAACCAATTTCTCTAATCATCGCCTTCCACTTTCTTCTTACTGCTAGGGTGAGATTTCAACGTTGTTTTAGGGTAAAAAAACACACCCTGTATTACACTGGGATTGCTGCAAAGTTTATGTAGGTCAAATAATCTCCTTGAAGATAATAGTCTTTATTTCGAGCAATCCTAGCACTCATTTACACTGCTTTATCTGTGAAAAAAGGATCTGGAGTAGCTACAGTGCATCTTGCACTGCTTTTATGGTAGGGAGAAGAGTAATTATTGTGAATGTCAGACCTAATGGTTTTGTCTCCTTTCCCTTCTGTACTTATACCAGTGCTCCGCAGTAGGAATAAGTCATTGCCTCCTGAATATAAGGTCAGGGACTAAGAACACAGTGGATCCAGTTGCCATGCTACAGGTTCTTAGCTCCCTGTTTTGCTCTGTGAATAGCAGATGATATTTTCCAAGAGTTAGTTTTCAGTACGGATTCTTGAAGGGAGAGCACGATGATGAAGGGCAAGAGAAAAAACAAAGCAGTAAAGGCTGTGCTTATAGGTTCCTGAGCTCCTCCTTTTGGGACTCAAATTACGCATGCTCATCTGAACTCAAAAGCTTACAGCTCTACATGCAGTAGGATCTGCCTTGATACTGTGTCAATGCTGTGCCGCCACAAGCCCTGTGTGGATTTTTCCCCGTAGTCATGAAAGGGATCTTGCTTCTCCACAGCCACCTTACTGAACTGCACAACAGCCAGATTCCCCAGGGGAAGTTTTCACTTCAGTTTCAGTAGGTAGAGCCTAAAAATCTCTACTGAGGAGTAGGAAAGAAAGAAGTAAAGAAAGAAGGGGTAAGAAATTGAAAGAAAGAATGGGAAAGATAAATGCATGTCTGCCTCTCTCTTACGCTTAATCTTCCCAATGTTGCATTGCCTGTTTGGTCAATTTTGAGTTTTCAATTGTATAAGGCTGTCAGATCACGTTGGACTTAGTGTTTGAAAGCCAAAAATTCTAAAGGAGCTGGAGGATCATGTGGCTATTCCTCCAGCCAAGTTTCCCTCAGATCTTTAAGCAGCTGCTTCAGAAATGCATGCTTGCTTCAGACCTTCTGGAGACTGGGAGGGCACAGTGTTTATTGGGATTCACAGAATGACTTGCTAATGAATCTCTGGTGCAATGAGCTTTCTGCAGAGGAACATATAGTCTTGTGAATACATGTGAATGCCTAGGAACATAAGCATTCATCAGAGGAGGTTTGGTTAATATAATCAGCATGCAGAGCCCACTTTCATTGCCCGTTTTGGTAAAACATAGTTTGGTGTACTCTTATGTACAGTGCAAATATTTTGCTGAGAAAATGCAGTAAGTATTGCTACTGCAATGCACTTTCTAGTGCTGTCTGCCTCAGGATCTCAAAATAATTTACAGCTTTGCTGAGGAGATCTTACTTGGTAAGTGTTATTTTGAAGGCAAGGCCCACTCTTGCCATGAGACAAGCAGAGAGTGAAGTGGGAAACAGTAATCTTGACCCTCATCTCCAGTTTGGTGGTGGCTCCTAGGCTTTGGCTTCACTCCCAAATGCTTAAAGCAATCCTTATTTGCTGGAACAATTAAGTTGCTTTGTCACGTTGGAGATTCTCTTGCTTTTTCTTTTTAATGCGGTAGGAAAGCTTTGCTTCTGTGCAGCATTCAAATGATCTTCTTCCTAGGGATACATAAATAAAGTCATTCATTACCAAATTTCCACTGTAGAGCAGTTCCAGAGAATGGAAATGAAACAGCATTCCTGCTGCTAGACCTTCCCTCCTGCTGTGGGCCTGAGGGGCTGCTCTGCCATCCCTCCCTTCCAGCATTTCCCTTCTGAGTGCCCCTGGGAGCACCTTGCCAGCATGGTATGTGCACTTTCTCTGTATGATTTTAATCCTGTGGCCCTGGGGTGCACTGCGTAGTTTTCCTTCAGAGTCATGGAGCCAGACACCTTCTATCTGTAAGCAAATATATCTTGCAAGCTCAGCATTACCAGCCTGTCTTATATCTTAGAAGGGCTGGATGTGAAGTCGAGTGAAGACAGTGGAAGGACTCTCACTAGCCTCCATTTGTTTTGGTTAAAGTCCCGAGGCTCACATTCCATACATTTTAGCTTGGATTTGGATTTTCATAAGCTTTTGCACTCCAGAAAGCCGCCAGGTTCACAAATCTACCTCTCACTGTGTGTGCTTTCAGCCTCTTGGTTTTGTAATAACATTTTAAGCTGAGAGAGAAATTAATGAATTTGTCTGGACTGTAACGTGAACCATGCAATCAACAGCATGAACACACTAGTTTTCATTGATGATGCTGTACTCCCTTTGAATCTAAGAAGTAGAAATGTATATAAAAGCAGGCTCATTTGCAACACAAGGCAGTTATAAAGAAGTGTATGGCAGTCGGGTACTAATGGAGTGACCAAATTCCAGAAAAGTAAGTTGTAAGTACGTGTGTTTTTGTTTTCATCCTTGCTTACTCAGATTGGTTGATTTTTAATTAGTACCACAGGTTATTAAAATACTCCAAACTGAAACTTATTAGCTTAGTCACGTCTGGCCCTACTCTGCTGAAATGAAAGAAAAACTGAATCAAATCCCTTTGGCTATCTTGGAAAGAAAAATAAGTACTAGTGATACTAATGATGTTTGAAATCAGAATATCTATGCCCATTTACAGTGGTCAGTCTGGCTCCTAGAATGCATTGCTGTTTGCTATCTATCTCAGAGTGAGGCACTGTGGTAACAGTTCTGAATAGAGCCATGAAACCACATAACATAAATATGCACATAAATATCCTTTGCCAACAAATTACTTGTACAAAGTCAACAAAATCTCCAATTTTGGACCAATGAACATGGAAATGAATACACACAAAATACTTAACAAACTCCCTTACTGTCCCTTCTTGGTTTAATTATCTTAGATTTATTATGGCCAGTGTCAACAAATGATGGGTCGGTTATTTTCACCTGCAGCAAAGTAAAAGAAGTGCATAAATATTTACATTCATTTTGAAAAATATAATTGTACCCAGCATGCTGCTTTGTTGGTCACTGAAATAGTTGCTGTGCTAAAGAACACTGCATAAGCAAACCCCACACTAATAGATGTTAGGATGAAAAGAGAAGCTAGAGCTGTGTCTTTGTCACTGCTACCTCCACTTATGTTCTGTAGGAAAAAGTCGTATTTTATTCTGCTTTGATGCATATTCAAAATAAAAGAGAAACCAGCAGTACCATGAATTCTGCTCTTCTGCACTTGTTGGTATTATCTTTTTCCATGGCACAGCTGCGAAGTCATATGGATGCTCTAATTCCTTTGTTCAAAGAGACTCCTTATCATCATCTTTTCTACGAAGTAAATTTAGGCTAACAGCGGACATGAGAAATGTGACATGAACACTTATTTCCTATCGGTATTCTAACTGCTGCAGCAATTCCAAGCACTTGCAGTTTATCAAGTTAGACACAAGAAAGATTGACACTGTGGGAATAACAATCATCTGGACATGTCATTCTGGGTGCAATAACGCATTTTTCTGCACTTCATTTTAGGGAGCCTGGTCTTCAGCTTGAAAGTCATTTGTTAAGAACTTCTAACATTTATTAGCAGAATATGGGCTAATAAAATAATAAAATAATAAAAATAAAAAATGGCCTTTGATGTTTGTATTCCTTCTCAGCTTGGTGATTTATTTTTTCCTTAAACACAACTGAAAATAACCAGGCTTGTTTGAATGAGTTCAAAATACAGTGTCAATTATCAACCTCTTCCTACTGGTTGCTTGCTACTAGAAAATTGTACAAGTCGTTTATAAGGATTTAAAGACCTCGATACACAACAAATAGAAGAACAGAACACTGCTATATGCTTAGTCTGACATGTCTGAAGACATGTCTTTGGGTTAGAAACCCAAAGTAAAAATAGCAGCTCCAGCAATCTTTAACAAGGACCAGTTATAAGTAATTTCAGATTTCAGAATAGTCTTCTCCAACAGCCTTTCTGCCTCTCCTGTGGTCTCCCTGTGCTGCTTTTCCTTCTAGCAGTTGGCGAGGCCCAAACCCTAGTGGGACCGTGGAGCCAGATGTTATTCACCTTGACCTCAGTAGTTGCCCACAGCTGCTCTTTAGGGTGATCTGAGAACATGAGACCCCAGTGCTTTCCCACGAATATATAATGATCAGTTATGACAGTGCCAAAGAGAAGTATTACACTCTTAAAAGCCCTCTAGCGAGGCTGTAGTGCTGGAGTTTTCCTCATCAGTGTCAATCATTTCACCTTCTTACACAGAAGTGCCGTGAAAGCCCTTCGGCATCCCAGCAGGCTATTTAGCTTTCTGGAGACGTGGTATTTGCTACTGATGTCACTTTTGAGAGAACACAGAAACACTACCTTGATGGCATAAAAAAAGGTTGCAGAGCTCAAGGAGGGAAGAAATCCCTCTCTGGGTTTGCATTTGAATCGTAATAGCAAAGACACTGCTTTTCCTTTCAAACCTGCTTAGTTTCTCAGCGTCTCTTGATCAAAGCAAAGAGCATATGCTGAATGATTTTCAGTTACATTTTGCAAGTCTCTTCTAGGATGTCTTCTCCTCTCCAGAAGACCAAGCCCTAAATAAAAAAAAAATCTGAATATTATATCATTTTCCTTCTGATACAGCCTCCTTTTAACATAGTACTTCGAGTTTTTAGACACATAAGCTTACATGGCAGTGATGTTG
Organism: Lagopus leucura; assembly: GCF_019238085.1. NCBI lineage: Eukaryota > Metazoa > Chordata > Aves > Galliformes > Phasianidae > Lagopus > Lagopus leucura. The sequence goes on along the minus strand of NW_024962262.1, from coordinate 49,689,745 downwards.
CTGCTTTGTTGGCTCCAGTGAGGGTGCCTCACAGCCCTTGTACTGCACAAAAATATTGTGCTTGAATTGATCAAGTTGTCCAGTGGCTTGTATTAACACTGACATTCATTTTTCTTTTCCTTTTCCTTTCACTTGCTCAGATAAACATCAAACACTTTAATAACTGTGCTGTTTCAGAGATGTGACAGCATTAAATCTTCAAACGGCTGAGACTCCATATTGGTCTTAGTAACTGTACAAAGTTCTTCATGGTACAGGCTTCTTATTTCCAATGACTGCATTCCATGACACAAATCTTGTGATACTTGATGAGAATCATCTCATTTAAACCGAGATATCTTTCTAGTATGCAACTCCTTTACTCCCACATCCCTTGGCAGTCAGCAGGAGGTGCAGACATTTCTGGAGCACAGTGCACTTATCCTGCTTCAAGTGCTGAGTCTCAAATGGTGGTCTGTTCCTCTCTCACTCCCTGGGCTGTGTGAGGATCTAGGCCATAAATTGGGGACTTAACCTTACAAAGTACTGTTGCTTAGTTCTCTATAGCTCTTTTCAGAAAGACTGGTGATGCAGTGGCGCAGGCTGCACAGGGAGGTGGTAGAGTCACCATCCCTGGAGGATTTCAAGAACTGTGTGGATGTGCCACTGAGGGACGTGGTAAGTGGGCATTGTGAGGATGGATTGAAGTTGGGCTAGATGATCTCAGTGGTCTTCTCTAGCCTTAGTTATTCTATAACTCTATGATCTTATAAGACGCTTTAAAAGTCCTCCTACTGACTCGAACACGCTTTGAATCAATCACTTAGGCAGATGAAATAGGAAAGAAAAAAGGAAATTACTGTTTTAGCTGGGATTTCCTCCCTTCCTCCCTTCCCTTCTTCCTCCCTTCCTCCCTTCCCTCCTTCCTCCCTTCCCTCCTTCCTCCCTTCCTCCATTCCCTCCTTCCTCCCTCCCTTCCTCCCTTCCTTCCTCCCTTCCTCCCTTCCTTCCTCCCTCCCTCCCTCCCTTCCTTCCTTCCTCCCTCCCTCCCTCCCTCCCTTCCTCCCTTCCAGCAGCTGTCCTGTTCTATTGTCATTCTGCCTGCAGTACTCCCTGTTCCTAAAGACCAAACTGATAGCTCTTCACTTAAATTATTCCTTCAGCAAGGACTCTTGCAAAAACCCTCCCCAGACTCACTTCTTAGACTAAGCAGTGAGCAAGAGCAGAGCATTGTCATAAAGATGTTCAGGGATCTTTTTTTTTTTTTTTTCTTAAAAAAACCAAACCAAAACAAAAACAGAAACAAAGCTCCCAAACCCAAAGCACAACAACTAATTTTGAGGAATATCTTTTCTCATGGAGTGGAACTTACATGGGGAACTGAAACTCTCAAACAAGGTGCTCAGTTACCATCTGGACAGTTATGGGAATCTCTGTGTCAATGGCATCATCAGCTTGATGGAATGAGAAGCCATAAACTGTGTTTTTTTTTTCTTTTCTTCTTTTCCCCAGTTCTTAATCCAACTGCCCACTGCTATTGATGACCTCAAGATAGATACAAAACATTTCCTTCCTCATCTGTGCACAAAAGCTCTATGAGACCATTCCTGCCTATGCAGAAACTCTGCCTCCTAGCTATTTATAGCTATTTTATCCAGATGACTCCTACAGCAGGAACTATCCTCGTGTGGCTAGGGATTTTAAAACGTCTGCTCTTTTTTCATTTGGGGGAAATCCCGTTTCTGGCAGGCGGTGAGGCTGCCAGCAGGGGTCAGCGTCTGCCCGTGTACGTGCCGTGCTTTTCCTCCTCTCTTCTCAGTTCCTTTTCTTCACCGGCCCGAGAGCTTAGCACTTTCTTGAGATGCAATTGGACATTTTCCTTCCTCAAAGGAGCTCCGACCTGGGCTGCTTGCTTTTGCTGCCCGGAGTTGCACTGTCTGTGGGACTTACTTTAAAAAGAAGACTAGAACAAATCTTTTTTTCCTTTTGCCTGGTGGCCTGCAAGTGGTTTCTCTACAAAGTCTTCATCTCACAGCTTGCAGATGGTTTCCCCATTGAGCTAGTTGAATCAGCCCTGTACAATAAGCTTCCCCAGTAGCCAGCTCCCCTCACCATGACCGTCATCATGACCAGCTCGGGTCAGCACCAAACCCTGTCAGCAGCCACACCCAGAACCCACATAGCTTCACTTACTGCTGCCCTCATTCTGTGAGGTCTGAGAAGCAATTTGTCAGAGCTCCTGCTGAGCTGGGAAGTCATTAAGAGCCATAATCTACCAAGGGCTGCATCTCACCAGCTTAGCCACCAGATGGGCAGTTGCCACCTTGCAGCACCCCCTCTGTATTGCAGCAGTGAAATGTAATGGTTTCTGATGAATTCCTGTGAGGTACCATGGCTGGAGCCCTTCTTCCCTTCCTGGAAACCTGTGTGTCCATTCCTGATTGCCAATATAAAATGCAAGGCCACAGCAAATGACTCTGTGCTGCCTCAGCTCTAGCAGATCTGGCCGTTCAGTGCTTGGGTCAGGAAAGTACAGCACTCTCAGGCAGACACGCTCCTCCTGACTAAGGGTATGCAGCAACTTACTGTAAACTGTGAAATTCTGCTAGTGTGTAACAGTGATATTTTAAACACTTTACAAGCTGATGGGAGAGAATATAAGGTAGCTGGGCTGTAGTGATTTGTCCTGTCTGGAAGCAACCAGCTGGAACAGCTCACCTGATAATAATTTGAAACAATTTCTTCTTGGTCAGGCCCTATTGGAGAGAGAGCTTCTTACAGCACATCATCCCACTTCCACTTGCTAAAATAGCCCAAGCCCATACCTTGGGCCAAGAATTCATGGTGAATGCAAATAGGGAAGCTTACTTAGATGTCTTAGATACAAGTCTCAGGCAGTCTTGTTTTTGCAGCTGGAGCATAATGCTGGCTCTAAGAGGTCATGCTGATAACAGTTTAACCACACAATTCCCCTCCTGCTACTGATGGCCAGAAAAAAAAGAAGAGCCCAAAAACATGGAAAGGAAAGAAACCACATTCTGTCGTGGCCTGCCCTGCACTTTAATCTTCCCACTTGGTTGTGCAAAGGAGGGTGCTCCATGCAGCATTATTCTGTGCAGCCCATAGCATTACTTTATGGGATAACAAGGATCCCATGTGTAGGAGAGGCAGGGTTTTTAGAGAAAACATCACTGGAATATATTGTCAAATAATGGATGTCAAAGTAAGATGTTACACCCTGTATGCCCAAACCAGTATCTTACTTCCTACAGTTAGAAACATTTTCTATTTATAAGAGAAAACCTACGAATTTAGAAACACTGAGAATTCTTGCTTGCAAATTGCAGTGTTAGACACACCAGCACCTTTCCTCAATTTAAATAAATATAAATAAACGTGTTTCGGCAGTCCTTATGCGGGAGTTTGTGTGTGTGGTGTCTGTTTTATAGGCTGCAGCTCTAGGGATGAGTTTTCCTGAGTTCTTGGCCAGGGATATGCATGGCAATAGATCTGCAGGGATCAACCTGCTACAGGAAGATTTCTGAGGTTTAATGCTGACGTTCTGATCTGTTTCTGTGGCCACAGGCTAAGAGCAGCTCTTGTCCTCCTTGCTGCTGAGACAATTTTTTGGTGTGTTTACCTCAGGCAGCCAATACAGTATCACTTGTCTGACTTGTGGGGAAGCAGTCATGAAATGTATACCTGGAGGGAAATACATACACAGAAACGTGCCTTGGTGGTGCATCTGCCTGTGGGAACTCTCAGTGTAAGCAGTGCATGAGCTTCCTCTCAGCAGTCCCTCTGGCCTCTGCAGTGCTCTTTGTACAGGGGCAGGCTGAAAGAGGAGTCAGTAGGATAGAAGTTTATTTAGACTCAGATGATGCAGAGAGCCTTCTCAGGTGGACAAGATTTGGCTTTAATTACTCTTGGGTGAAATGCTTCCCAGCAGACGTGAACAGTGGGGGATGAATGTAAATGTTGTTGAAAAAAAGGCTAGGGGTATACCATGTTAGCAGCATCACACAGTTCTTCTCCCAGTAGTTATTTTCTTAAACTTGGGTTTCTGTTTGGTAATGCAGAGGTGGCTAAGTGTAAAGGTAATATTTTTTAATGTATTTTCTAGTCTTAGTGGGAGAAAGGCCTTGAAACATGATGAGATATGCAAGACAGAAAATATACTGCTTATATTATCTCAAGATGTCATATTTTGTAGCCTCATGGGCTCTAAGATTAAATTCTACTTCATTTTTGTTTTCAGAGATGCTATGCTGTGATTATTGATTCTCAGGAATATAATGGTTTAAATGATGATATATTACTAGCTACATCATTTGCCACTAGCATTTTGTTTTGCAACTAAAAGCAGGTTACACAAAGTCTCTTATATAAAACATTTTAGATAACCTGTTCATCTTATTAGCAACTGAAAACTTAAAGAAAAAACAAATTATTTGCCAGTATTCTAAAAACAGATGTTCAACTGCTTGGGCTGGGATGAAAGGGATGAAAAGGGATAACAAATATTGCTTAAATATTGTATTAACCCTTTCACAGTCAAACCCTAGATAACAGTTTCTAGCTGTGGCTATAAAACCTTTGGTAGTACATGGCTCCAGACAGATGAACACAAAATGAACTTTCCTTGGTCAAAATATCTCCTCACCTTCTCATGATAACATCTCACCTGTGTCTCCTTGCTGATGGTGACACTGTAAATAAGAAAAATGAAGGAAAAAAAAAAGGAGAAAAGTTCTGTAACTACAGGGAAATGTAATCATTTGAGAATTTCTTGAATGGTAAATGCACTGATGCTTCAGAAGCTTAGATACCATGGTGATAGTTGCCTTAGCAATGTTTAGCTACGTAGGTAATCACAATCAAACCTGTCTCTAGTGGCAAAATGATGCTGTATTATTTTGTTTTTTTGCAAAGCTTTTTTGAATGTGCAGTACTGTGGTTTATGATTTTGTATTCAGGCATCAGATTTTCTTTCAAGCTTCTTGTCCTTTTATTTTTCACTGATGTTAATTCTTAAAATAAATGTCTTTCATGTTAAGGTTCTGTACTTATAAGAGCCTAACTGATTTAGTCCTTACTCACCTCAGGATATATCTATTTCACACTTTTAGGGTGAGGCATGATCGATTATAGAGTTTGTGTTCATGTTCTCATCTTAAAAAAGCTAGTACAGCTGAAGCTCATGTTTCTACAGCCTGACATCACTTTAAAGCCTGTGTATTTTCACAGCAGGTGTTCAGACAAACCAAATGTTATGAAAAAATGTAACGAGTGAGCAGATATCTTAGTTTTGACTTACAGAGTGTCTTGATAAAACCAGTACATAATTCCATTAAGTAAGAATGAAGATGAGAAATTGTCTTTTCCATTTGCGGTTGGAAGTACTTGCATTCCAAAGTTATCTAACAGTTATCTGTTAGAGTGAAAGGCAGCTTGGGATTTTAGCGTGGGCTGCAACTGGTAGAGCCACAGGCTACCAGAGGTGGCATAAGGGTGTTGGTGGCTGGTGTTGGCCTCTACAAGCTGTGAGTTGGTTCTCCCGGTACTGCCAGCCATTGGTCTCAAGGTACAATGCAAAAAAGTGTAGCTCTCCAAGCCTCTCACTCAAGACTATGTCTTGGATCACCAAAACTCAGTGTTTTCTAGACTGTGGAGATGCCCCAGATCAGCTCAGTGGTGGTGCATCTGGTACTACACCAGCCATACTTGTGCTCTTTATACTGAGTGACAGATGTAACAACAACTAGAGGAAAACCAAGTACAATCAAAGGCTTATTTGTGTTGATGCTAATGAAGGGAAGAGTCAAATTAGTCAAACTACCTATCAGGACAGATGCAGAAGATTATTATGTGAAAGCTAAGGATGCTGGGAGTAGAAAAACAAAGAAATGCAGTGCTAGAGAAAGAAATGCCACCTGGGGAAATTCTTATTAAGATTTGGTTTGCAAGCCTGCCTTTGCTTGTAGCTGAGATCTATGTTTCTAATGGTATGTATTTTGGCCTTTCCTTTCAGGAGTCTCTGTCACATTTTAGTCTGTATGACCAGGACAGCCTAAAGCTGCACAAATCCATGATTAGCTTTTTGTTATTTCCATATGCAGTGATTTCTCCTGCTGAGCCTGTTCCCTGGAATGGTGTTGTTTCTGCCCCATGGCTCAGTGCTTCTATCTTCCTGTCCTTTGCTGAGGTCTCCAGAGGAAGGAGCGGAGACAGGCTCCAGAATGGCTGTGCTCCCTTCCTGTGGGGATGCATGAAGCTGACAGACCTGTGTACCGGGCTGTTGCTGTCCTCAGTGGTGACTTTGTCACTTTGCAGTCGAACAGGCCCATAATTACATCCCTCAGCGTGTGTTCAAGAAGGGCTGCTCTCTAATGCGGTCTCTGTGTCTGATTTGGGCACTTTGTGATATTCTGAAGTGCTTTTCTTTGTAACTTTTCACACTGAATTGTAATGATTAGAGTATAAAAGCTTTTCGACTGTTATGCACGAAGTTTTATTATAATCATTTTTAATAATCATATAATAGAACCTAATTTTCAGCAAGGTTGTATTCACATTTCCTAAGTGCCATTGGCAGCTGGTAAAATGGAATGCTGTCTCCGTAAACCTCAAGTATCCCATCTGCTTAACAAGGAGCTGCTGGCTGTGGTACCACTTCAGAGCAGCAGTGGCTTTCTGTAGGCTGGGAAGACAGTGCAGGATCACTGCTGTGGGCAGGGGAGGAGCTGGTTGAGTTGGTGAAACGCTGTTATGACAACCCCAGAAGATGTTATGCAATGGGAGATTTTCTGAGCCTGGGGCCTCTGAATAGGTCCCAGGCCTGTTTCTGGGTGTCAGGTGGCGGACAGCAGGCCAGTAACTAGGCTGCATCCAGCAGGAGCTTGGGTCTTAACAGATTGGCCAAAATTTGGTTCCCACTTTCCTAGTGCTAAGAGGTCTGTAAATCAGAGATAATTCTTCCTGGCATTAGCTGGATTTCCATTTACACAGATGTAAAAGGATTGGTGTTTTAGTTTTTACTTTATTAGTACAAAGCTTGCTGATAGTGCTGTGGCTGTTTGTTTCTTGTTAAGTATAGACTCAATGCCTGTCCTCATTGATCCGGAGGTGATTCTGGCTCATTGTGTGGGACAGGAGAGTGCAAGTTCTGGGTGAATTTGTGGGAGAAAATTATGACAGACATGGAAAAGGTCTCTTTACATGTGTCTATGCTCTCTATAATGGCTAATTTTGAAGTTGCAAAGAGGTTTAAAATGTTGGAATTATTCCTGGTTGAAATAAATCTACAAGGGAAATAGCTAAAGGTGAAAGAAAAAAAATAATAAATCTACTGGTTGGCATTTTTAACATACTTATATTGGAGTAAATACTGAGTCAATTCAGTTTAGTCCTAATATATTTGTTTTTGCTTTCTTTAGGAGAACTGCCCCCAGGAACAGATGTACTTGGATAACAAGGATGACAGTGTGGTTTCTAGACAAGAAATGGAGCTGAATCAGACCCCTTCACATCAAACCAGTTTATCTGCAAGAGTGGCAACCAAACCGGGGACCAGAAGTTGCAATGAGCTGTGGCTCTTAAAAGAGTATCATGGCATGGTAACGAGTCTTGGAGAGCCACACACCCCCTGTGAAAAAGCAGCAATTGAAGAGGATGGCTGCGTTGCTCTGGGGAAGGATTTCACTCAAGTCCCCATGCAGGGAAGGTAAGAATAAGGACAAACACAGTTTTTCTCCCAGTTCAGATTTATTTTTACTTTCTTGCAGAGAAGATATGTATTTTCAATAAGCAATTGTTGTTTCTCCCCTAAAGAGAACGGGAAGCTTAATGGGGACATCAAGGCAGTTTTAATTGCCTAAGGACAGTGGTAGATCATTAGATTTCCAAACTAATCTCAGTTTTAATAGCAGCCATGGACCAATTTTGTTTTTTCAAGATCCCATTTCTTCTCTAATTGGTGTCACAAACCACACAGAAATAAGGATTGTTTTCAGGTGACACCCCCTGTCCCTTTAGGAAAGCTGCATGTGAACTTCCAAACTGCATCATAAGACCTTAAAGTGAATCACTATGGCTAAGACAGAAAATATAAAAATGGCACTGATAACTGATAATGGATGTGATGTTGCCACATCACGTATTGAGGGTAAAAGGAATACACTCCTTGTGTATCCTTTCATGAATCAGGAAGAGTGTAGCTATGGGGAACGGTTGTCCAGTCTTTCCTGGTGAAAAAGATTAACAGTACTACTTATAGGTATTCAGAAATATATAAAGTATATGTATATGTATATAAGGTGAGAAAGATGTATCTATCTGAGCTCCTGAAGAACACAGTCTGCTTGGAGGCTTAAGTTTTGAGCAAGATGGCTTAAACTGCAGTGGTTAAGTAGAGTATCAGCACAATTTCCAGATCCTGATGCTGGAGACTCCTGTTATAGGTCAGGAAAAACATGGTAGATTTCAAAGCAGATTAATGTTTGAATAAGACTTTAAAAAATCAATTAATTAAAATTAAACAGAAACATATTGTAGATCAGAAGTGTAACTGGAGTCCTGGTGAAGTCTCACTGTTAGTTAAATTGGCTTTTCAACCAAAAAGTGGTATTTCATTCCTCTTCATACGGTTCTCTGCTGCTTCTATTAATTTAGGAATTGCAGTCTCAAGGGCTTTTCATAGCTCTGGGCATGCTGGTCACATCCCTGCACTGCTGGAAAGGGGCAAGGTGTGTCCTGTACCACTACATGTAATTTAGAAGGAAATCTACTTGTATTGGGCATTTTGTAAGTTCTCTGATCTGGACAAAGCAGAATCAGGTTAGCTAGATGAGCTTTGCTGCTCACCTTGCTTCCCAGAAGTATACATGTACTCTGTAAGTCTACATCAAACAAAGTCAAGGTTTTATGAGCATGTGAAGGTATTTACTTCAGAATGAGAATTGGAAATCGTTATGGCTGTGCTTTTGAAATATTAAAAAATAATCAAATTGACAGCTTGACCACAAAAGCCCCATAAATCCTTTAGAAATGATTTTTGGGGTATTTGAGGATTTGTTGTGTTGACTAAGACTTTTATGGACAGATTAAAATCTTGTAAAAGTTCCTTAGTTCAGCATGTGGTAGTGTTGAGCTAATGTCATCTGGTTTTAAAAGAGTATTATAAGTACAAGTTGGATGCAGTGTCAGGAGGAAGGCAGGAAAAATGCATCTGTAAACAAGGATTTTCATTTGTGAATTCTCATATATGTCTAATTACTGATGTGTGTACAAGTGCTGTGTACTGTCCTGTTAACTGTCCTGATACAGGAATTGAAAATACTGTCATATTCTTATAGACTAGCTGTCACTCTGCTGACTGTATTTCTTCCTGTTTACAGGAATTTTTGTACTGGCTGCATGTAACTTACTATGAACCATGTTTGGAAATCATGATCACCAGTGCTAGAGATGAAAAATACTTTCTAAACTATGGGGGAGCCCACCTTCCTGCAAGGGCAGGCAGTAGCTCCAGATCTTTTGATAACACTGTTTTCCTATGGAGTAAAATTATGTGATTTAGGGATAGAGTACGATTAAAGAGCCATTTCCATGCTGTCTTATGGGCAAATACATATATCTTTTTTTGTAGTAATAAATTAGGGATTGGGAAAGCATCTCCTAAAGTTCCTTCTTGTTTGATTTTTACCTCTCTTGCTTCTGCAACATAATTGATTTTTTTTTTTTCATGTGGAGATGAATCTTATCTGTCAGTGTGTATTTTAGCAAATGTACACTAGGTGCAATTAAAACATGAATGTGATCTGTATGACTCCTCTAATATGAGTAATTACCCTTAAATCATTGGGACCACTCAACAGAATGCAGATAAAAACATGAATAAACCTTTGCAAGTTCCCAAGTTGTTTGATTAGTTTCAGCAGAATAATAATTAACTTTTAATGTAAACTGTTCTTTGACTTGGAAGACTACTATTAAAAAAAGAGGAGACCTAATCCTTTTTTTCTTTAAAAGGGTTGGCTAAATTGGCATGCCTGTTTGGTTTGTTTTAATGCATCTACTTAACTTAAATTGCTGAATTATCTTTCAAGGATAAGATTGCCAGGCTCTCTAAATTGTTCACATTTACGCTGACACAAGACTGTCTAAAGAATCTATCCAAGAGAACACAGGATTTATCTTAGTCACTAAAATTACCTTTAAGAAAATGTTCTTGAGTTATCTGGAGTCTTTTTTCTTTCTGAGCAGAGTAGATAGTCACCCTGTTCTGGTCTGAACAGTTCCATTTGTCTGCAGCATAATCCTGTGGGTATTTTGTGGCTAGCTAGCATACGGTCATGAGCTGCCTGCCCATCAAAATGCCATCTTGTTTCCATCGTGTATTGAAGAATGGTTCCCTTCAGGTTTTACTGCATTGCATTAGGCTGCCCAGGCTCTATGTGAAAAAGCTTTGGACCATCTGTGCTGGTCCTGGAGCATCCTTCAGGCTGAAAGAAGTCAGCCTTCTTGTTAAGACCATACTTCCTCCAGTATTGCTTGCTGCAGGAAATACAGGCATTTTCTTCTGAACTGGAATGCAAATGAGCTCCAGAGTTTTTCAGTGGGAATGCAGCTGGCTGAGGTGTATGTTTACACTGAACTACACTATCTGCTATAGCGTGCTCTGCTGGAAATACAGGTTTTAATGTAGTACAAAACACCAGTGCAGACTTATTTTTGATTCTGAACTTTGTTCGTTCTCCTTAGCCTTTATGAAAAGGATCAATCTGGCTATTTTTAACATCTTATTAACGAAAGTTGCATTTGCGGTCTATAGACATTGATCCAGGACCTTCTTGAGTCCCTTGCACTGCAGGAAGATTTCACACTGCTCTGTGACAGCATGGACAATGTTCTTTATGTCTGCCCTGACATATTCAAAAGCACAGCTTACTTCCTTCCATCTTGTCTCCGCATGTTCAAGTTGTGGTCACAAAGGAAGGTTCCTTGGTTACCTTGATCTTATCATCATTAGTGCTGATTCCACGGGAGAAACCAAATGACATGGCTTTGTGCCAAGCAAATCTGAAATTCTCCTTTATGATCCACAGTAAGGGAGCGATATCAGCTGCTTTCAACTTAGGAATTAGTGAGCCTCAAAGGCCACTATAGAAAAATATATTTCTAAAGAAATAAGATGTATAGTAATCCCATGTAGCCAATTACTTTATGATGCTATTTAAAACTATATTAATGAAAAAAGAAAGGCCTTCTTTGGAATATAAAAGTGATGGAAGAGTGGATAATTGAGGAACTATACCCTGTGGCATTCATTTCATGTTGCCCTTCTGGTCCCTTTCTCTCTTTGATGTAATTTCTGGCTGTACTTCTTTTAGGCAGTCAGGTAATAACACTGACTTCTTAAAAGTAGGGAGAAAAAGAAACAAACAAAAAAATAATGGCAGTTCTTTTTTGATTTTGTTGTGAACTTTTAATGAGAAATTAGACAGTGGGAAAAAAAAGTGATCAAACCAAGACGTCGAATTACTCCTCTGAGGTTATGTTTGGATGAATTTGGCACTGGAATTTGTTGTTCATTTTATGTTATAGTCCTTGGAAGTTTTTTTCTTTAACTTTTATGTCTCGTTAAAAAGATTAATCTCCAGAGTAACAAAAATTAATCCCTTATTTACTTATTGAATCTGCTTGAATTTGTGTTTCATCAAGCAAACCTATTTATTTTAGCATTTCTCTGGTCTCTCAGTTTCATTTACATAATCCTCACTTCTGTAAGAAAAAAATGAAAATAATCAACCAAATCAAATTCTTCCTTTGACCCAAGTCTGTGTTCACGGGATCAGTAGGGAAATCATTGGTTTGTGATGAGAAGGACTGTAAGTCTGCTCCTAGAGTGATAGTGGAAGGAAAGCAGAAATGTGGTTGTGTGGCGTGAGAGAGCTGTTGGGCTCCACTTGAGCAAAGGATGCTTGTTCAGCAGAAAGCTTTCATTTAGTTTTCTCTACTAATGAAGCATACTGAGACCTCACTCATGATATACACGTGTCTGTTCAAAGTTATTTAACTTTTCTATTGCCATGTACAGTTAAAAACCTCAGTGCTTACTTATTATAATGACTTACAATGTCTCAAACTGATAATATACTACCATTTCTGTTCTATCGTTAGCAGACTAGAACCCTAGGTGCTCAATTGTTTTTTTTATTCTGACGGAATGCTTTCTTAAACAAAAATCCACCAATATCAATTTTCGTTTTGAAATGTTCAGTTGAAAGAATTAGAGCATATTAATTGACTATTTCCACTGTCAAGCTAAAAACGATGCTCAGCACTAAGTGAAAAATTTGCAAAGTACCAATACGCAAATATTACACTTGAATTCCTGTGAGATTGTAAAAGTCAAACGAACAAACAAAAAATGCTATTGAATTTTGCAAGCAGCTGTTCTCTTTCTAATAATTAATAATATGGTTGTTTTGGGTTCTTCTTAGACATCTCTCCTAGGCCAATTGTGGAAAAATGCCAGTAGCCTACAAGATTCAATCCTCTTTAGGCTGTGACAGATGTTTTCTCATGTAAAGCTCTTTTTAAACGGGGGAAGGTTTTGTCAGCAATGATTTTTATTTTTTGGTATTATAATGTTCAAGTGTGATGCCAACCAGAGAGCCAGACTTTGAAAAGAAACGTGTTGCGTAGAGGCAATCACTGCTGAGCAGGAGGGTTGTATGGGGCTTAAAAAGCCAATGTGAGGAGTTGACAAAGTAAGATGAAGCAAATAACTCATTCACTTGAGCCTTTCTTTGAGAAACTGTCCTGCATACTTTGTTCCTGGCCCATGTGTTTGTGTGAGAGTGGTAGCTCTAACATGCTAAGCTATTTGTGGAAGAGAGAACTTTGCAACAGCAGGTGGTCAAATGAAATTAATTACTAAGAATTCAGTTTTGTCTTCAATTTTCTGCCATGTGGAGGAGCAAAAAATTTACAGATGAGTATTTTCTAATAGTGAGGGGGAAAGGAAAACTAAACACTAAATCTACAGCCTGCACCTGTATGGCTGCTTTGTGTGAACATGTGAGTAGGCAGAGGCTATGTTGCAGCTGTTCTTCTGTAAATGGTATGCATGAAAACATGGCAACTCTTCCATTGGCCCAAACACTGAAGTGGGAGAACTGAGCTAGAAAAAGCTGAGAGTGAAAACAGTTATGAAAGGGTGTCATGAAGACTGATGCTAAGCAATAACTTGGGATTACTTGTTCTAAGACTCCTTGCAGAGCTTGAACGTCAGTGATTCTGAGGTAGACAGAATCCAACATCTTAGCAGAGAATAAGAAGAGGGAAGAGCCCAGGACAGGGGCAGTTTGGCCTCACAGTGCAGTCAAGGAAGAAGTAATGCCTATGTGACTGTTTTACTTATGCTCGTTTAATTAATTAATTAAACATGCTCTGTTTATGTAATTGACACAAGGTGTAGGAGATGGACGTACATTTCCCACCCACCTTAGTTCTTAAGGTTCACCAAGCTCCAGGGTATTCTTATTTATGTTTTTTCTCTTTCAATACATCTCTGAATCTCTGAATCATGAAACATCCATTGAAAGAGGAAATGGAAGCCAGATATCTTAGTTTCAAAGTAAATTTCCTGATAATCAGTGTTGTTTTATGTCTTCCTCATGCTCCTTCTTCCAATGGCTATTCTATTGAAAATGTATGGGTCTCAAGGGAGAGAGGAAGGATTTACAGGATACTGTTGTTTCTAATAGTTAGGGTAGCCAGGTGAGAGCTGGGGTGTCTTAGTTCATACTGGGTGTATGCCAAAAAATACTGCCACAGCCTCTGCCCAAGATTGGCTCTTGGAGAGCTGCTGCTGAGCATAGAGGGGGGAAGAGAGAGCTCTAAGACAGATATCAAGAAATTGCAGAAGCAGTAGAAATATTGAGAAGGAAGAATGCAAGCCCTTGCATAGGGCTACAAAGAGACCCTGGGGAAAGGTGCAGTACAGTATGAAGTAGAATGAGACCAGTATGTGGTGATCTGTGGAATGAATTAGATAAAAGTAAGTTGGTGCCGTGGTTGTAAGCCAGACTTTAATGTGATTGCTCCCTGGTTATGATAAAACATCCTAACTCCTCCAACACTGCTGTTAACAAAAGACTATGAAGGTCAGTTCCAACAGAGTTAATGGCACTCCTTGTTTCCCCTGAAAGCCTTGCGCTAGTCAGTACTTACAACTCTGTTTTCCAACAAAAAATAAGACATGTTAGTGAGATAAATCCACTTAATGCCCTTATCCCTCTAAAAAAGACCACAAGCAGTCCCACTCTCAAGTACAAAAGTAAACCTTTTGTTTCTCCCCTCTCATCTCTTTTCTTCTCTATCTTACTGTTTTAGTACATAATTCTGCTTGTTAATAGAGATGTGCTTCTGTTTGCCCAACACTTTAAATGTCTCTCCTGTTAGAATTAATTAGCATCAGAGTGGTTTGTCCTCTTTCATTAGAAGCACTGGAAGTCATTCCTCAGCCACAGCAAAAATTTCCAGGGTAGCAGTGGTCATACATTTAAAAACTCAAGTTCATGCTAAATTGAATGTAGCTGATGGCAAAATAGATAAGTGTAAATGGAAAAAATTAGCCAGTGAGTTTAAAAAAAAAAAAGGGTCACAGACTGTAGACCAGCAAATCAAATGTTTTTTTCAAAAACTGCTATTCATAAGGAGCTCAAGTGATTTACTCTCCAAAATACAGCAAAAGCTGATAAATGAGTCACCAAAATGCTTACTGACAGTGACCAAGCAAGCAATTCTCTGCTTGATAAGTACTAATGGGACTTAAGGGGCAAACTGGAATAATTGTGCTAATGGACCAGCAGAAGTCAGACCACACAGAGTTCTGTCCACAGCAGGTCAGAGCTAAGTCAAGGACAGCACACTGAGCTGGAGCCAGGTCCTATCAAAAAGAATTAATGCACTTGAGTTTGGGTTTTTTTTTTTTTTTTTATCTTTGCAATTTTTATGATTTCTTTCAGCCAGGGTGAAATGGAAAACAGATTGGCAGTTAGAGAAACTCACAGTTTTCAGAAATGCAGCAGAAGATACTGACTCAGTACAGCCTGTGAATTAGCATCATTCAGAAGCAGCTGTGAAAGGCTGTAGGTTTTGCTCACACCTTCTGAGCTATTCCCTTTTCTATGCGAGTCAGTAGGGACAGTAAACACAGTCCATCTGCCAGTGATCCAGGAATGTTTTTGTGAGAGCTCTTTTGCCTGAAGTGAAGCTCTGGCAATGACAGAGTATGAAAGCTTTTGACTCAGACAGCCACGCTGACAGTCACATTGAACTGCTGTGTGGCAGGGAACTGCCTTTGCTCTTTGAGGAGAAAGCGCTATGTTATTGATGAACTTATTGTAAGAAGTCTGATCCTTAATAAATACAGAGCTTCTTTGAGTAGAGTAGGTAAATATTTTTAGTGACTTTTCTACCCACTCTTGTGGGCTTATGCAATTAATTTTCTCTGCTGTTTATAAAATAAAGAAGTAAAAGAAGCTTGAAATATACTTTTGTCTCTAATCATTCTAGGAGTGATAGAAGCAAGTCTGCCTCCTCAGCCATGTCAGTGACATGTGAGCTGCAATCCTCTTTAGGAGTTTATTGACAGCTGGTGCATCGTGTAACCCTCTTACAGTGAAAAGCAAGAACCTGAATTTAGTGGATCTGTCTGATAAAAGGAATGGTAAACCTGGAAAGGAGTGTAACAAAGAACCCATTTCTGTTTTGGCTGATGTGTCTTTAATTGTGTAATCTAAACAGCAGGGTTGTGCTACAGCATTATGTAAATAAGCAATTCTGTAACATCTAGCAGCATGTGGCTTCTTTGACAAGTTGCCCTGTGTACTGTATGGGGTGGCCTCCACTGCTTTTTAGTCTAGGTCAATACAACCAAATTCTCAATGCAGAAGTGTTGCAATAAATTGTCTCCAAAAATGAGCTAAACCAGAAACTGTAAAGAATAGAGAGTAAAAATTTTGATCATCAGCTTGTGGAAAGCTATTGATTTTAACCATAAATTAAATACCAACATACCCTCATTACAAATCTGTTCATAGTTGTATAACAGTACTGAAGAGGATTATGGGGCCAGAAATATTCCAACTAGACTATTTTTTTTTCAGAAGACAGACTATCCTTGGCAGAAAAGACTGATAGGTTTTCAGAAATATTTGTGTGTATGGGTAGGACGCCAGTCACAATTTTGAAGCTATTGCTGTGACAACTGAAGTTGAAAGAGCTCCATTAATGTCACTGGACCTGTCATACTTATCTTCTGCTGGAAGTACGATATTTGTGAGGCAGAACACACAAGAGCTCCACATCACAGGCAATTAATGAATGTACTAATATATGTACAATTTAGAGGAGGACTGCTCATATAGTTTTTCAGTTATACACAATTGAACAAATGTTTTAGGTAAAATAGAAAAAAGTTAATTTTGGCTCTTCATACTTGTCAAGCACTGTATGAATCTAGGGAGATTTAGGTCATACAGATGCCTTCACAGAATCACAGAATTGTAGGGGTTGGAAGGGACCTCCGGAGATCATCGAGTCCAACCCCCCGCCAAAGCAGGTTCCCTACAGTAGGTAGCACAGGTAGGCGTCCAGGCAGGTCTTGAACGTCTCCGGAGGAGACTCCACCACCTTCCTGGGCAGCCTGTTCCAGTGCTCCGTCACCTCACTGTAAAGAAGTTCTTACGCACATTTGTGCAGAACTTCCTATGCTGCAGTTTCTGGCCGTTTCCCCTTGTCCTGTCTCCACTCACCACTGAAAAGAGTTCAGCCTCGCCATTCTGCCCCCCACACCTTAGATATTTATAGACCTGGATCAGGTCCCCTCTCAGCCTTCTTTTCTCAAGACTGAACAGACCCAGATCACTCAGCCTTTCTTCATAAGAGAGATGCTCCAAGCCCTTCACCATCTTTGTGGCCCTCCGCTGGACTCTTTCCAAGAGATCCCTGTCTTGATATCAGAAAGTATTGACACCAGGTTCCTTATATTTAACAGTATCCTTTTACTTGTATATAGAATCAGGCACCAGCTGTCTACTCAGATTGCACAGTTTTTGGAAACTAGGTGTTTTGGTGTCATTGCCTATATCACATTTGGTCTTTGTTAACAAGAAGGATGCTTGTTAGCATCCTTAGTTTAACTGTCCTATTGAGGTTACAGTGTTTGGTTGTTGACCAAAGTTAAATTAATATATAAATTGCAATAACACCACAGGGTTGAGATTCTGACCAGGCCTATTGCAATGAAGAAGAAATGCTGATGGTGTCTATCCTGCCTTTCTAAATCAGTAGCCTTTAAAAAAAGAAAAAATGTCTATATGTTTCTGTCTTAAGTTCAAGTTTAGTCTTTTAGCTCTACCGTGCATCATGATATTTTCCTTCTCCAGCTTACACTTACATAATGCTTCTAGATGAATTAATTCCTGTAGCTTTAGTTCTTACACTTTTCTGGTTAACTTTCATATTGCATGACCTTAACATAAAGTATATTTCTACTTCTCATAGACTTTAAAAAACAAAATTTTTTACCAAGTGTAACCTACTTTTAAGTGTCGCGAGTTAAGCGTAATGTCATCATTTGGTCTTTAAAGCTGTTATTTTTGTGTAGAGGAACAAACATCCTTCCATGTTGGCTCTTGAGAAGCAGAAGAGCTACTTAACGTGTTATAACTTTAAAGAATTATGACTGCTGCTGGTCATCTTATTGCATCTCTCCAGTTCTCTCTATTAAAAAAAAACAACAGCAACAAACACAACTCTTCATTATTGCTCTGCCTAGAGCACATACTTACCCTTCTTTTTCTTTACGTTTCCATATTGTTGGAGTACCCTTCACATTTCCTGCTATGTCACACTGTACTGATAATTTCTTTCTGCAAATTACTTGTACAGACCTTATTAAAAAGACTTTTGTTAGTTCAGTGGCTGTTTATCCTGGCAACAGTCTGTCACTGTTTTATTAAAAAAATATTTGTGAGAAGCAGTGTTTTGTTAACACTATATCCAGCTTTCATGCATGTGATGTATGTTTCAGTCTTCTATTATTTGGAGATGCCCTTACCTTAGGAACACTAAACCTTTTTAATACTTACAATCAAACAGCTGTGTAACTGGTCCAATGTATAGCAAAGGACAGGCTTTGCTTGTTTTCCTGTTGGAAAGCTGTCATTTATGTGATTTTCAAAAATTATTCAGGCAGATTACCTTCTTGGAGAAGCACAATAAACTTTATTCTATCTTCTACACTTCAAATTTGCTGTGTTCCATGACACCTCTACCAGGATGGGACCAGTTACAGAGATTCTTTGTCTCAATTATTCTGCTTTTGGAGATAGTCACATTGGTCTTTCTTCTTTAGTGAAATTCATCTGTAACAATCTGCTGTTTTTTCATCTGTCTGTTTAGCAGCTTGGAGCCTTCTACCTTAATGAGAGGGAAAATATAGAAAGAAGCTGATAGAAATGGGCAGCTGTGTCAGCATGGGGTTTCCCATTTTCTGCAGGTACTATCTTCCTGGAGAATTATATTTCTGTATCCAGCAAAATGGATTTGCTCTCTCTTTTCTCTTTTGTTCTTCTTTGGGAGCACAGAATGACGTTTTATTTATGTAACCTCATGTCTGGATAGCCAGAAATTTTCATGTGGATGCAAAGTCTGTCTGCAGAGCAGAATCCAATCTTTTTTTTTTTTTTTATGGTTGGCCATGTTCAGGTCACCTCCATCATGGGAGGGTGAAGATTTTTAGAATATGCATAGGAAATGTTATGTAAGAATATGTAAGGTCAGGAGAAAGATGGAAAGAAATTGCCTCTGTGAGGTTACAAAGTAAGAAAAGTGTCACTATATATAGGTCCAAAAGGAATGCAGCATCTGAGAGGAGAGAATCTGGCATTTATGTGATGATAAGAACCACATTGCTATCTATAAATATGATATACATATTGCTGGAACAAATGTATCTGCCAAGTAGAAAATGAACTTCCTTCTGAGCTCTGAAAGGCTACTTTTTTTGTAGTTGTTGACTTTTTCACTGCACAGTAGCATGTTCTTTTGTGGAGAATGATTACAGCTTGAATCAAGAGAGAAGGAAGCTGAAATATTGTTATTCTTTATTCTCCTTTTAGGTGAGACAAGGACATTCTCAGAATTTCTTTAGAATTCATCATATATAATTCTCATTGGTTGAGTGTTTGTTGAATCTTACGTTTCAAACTTGTCTTTCATTGGTACTGGATCAAAAATCTGTGTTTTAAAGTTCCTTGTTAACATAAATCAGATAGCTCCTTAATGACATTGTAGTCCAAGGTTCCTACCAAGCATTTAAAGGCATAAGAAAGAAGCATGGTAGCAGAACAGGACACAACACTGTGAAATAAACTTCCTGAAGCATGGAAACCATGTGTGTTAACATGTTACAATGCTTTTAGTGAAGGACTGTTATAGGGAAAAGCATAATCTTTGTGAGAAAACTGGATTTCTTTCTGGATTATTTAAAAAATATTTTCCAAATGTTGGCAGCCAATGGTGTATTGTTATCAGCAGCCTTTTTCTTCTGCCTGGTTTCTTTAATTTATTCTTTGAGGATTTCCAGTTCTTAAATAAAATTTATCTCTGCTTCAACTTGAAGATGAATACAGTGACTAATGATATGGATTTACTCTTTGGAAGTTACTCGTTAGGAAAGAGGAAATCATATTTGGTGGGACTTGTTCATAGGTCTTTATGTTCCTAGTAAATACAGATTAACATTTCTGGTGAAAAATCTTTTGTATCAAAAAGAGTTGTAATCTAAGAGCAAATTAAAAGTACATTAAAAAGAAGCATGAAAACAACATTAGAGATGAGAGGAAAATGATTAGAGATGAGAGGAAAAAGAGGAAAAAGAGCTCTGTCTCCTGACAGTGACTGCAGCTGTTGTAGAGAAGATCTTCAGATGGCCAAAGTTGTGTGAATACCTTCACTGTTTTACACTTAGCCATAGTCTAAAAAGGAAATTTTAATACTTTCATTATAACTAAAATAATGAAAAAATATAATTGAAGGACTTAAATTATACTGAAAAAAATCCCATTATCTAATCAACTTAATAGTATTATTTCAATATATAATAACTACATCACTCCTACAAATTATTTTTTAATCTTTAAATTTTCCTGCTGTTTTTTTTCTCTGCCTCCTCTGAATATTGTCTCTTGTCCTAGCTGTGGAGAGAACTTCAGCATTTTTTGTGGATTCAGAATCTAGGTAAAGTCCAAATTAGTTGTCCTAGTTATGGTGCGAGGCATTATGAGAACCTGATTATTTACCAGATATGAGGCTAGGCTCTTGAACTTGCCTTGTTTCATTTTATGTAGGTCTCTCTGTTAGTGTTTCCTATTTATTTTCATGAAACCTGCAACAGATAAAAAGAAAGCAATAACGCTGATAGAGCAAATTCTCAGCTACAAAACACTGTTTTCCAAAATAATAATCTCCATTAGCTATGTATTTTTGCCAGTGATGAACAAGAGCCTGCTTGCCATGCTTGTAAAAAATCTGCACAAGTGGAGGTGACCCACTCTTTCAGAGTTTCACCACCTTCCACCTCACTTTGCTCATATCCACTGTTTGGTCTCCGTTAATTTTCAGCAAGCATCAACAGATGTCAATGGGTGCCATATTTTTCCATCATGGACAAATTCAGAGACACATCTTTCTTTCATCCGCACTTCCTTGTCAGACTCCATTCTGTCAGACTGCCCCTCTGCTGCCATCTGTTGCATGACAACAAAACGTAATGGATATTGGTGGGAAGGTTCATCCTCTACTGCCAAACCACCTACATCCACCTTTGATCTTGTGGGCCAACATCATAAAACAGGAGGCGTTACTTTCAGAGATGCCTTTGTATATTTGCCAAAAAACAAAATAAAATTCCCAGCAAGCTTACAGTAGTTGAGGTCCAGCATGGAAAATAAAGCATAATTTGAGGAGAGTTTGAATTTTTTAAGCTGTAGGGTATTGTGCTGCTTGTGTTTGCTTCCTTTCTCTAACAGCTCTCCAGGAAAAGAAGCCAAACACAATTTCTTTCATGTTGTTAATGAGTTTTTTTTTTTTTTTTTTTTTTCCCCCACTCTAAACAATGAAAGTACTTTGTTTTTCATGACAAATTATTTTTGTTTCTTTAGAGGTTGCAGGTATAAATAATGTTACTCCAAATTCCTGAAATAAAACATGTGGAACAGTAATTTGTAAAGAAAAGTTTTATAAAAGAAGAACAATAACCTCTTTTTGATTTCATCTTTAAATATAACTTACTAATTACTCTTTTCAATCTTCAAAGCTGGGGTGAATAACTTATTAATCAAAATTTAAAGTATGCAAGGATAAAATTGATTACATGTGGCAGTTTGTCAGTGTATTGCTTCGGTTAATTAAAACCATATCAAAATAATCCTGTTTCATCCTTCTGTAGGAAAGTGTTCCCTTATTTTGAGTACTCAGTTGTCTTCCTCTTATAAGTACATCCTTTTCTTGTATCATCCTTAAATTAATCCAATCTTGCAGAGAGTCTTCATTCTTGAACATACTTTTCTCCAGACCTTTGAGTGTATAACATCATATTGCTGCTGTGAGGTGATCACATCATCCAGGTTCTTCTCTGACCTGTCTTTCTGCTCAGGTTTCTGTTATCCCAGTTCCCAAGATTGCATCTTTAAGAGGCTCTGGTCAGATAGGAAGTTAAAACATAAAGTAGTCTCAAGTTGAGACCACTTCCTTAACTTTCCAGAGTCTTGGAATTGCCTCATGCACTATGAAAAACCATGCCGTTTTACCCCCCTGTGCATTATTTGTCATAAATTCTGTTGGCGTCAGAGTTGGCTAATTTAAAATCCTGTGGTGACTGCCAAAGAGAAAAGTTGGCATTTAAAAGCCAGTCTGTCAGTACATGCTGAAGTATTACAAGCACAGCCATGCTTGAAGAGACGCTGATCAATTGTAATGGATTCATTTCTCTGCATGTCCCTCACTACTTGAGAATAATAACCCTTAGCAGGTTATCTGTGTAATCTGTAAATGAATAGGGTTTTTTGAATTTGGACCACTACCAATCCTGGCTACTGCTGCCTATTTCAAATTTGCAGCTTGCTGGCAGTCTCTAACAGTTAAACTGTTTTGCAGTACCTGCTCTTGCAATGTATTTTCTTCAGACTATCCACAGTTTTTGCATGCTGCCTCTTTCCAATTTTCTTTGCTGAAGCAGAAAATAGAGAAAAAGCACAACCCCTCAGTCCTTTAAAGGGTGGCCTTTTTGAATCTGTTCCATCACTGTGTCTCTGCTATGTGGTCATGAAGCTCTGTGTTCCTTTCCTCATGAAGCTCTTGTCCCTGTCCCAGACACCCCTGCTCCCTGACCTGTTGCTGTGGGGTGGGACTTGGTTAGGGAGGTCACAGCCCTGTTGGCTCATCAACTATCTTCTGGTAAGGCAGAGAGTCATTGTGGCACCATAGCATTGGAGCAGAAAAGTAAGAGCTTAGTCCTCTTAGGTAGAGTCAGAGGAGCTTCAGAGCAGCTTCAGGATTAAGTATTTTCTTATAGCTTTAGTCACTGCAGTGGGGTCCCAGTCAATCTCTCCTGAAGTCGATGGAGATTTCCCCTGGCAGAGGCAGCAAAGATTCTTGAGGAAAAGGAACTCAGAAGTCCTGGAGGTATGTGAAAATTTCATTTTACAGGGAAGTACAATAACTCTACAAAGGCTGATTTGATTTAAAAAAAAAAAAAAAGAAATAAAAGAAACGCAGGAAACATTCTGTTTTCCAAGCTATTTCTGAACTTAAATTGCCTTAATTCTTCAAATAGCTGAATACTGAACAAATAAAGGAGAAGCCACCTCCGTCACATCCCACTGTAGGACACGTCCACCTCCCACGATCCAGCAGAAGGGTATGAAGTCAGTGCACTGCTTATGCCCTCTACAGGGGATCCACTTATATCTGGGTCTAGCTCAGCATACATTTCACTACATGTTTTTTAAGTGTGTTGTTTATTTGCCTGGGGACTTGGCATGGCAGTTTCTTCTCAGTGTGAGACCTGTCAGCCCCTTGCATTCTGTCAGTTAGTGCCACTACCACAGTCCCCTGGGGAATCCTGTACAGTCCTGTTTTATAGAAAATTAGGAAATTCAAAGAGAAAATGAGCCTGCATTAAGTAATGCTTTCATTGCTAAATTTCTATGACATCTTAATGGTGCATGCTTTTAAAAGGTTGAGAGGTTATTTGTTGATTTAGTTGAAGCTACATAAAACAGTCATCAGAAGATGTCTGGAGCCTGTTTAGAGGAGTGAGCTGTGGAGTCTTTGATCCTTCCCTTGACAATTAGAATCTCAGTTGACCATACCTCATTTGTGATGAGTACTCATAACAGTTCCCCCATGATGTACTGCTCCTGAGGACAAACCACGATGGAAGGCTGTGTCTACGTGTGGGCGTATATATTATGTGTGCATAGAATGATGTTGATGGATGTTTGCATACAGCTGTTTAGTTTACACTTAATGTTTAGAAGCTGAATGCTATGGTTTTGGTCTGCACAGTTTGTACCACATAAATATTGTGAAATAAAGTGGATTTCATTTGGTATTAACAACTACCAAATCTTTTGGAAGAATATGTTTTAATTTAAATATGTGGTCAAATGCTGGTATGGGGTTGCTTTTGTGTATTTTTCTTTTTTGTTTTTCGGTTTTGTTTTTCTTTTCCATTAAAAAAAGGAGTCTTTCTATTTATTTCTGTGATATGCTTGTTTACACTTATAATAAAAGTAATTAGTTCAGTATGTATGACTTGGTGTGAGGATAAATGTTCTCCAATCAGAGAAGACAGTGTTTCTCAAATTAGTCTTTAGCCTATAACAATGCGGAAATGATAAATTGATGTCTTACAGTTGTTACTAACCTCCTACATGACTAATTGTCTCTCATATTTAGGTCTCCTCCTGTAGGAAACTTAGCTTAGCTTTGTTATAATCTCTTGGCTTTATAGTACACCTGAACTTTGGTTTAAGAGGGAGTTTCACACTTACAAAGCTTTTAGTGACTACTAATTCAGGGAAGTATGCTAACACTTCTTTTTTTTCCTGATGTAATTCTTCTAACGTTTTATATAATTAATATTTCAATAACTTACATTCCAAACTCTTGATGTCCAATGGACAATGCTTCCATGTGCAGTTCCTCAATTCTGACCCAATCCTTTCTGTAGAATTATTAAGTGAGAATTTTTGCTTACTGTTGTCATAGAAATAACTCCTTTGACAACGCTTGCATGCACAACTTAGCATATGGCAGATGAGGCATCATATTTTCCATTGTTTAAAATGTATGCTTTTTATTATAGAGAGTGAAAACTTAATGCACTGTGTTGGCATGATTAATCTTTTCAATATGAGGTTAAATAATAGGCTGCAGCAAAACCTACCAAGTATTTTAAGTCTTTGCCAGCTAACTAGGATGAGCGTGATCTTTTTTTTCCCTAAGATTCCTGTAGGATGCTTGCTTCTTTTGGAGTACTTGGGATTAAAAGGTTGCTTATTGCTGAACAATAGTTCCTAACACAAACTCTTCTTTTTTCTTTCATTCAGAAGGGCATGCATAATCATGTTAGGAAAAACCTGAAAAGTCAGTGTCCATATAGTCTAGGTCAGGTCTGATGTTCAAGGGCAGGAATGGAATTCTCTGTGTGGACTTCATCCAGAGTCCACTGCAGACACTGGAAGCAATAATCTGCAGTTAATGAAACATGGTAGCTGGTTGTTGTAGTGCTTATATGCCACTGATTCTGCATAATGTCTGAAGAGTTGTCATCCCATCAGTGGGAACAGTTGGAGAGTCTCACTTCCCTTCATTTCCTCTTCTGCTCTCCTTGTGTCTTTCTGCATGTCCTGGAGGTTGGGGGAACCTGCTTCTCCCTTAACTTCCAGAATGAGTGTAGGAGATTGGTCACATCTCTAATGAGAAGCTGTAATGAAGTACAAAGACTGTTCAGATTGTGGGGGCTTCTGCGATGCACTTGGTTTGTATTCAGATCCGTATGTTTTGTAATGTATAAATGGGATCCTTCTCCAGCTGCTGTCAGACAGCTGTAGCTTCATCTACAGACACTTTCATGATTTGGAGGAAACTGCTCTATCTTCTGCGTTATGGACAGCCCTCCTGTGACGCTAATTTCTCTTCTGGGTTACTATGGAGACAGAAACAATTGTAATTGCTTGAAGGATTAGCAGTGGTATGACTTTGCAAGAAAGAAGTTCAGAAAACGCAGAAGAAACTCACGTTCCTGTGTAGAGAGCCAAAATCTGCATACAAGGCTGTCACAGCAGTAGCTAAGTGGTTAAGAACAATCTTCTGTTTGAAAGATTTAATTAAAAAAAGAAAAACCATGCTCAGCTGAAAAAACGTGACAAGGAATGTGACCACACCTGTGACTATGGGGGGGGAGGGGGTGAGCAGGACTACTTGTTTTTCTATCAGTTCTACCTGTTTCTTTCTGTGTGAGTGGTGCTTTATGAGTCTTTGAAAGAATCCTTATCAAATACATTTTCCAAGACTTTGGTTGGTTGAATGCTTTCTAATTTTATGGAATGGTGACTCAGAAGAATGAAAGTGTTTCTGTAGAATTATCTTTTTCAGTTTTTTTCCCCACCCTATTGGAAGGAAAGTATGCTATAAATGTTTATTTTTTTGTGTGAAGGTCTATCTGTATGTGCATATAAAAGCACATGAAAAATTCAATTATTTCACACCTTTTCATGTGATGTTTAAAATATTAATGACTGCTGACCCTGAATTGTGAGATTAAAATTAGTATCCTGTTTACTATCTCATCACAGTAGTATAAATTCAGACCAGTCTTTTAATCCTAGAAGCAGACCAATCTGTAATGTTGTGCTAGCCAGGTGACTTAGTAATTAGTTTCTTGGTAAAGTTGCTGAATTGATTGGTAGAGATAGATTGTACTAGTAAGTAAGCATGAACAAAGTTTCCAGCTGTTTTGGTCAGTATAGACTGAGCACAGCTGAGAAATACATCACTCTGATTTCTTTTCCTCATTTACACAGTGTCATGACTGAAAGCTGCTTGCAGGACTGAGGAGCCCTGAGAATGATGCTGATAGCTTTTTAGGCACTGCAGACTTGCTTCTGTAATAGTAAAGGGTCTCTGGGCATTCCTAGGTTTTGCTTGCAAAAGATCTGAAGCTGATGACCAAATCCTGCCTCAGTGTCTTTGTGAAAGTGTGGGAGATACACAGGGGTGCTCACATTAGGCTTTCCATTCAGGGATGACTGTCACTATTGTAGTCTGTGCTACTCTTTCATGATGTTTTTTCCAACTTTTCTTCCTAGAGCTTTCAGCCTTCAAGAGTCTTTTATAACTAATTAGCTTTATTGTTTATATTACTCTCATACTCTAATTAGAGTAATCAAATCATGGGGATCTTGAAGCTCTCCTCTTTTTCCTCTAATTGTTTTTGCTTTGTGAAGCCTGGCTATTTCCTGCTGCTTATTCTTGCCCATGCGTTTTTACTTTCTGCAAATTGATGTTGTCCTGTACTAATGGTTTTCTCTTTTTCTGAAGAACCTTCCAAGTTTTACTGTATTGGCCATTCTTGTCAGCCTGTGAAGACCTATAGTACCATTTGAGAATTAATTGCAAGGGACACGCTAGCCAGTGGGAATAACAGATATGCAGAAGAAAGAAGGTGATGTTTTTAACTATGTTTATGAATTTTTTGGATTGTGTATTAGGAAGAATTTATTTTCAGAAAGAGTGGTGATGTATTGCAACAGGCTGTCCAGGGAGGTGGCATCACCGTCCCTGGAGATGTTTAAGGAAAGGGTAGATGTAGTATTAAGGATATGGTTTAGTGGGCAATATTGATGGTGCGTGGACAGTTGGCCTAGATAATCTTGGAGGTCTTTTCCAACCTTAATGATTCTAAGATTCACTTCAGATTAAATTGTTTCAACTATCTTCCACCAAGCCTTGGTTGTCTCCTGGTTGCCACTGTTGTAGTTGTTTTGCCCTTCAGCACTGTTTGTCTGGTGGTCGCTCATTCATGGTAGCAATGAATACTTTCCATGCACTCTCAGGCAAGGAGCAGAATATATCAGCTCTTGTGTCTTGAAACTGAAATTTTCAAGTTCATTCAAGTTTGTCTGAACAAACTGCCAATTCTGAATTTGCCAGAGTCTCATAGCTACTTCAGCCATTCTGCTGTCAGCACTTCGTCTCAGTAGTGGAAACCTACTGGGTTAAAAGCAGTTTCAGAATTTTTTTTTCCAAACTCATATGTGACTACCAAGCAACTGTGTACACAGAGACAGCATGATCTGCTGTTTCACCTTCTGCTTTCCTTTTCACCCATGTGAGAATTTGTGTGTGAGGAGTCTCTACTCTGCACCCCTAACATACCTCAACACTGCAGTGGATAGAGTGGGTTTGTGGTGGCAGAACACTGTCCTTTGCCCTCACTGTTTCTTGAGGATAAAGATTGTCTTGTGTATGTGTATGTTTATGCGTATACACATAGATAACACCAGGCAGTGTTGCTATCACCTTCCAACAATGAAGCAGAAAATGGAAACATTTATGGAAAGTTTTCTGGTTACTGCTCTTAGATTTTGCACACATTCCAGGAGGAAAGGAAGAAAAACAAGCTTGTAATGTTTAATGACGTGAATAATGCAAGGTTAGATTAGAGCAGTATATAATTTATACTTTTTGGAACCATTATTATTTTGTGTGTGTGTGTGTTAGCAGCAGAATCAGTCAATCAGTCTTTGCATCAGTTAAATTTCCGAATGTGCAAGTTCAAGGACCATCATCAGAATTTTTATTAACTGTGCCACCTTTGAATGCAGATTTCAAAGGTAGCGGATTGCCAGGATTAAACAGAAACATACAGGCAGTACTCAGTGAACACATGCTTGAAGTCATAATAGTATTTTTACTATCTTTATGGATTTCATTCTGTGAAAACTCTAAGTAATCTTTCACATCTAAGGCTATGATAAGACTAGAATAGCACTTGCTTTAAAGTATCAGTTTGTCCACTTAGACATTTTGTGTGAATTATGCTCTCCTACTTATAAAAGGAAGCACTTCAATAACTTTGGAGCATGCAGTCATCTCTTCACAGATGAACTGTCAGTGCAATGTAGCACCTGAATTCTAATCTGTTTTGCATTTCACCTGAGGCATTGGATAGTTCAGTCTCTCTCTAACACTATGTTCTCTTTCATTGAGACTGCAAACACAATACCTAAAGCAGAGCTTTGTATGAGGGCTGTGGCCACTCCTGGCTGAAATAACCACAAGCATCTTCTCCACACCTAACATGACTTCTGAACTGGTAACACAATTAAACAAGCAAGATGATTCATTAATGGGAGGTTGATAGGATCACAGAATGGCTGAACCTGGCAGGGCCCTCTGTGTCCATTTGGCCAGTCTCTGTTCCAGCAGGGCCACCCGGAGCAGGGTGCCCAGTGCCATGTCCAGGTGGCTGCTGGAGATCCCCAAGGAGGAGACCCCACATCCTCTGGGCAGCCTGTGCCACTGCTCTGTAACCCACACAGCACAGGATGCTTCTGGTATTCAGAGGCATCCTCCTGTGTCCCAGTGTTTGCCCAGTGCCTCTTGTACTGGCCCTGGGTACCACATAGAAGTGCTTGCCTCTTTGCACCTTCCTTCAGGTATTTATAGACATTGATGAGGTCTCTCCTGAGATTCCTCTCCTCCAGCTGAACAGCCCCAACTCTCTTAGCCATTTCTCATAAGAGAGATACTTCAGTTCCCCGATAATTTCTGTGGCCTTATTCTGGACTGATCACAGTCCAGCAATAGCAAAAGTCATTTTGTGTTTCCTTGCAGCTCTTGTGACCATTGCATCTAGGCCTCTCCAGAAGTAATGAGATCTGTATATTCGCTGCATGTCTAGAAAATTTCTTTGGGACTTTCTGGTGGTGAGGGCCTGCAATTATGAATTGGATGAATTTATGTTCATCTAAATAATGTTTATTTTAATAGGAAATGCCCCTGGAAAAGCCAGGTCTTGGAAACTGCTCTAAATGTCTCAATTATTTCATCTCTCTCAGAAGCCTGCCCCAAAGTTAAACCCCCTTTGTCATTCTTGGTTCTCTTCAACTGTTTCTTAAGCTTTTGGATTTATATATTAGCAAAAGACTTACTAAATATGTTAAGCTGCAATATGGCCAGATATAGCTTAATCTCCGTATCTTACTTAATTATCTGCAGCGCCAGGATGAAGACTGGACAGAGTCTTTTGTAAACAATTGTGCACCAGATAAAGCTTTCTTCCCTAATGTAGGGGGTGACATGGTTGCTGGAGAGGTCGTATGTTTCTCTGGTCTGTGTTCCAAATGGCAGAAATTATCCTTTATTTTATGTTTTTATGTAGTATGCATGCACAAAGTTATATAGAATCATAGAATGGATTGGGTTGGAATATATTTTAGTTTTAATCTTCCATTATGAAGTTAGGTTTGTAAAATGTAAACATCTAAATGTGAATTATTTATCTATTGCTCATCTGGCATTTGGAGAAAATTTCAATGACTGTTTTTGACATCACTTCTAGGATGAGGTAAATTTCACTCATGCAGTCAACCATGACTACAAGGGAGTAGCTACTATGACTAGTTCAAACTTTGTGAAAACCTCAAGCTAAGAGAAAACCATTCCTACATAACATTGAACTAGTTAGATGTGTGTGTAGCAAATTATTCTGTAGAACCGTAGTGAATCATTGTACTACAGACTTACAGTTCTTTTTTTCCCCTCTCCAAAGATACCACTTCAATTTTTCCAAATTGTTCAGCTCAAGGTCAAGAACCACTTGCTTTACAGAGAAGACACCACTGCTGAAGGTTTCCTCAGAGGAAAATGGGTGAGTTACTTTCATTTTACTCAAAATACATTTTTTCTAAGCTCTCTTCTATTTAACTGTGCATGGTTCTTTCTTATATTCTGACATCAAACCTAATGGGAAATAAAGTGGATGTCAGAAGTTGTGAGCAGAGAATTACTCTGAAGTAGTTTGAGTGGAAAGAAGGGGCTATAAATGAGATAGGGAATGATGTAAGGTCGCAGGTCAGGTTGATTAGAGATACCTTGGGATAAGCAACTGCAGGTTGCTCTCATTTTCTTCGTATTGTGTTGCATTAGGTGCATTTCAAGACACAGCAGAGCTATAAGATGGATTCTTATTCTTGTGGATTACACATCAAATTCAGAGGCATGTATGTCTGGTGCTTCAAAATGCTCGTTCTTTCAGGTGCACCTAAACATCATAAGGCTTTTGCTTCTCTGTCTATCTAGTTGTGCCATCAAGAGGAGCTCAGTCTCTACTGAATAAATATCTTTATATGATTTTTTTCCATTAAAATCTATTACAGAGAAGCTAAGCATATGTAAGATCAGTTGCATCTCATATCTGTTGAAATAAACTACTGTTTTATTTTCTCTTTACTGAAAATATGTGACAGGTTGCCATGCATGGGTCTTCATAACCCAGGTTTTACCACAGATGATGATTCATGGGACAACAGCTCTGCTGAATTTGAACAGAGATTTCATCTGGGAAGTGAAATGACCAGTTTGTCTAGATCTGCTTCCTCTGAGAAATATGAAATCTTGGATAACCTTCATGTCAAGTTCAATTTATCAAAGATGAGGTCTGAATTCAAACATTATTTTATTTACTTTTTAAAGTTTCAGCAGTTTCAAAGTATAGATGGCTAGAAAATGATATATTTTCTGCAAATGAATAATATAACGCTCCATATTTAGGGTATATTTTACCATTGATAGCTTATAAATAAATCCTGATGAAACTGATTACAGCCTCTATCCAATGATCAATAGCTCTTTGCTCTTAGAAGCATTAATCAAGATATCTATTTTAAATCTGAATTTAAATAATGTTTCTATTGCTTTCAACATTTTGAAAGCCTCTTGGCTTTTTCACAGTTTTGTTTTTCAGTTTTCGGTTTCTTTGAAGAAATATTTAATATGAAATGTATATCTCTCTTTTTATAGAAAGATAGATGCATAGTCTTCTACTTACCTAATAGTATTTCTGGAATCATCATAGTAGCTTTCCATGAATATGCAATGCAAAATATAAGAACTTTTTTGTCTTTAAGTACATTAATATATTTCACTCTTTATCTCAAAGTAGTCTTTCGCCTCATTTAGGCAGGGATGAAGTTGAAATATTTTAATGTACTGAAAAATATCAATATAGTAAGAGCTTAAATTCAAATGTTCTCAGGATATTTTCACCTGAATAATAGCTAGCAAAGCCTTTAGTCTCAGGTACAAACTCTCTCTGCCACTTCTAGATTTTCAACGTTTCTTCTTGTTCTGGTTTGAATTGCTAATAACTCTGCAGTTTGCATGGAGCCCGAGCATTTCATGCCCCTATCTACATGTTGATCCATGGAGCCTTTTCTGACAAGAAGTCTATGACTCTTTTCGCAGTCTGTATGTTGTCTTAGCTCATCATTTCACAATTGTCTTCCTTCTTTCATTGTGCATATGGTATTGTGTGGAGTGCCACGCTCCTGTACGCTGCTGAACAAATGGAGCAGGAGAATTTCAATGGCTGCAATTAGTGCAATATGAACAGATGTGAAGAAATTTGGCAGACGTCTTTCTTCATGCTCTCTGTAGCTTTCCTTGTATTTGATGGAACAAAAGCATTGAGCAGGAGAGTAGAATCAATTGTTTCCAGTATAGTATACGTTTATGGGGGTAGTGTATTTCTCTGGCAGAACTTTCTGTGAAATGTTTTCATTGCTATAGTGCTGGTTGTACATCTGGGGCCAGCTCCTTAGATGTTGCAAATCAGCATAACTCCACAGAGATAATAAATGGAGCTAAACTGCCTGATGTGCAGATCAGACTAAAATTCATTTGGTTTAAAACAAGGAGTGCAGTCCTTCATAGATTTATATTTCATGCATTTTCAACTAAAGTCAGGTAGGATTGTGCTGGAGGCATGTATCAGTAGAGAGTTTGGCACAGAGTTTGTACTTGCATCGCTGTGCCAGATTAGTGCAGCAGAAAGAGACAGATTGGAAAACACAGACGAGTCAAAGACTCATCACTTCTCAAATATAAGATGTTAAAAGTGCTGCTTCCTTAATACAAAATGCCATGAAAACAAACAGAAGGGAGGAAAAGAGGCTTCTAAATTCTATGTTTAATAAAATAACCACTTCCAAAAGCTGTTTTTTATCACATCTTGTCAACTCCTTGAGATGAGTTTCTGTTATTCACAGACAAATGGTTATGAATTTATAAGTTTTAATTAATGCTTCTTGTTTTCTCCTTTATGTTAAAAATGAATTATTGCTGTTTCTTTTTTCAATAGCAATTTGAATTATTATTATTTGAAATGATAATTTGGAAGTGCAAACAGAAAATGTTGAACACATTAAAACTAAACCAGTGTGGACTGGGCTTTAGTAATTAATAACATAACAAGCCCTCAAAAATACTGAAACAACTGTGATGTGAAGATAGGGAGAGTAGATAGATAGGATAGATGATGCATGACTAAGATGGCAATGTTTTCCATAAATCATACAGTAATGAAAGAAGTTATCAGCTGTGGGGTGCTGATAATGGCTTTTGTTGTCATTCCTCTTTTTTAAAACTTTATTATCCTCTCTCCCACCTCAACTTGATTTCCAGTAGAGAAGGACTAACTGGTGCTTCTGGAAGCTGCCTCGCTGACTTTTTATCATCCCCAACCTTCCATAGATGTTTATCCCAGTGCAAAGTTTGCATATAATTGCTACCACTTGCATCTCCTAGGGTGTTGTAGCCCCTCTGTTGCAGTTTGACTGTGGCATGGTCTTTTCATCAGATACTGTAATTTTCTGCTGTTTTTTTTTTTTTTTTTTTTGAGAAGTCTGGTGAGGAAGGGATGTTGTTTTTTTCTCAGTGAACTTGATTTAGGGACTTACTTCCACTGTGACTAAAAGTTATTTCTGACTGTCTTCAGATTACTTCACTTTAATATTTTGTTCTAAAGCATCTGTCAATTGAGTTATTTATTGCACTGCTTCTTTCTCAACTAATTATCCCAGTAACGTGAAATATTTTTCTTCTTGCTTGTCATCAGGCTTAAATCAAACCTTGCATTTGTCATTCTCTCAGAAAAGCAATGTTTGAATGTTTACTTTTGGAAAAAATGGGGTAAGAACATCAATGTCTTCAATTAGTGAAGAGGTGAGATAAGGGCAAATAAGCAAAAAGAGTTCTGTAAATTAAGACATCTGTGCAACATTTTGATGGGCAACAAGAAAGTAATTAAAGAATTGCCTTTTATGGTAAGATTTAAAAAAAAACGTGGTGATTAAAAAATGATAAATCTTAAGATTTCTTACTAGAAAACATAAAGTTTCAATATTTCAGTTTAGAATTGTTCTTGTTTAGGCCACTCAACAGTAAGCGCTGACATTTTGGAAGATCTGATGGCATTGTATCTCCAGAACTGGCCGTTTCCTGGCACATGTGTACTATGGAAAAAAAAAATCTAGATTTGCTAGAACATTCTAGAGTTGCTCACACAGTATACTTGATTTGAAGAGACAATATTTAAGACCAGGATATCCTTAAAGACTGTTCTTGTCTTCAAAGTGAATGTCAGGATGCCTACTAGAAGACTGGTTTAAGCAGTTTATTCACGAAAGTACCCCAAGGTAAGGGCTGTGCTCCTTTGAAGCCCAAGAAGAGGTCAAAGAGTGGCGAAGGATCTGTTGGGAGCCAACCAAGGGAGATTGCTCCAAGTGTCAACACTAGCTCATTCTGTAGCCTTTGTTCAGCTTTTCTAAGGGACATAAACTCCCTCTCATTCAATGAGAGAAGGCTGGCAGCGAAGTGAGGACAGAGTCCTTATAGTCAACAAGGCTTCCCATGCCCTTGTGTAGCGTGATGTTGTCCATGCTCTGACATGGTATGTTATTATTCTTAAGTTCTCAATATCTGAAATGGTAGAACTATTAAAAATATAGAAAAGGTTTGTTTTAAAATAACTGTGTACTAAATGCATGTTTCTTACATTTCAGATGCTGTCTAAAATTCCTGAAAATTTCAGTCCTTTTTATCTTTGTGGTAGTCTGCTCTGTAAGTATTGAATTAGCTACCTTTTCCTCTTTCTCCTATTACATTTCTTACAATTAGTTGAAAATGATATTTGGTTTTAGGTGATAAAATAATGTCTCATGGATGGGAACAAGATGGTAAAAACTAGAAATAGTGTTCTGGTCCTTATGCCTAATTAGACAACTGCTCAGTGCACTGCCCTCTACCCTGGACAATGTAGCAGAGAATTTAGTTTTAGGAGAGTGTTGGAATTTTTATGTCATCAATCCTGCATTTAGGATGGCTCTTCAGATACTACTTAAAGCCTGGGAAGTATTGGTATGTTTTCCCCCTTGGCAAAGTGTGTATCTCCTCATGTACAGCCTTTTGAGCAGCAGTTCTCTTGTGGAAGATACTAAAATGTAAACATTTTTTGAGGCACTCTGCTTCCTGTGTGGCTGCTGAAAATGGGCAGTTGGGAGCAGTTCCCACTAGTGAGTATTTACAGTAACTGAGAGTAGGCAGGTCTTCCCCAAAACTGAGGACTGAAAGGAAACTCTAGAAAAAAGACAAGGGAAGAGCTGTGATTTCTAGGAAGATGATAGACCCAGAGTGTCTTTGAAAAATCTTTCTTTCTGTTTTGTCGCACTCTTCATTCTCTTTTACTACTCTATGGTACTTTTTTCTTCCTTTGTTGACCTTGTCTTTCTCTGAAAATTATTCTGTCTGTCCTCTTCTTTTGCTGAAGACTCCAGGCAAGCTTTTTGTTTTCCTGTCCTGTCATTCTCAGTCCTCTTTCCTTCTGCCCTTCCCACCAGAGCTGCTCTTGCTCTTCATTGTACCTCTCTAACCATATAAGTTCATCATCATTTTTCTTAAATTCACCTAACCATGGTGTCTGTAGAAACACTGGGATAAAATATATTGAAAATGTGGCCTGTCGTAAGTTCACTGAGGGAAAATTACTTGTCCTTGACATGTGTACCTGGGCTGCTTTTCAGCTTTGGGGGAAACTTACCTGAAATATTGAAAGCAATCTTAAGATTTAATGTATTGTTTGAAAGTCTTTAAGTTTCTGATATAAGCTTAAGATATATTTTTTCCCTAGATTTTGTTTGGCATTTACCCAGATCAACACGTGTCCTGGCAGATGTTGGCTGTCTCGCCTCTGGAAAGCTTCTGTATCCTTCCTACACCGAAGAAAACTTAAGCTTTGTTAATGAAATGGTTGAACTACTGTTTTCTCTCTTATACTCAGAGTGGATTTATTCTCCTCAGAGCATGTGCTGCCCTTAGATTTGTTCTTTGATGCAAATTGCAGTTGTGCATCACATCCAAGCCGGCCGTGATGAATAGTGCCTCTCTGTGGTGCTTTGTGGTTCCCATCCAGTTCTTACGTTGAGATTCTGCATGAAACCTGAAGTTTGAAATCCTGGTGGGATCAGCTTCTAGAAAATAGCCATGACTGTGACCAGTACAGTCCAATGGCTGCAGCAACTACTCCCCAGGCCAGTGGCTTTCTATCATCTGTAGCATGTTTTAAGGATCATGATGCATGATTCATTGCAGGTGAATGCAAACCTGTGTTTGAAAGGCCTTTGAGGGATGAGCATGATGAACATTCAGTTAGTAAGCAATCAAAAACTTTTGCTAATAAACTACCTTTCTTGTTTCCAATATATTTCTAATTTTATCAGTTTGATCTGCAATTTCTTTTACTAATATTGGAAGATGATTCACTATGGATATATTTTATGAGCATCTAGGGAGCATCATCTTTTGAAAAGGTGCAGTAAGAGTTAATTCTTGAAAGATTCATTTTTTCTATTTAATTAGACAGGTCCATAGCTTTAAGGAGGCAGAGTCCATTCTAAACAGATTTGTTAGCGTTCTCACTATTGCAAATAATGGCACAATGTTACACAGTTATTAGTAGGGTAGATGAGGAAGAAAAGGTTAGTGCTTGGGGGCAATTTATAGTGAGAAGCAGGGACTGCTTTTTGGAAGAGAGCAAGAGAGCATTAGCAGGACAAATGAAACCTCAACAGTTAGCTCCCATCGCACCAGGGCTGTAATAGCTCAGTTTGCTGAATCAGGGTGTATTGGCATCAAGTCTTTGAGATCAAGTTCTAGTCAACTATCATAGCATAACTTAAGGACTGGATCTCTTTCCACAGATTTTGCACTGGAACCACAGTTACTGCTCTGTGAGCATTGATTCTGCAACTGGTTATTCTTTTTTCTTGTTTCAGGGAGTGCTGTTCGGACTGGGATAATGATTACAATCAAGTATTTCTTTATTTCATGTTTTACACGTAATATCAAGATGCTTTAGCCAAATAGCTGTCAGACAGAATATAGCATTCTCTATCTGACAAACCTGGAGGTGAAGTTTCTTTGTGTCATATATGTTGAACGCTAGACATTCTGTTCTTGCATTCCTACTCACTGAGCTGGGAGTAAGCAATCCAGAAAAGTCTTGTTTCGTTTTCAAGGTGACAGAATAATTCAAGCAGAAGGGTCATTGAGAGAAATTTGTTTCTAAGTGAGATTTGGAAAAGGTGTGAACAATTCTGAATGTCATCTCACCATTGCTACTAGTCTTTGGTCATGCAGACATAAGCTCATGTGTTTGTGTCGCTTTGTTACATGGTAAAAAATCTTTTGGCTAGGTTTGGATAACACTAACCATTTAGAAAGCAGTGTCGAAGATGTGATTTATGCTGGCTGAAGATTGCAGTATTCTCAATGGACGTTAAGAGGTAGTCTGAATGTCTACAAGAATTTCATGGTAGGCAGACAGGTGTGCTGTGATAGCTCTTGTCACCAAGCCCATAGAGGTTGTGTATGAGACTATGGGTGGAAGTGTCTTAGCTCATGTGATACTAAATTATGCTAACGATATGCTCTTTCCTCCTTGCTCATGTGTCAAAAGCAGTTGAAATGTGTTTAATAGGTACTAAGTATCATTTACTCGTTTTATTTTTTTTTTAAATCCTTCATCTCATTTCTATGCTTTTCCAGAAAAGCTCATGTATTTTGAATTGTGTATTGAGTATATACACTCTTATGAATACATATGCATACACTAGAAAAATCTGAAAAATAATAAACTAAAGGTGGAAATTTAAATAATTAAAAAATCAAATGGAGTCACTAGACTTCATCATTCTGGTGTTGCTTAGATATTTGTGTATTTTTTTTTCTCTCATGCACACAAGGTGTCAGACTTGTTTGGAGCTGTGACTTTCTGTCTCTGGCTGCTGCTTCTAATATAGTGTGTCTTTAGCACTTTTCCATTTTCTCTAGCTCCTGTTTGATGTTTCCATACCTTTGTTTATTGCTTGCATTTACTTTGGTTGATTTTTCCCCACTAACTTCTGTGTACATTTTAGTATCTCATGTATATCTCCCTTTGCTTTATCTATCCCCATGGATTCTAAGCAGACTGTAGTGCTGAACTGTGCTGGCTGTAGTTTCTGAAAATTGAAGCTTTCCTCCTGTGATTAGTAGACTCTTTCTGTGTATGTAAGATGTTTTTTAACTCTAATTTGCCTATTGGTGCAAGACCCAAATTAAGTGGATTTAGTATGATTTTTTCAAAGTAGTGGTAATATTGTTCCTTTTTGACAAGACAGGATTTATTTACTTTTAAATTCTAACAATCAACTCTTTAATACCTGACAGAAATAAGTTTATGATAAGGCGAACTTAAAGGATGCCTTTCTGTAGGAAGCAATATTCATTGCCCTTGTTAGTGTAAATCTGTGAAGCATTTTCAGACCTTTGGCTGAAAGGCCTTATGTTAAATGGGAAGCATCAATAAGTAAAGGGATGATACGCCTTTGGAAAGTGGGCTATAAAAATAGAAGAAGAGATATGGAGTCTGAAATATTACAGCATTTCCTATGTTCTGCCATGTACCTATCCTAAGACATGAACATATTTATTTTCTGTAAGTCCTAAGCCATTCAAACTTTCAAGTAACTACAGTCAGTTAGCTGGTGAATTACAGAAAGAATAATAAATATTCATTGTGCTTATTCATTAAACACAGAAGTTTTCAGTCTTGAAGAAAGTTCTGAAATATTTGATGGATCCTGTTTGTTCCTTCATTTCAAAAAATTTCTGTCGTGACCTAAGCAAAATTTTAATTGTTTCTTAAGCTACAGGGAACAGACAGCTGGAACAGAAATCTGCAGTAACCTTTGGAATCGAACTAGGCTTTATGAAATTCAGAAATAATGGGGATTTGTGGACTCTATTGAGGAATTACACAATCAAACTTTCCATTCATTCATTATCATTTAAAGAAGGGTCTGTCTCCCTAGTAGAGTACCTTCTTTTCTTTCCCTGCCCCTGATACATTTGTTGCTATTTCTATATTTCAATAGTAGAAATATAGTTTTTTTAAAAGAGAAGGTAAATCTTCTTCTAGTACAGTCCTGGGTCAATGGGTCTCACATCATCTCTGTCCCTGACAGGTTTTTCAGCAAGTCTTGTTTGTTTCCCTCTCAAGAGCCACAGTACTTATGCCAGTTACTGCTATACATGAGGGAAAGTTAGGGCAGTCTAGATGCAGCAATTTTGTTTTCCTTTTTCAGATTGCTTGTCAGAATGTACTTCTTGTGGTCCTGAAACCTAATAATAACTAGGGAGTGGAATTTGATTTTTTTCTGTGTCTGGTCAAGAATTCTACAATTTTAAAATATATTTTAAATCCTGTCAGCCCTGATCTGATTGCTTCCTTTATATGTTTGATATCTCCTCATTTTAATTCTTTGGAGTGAGGACTGACATTTTGCAAGTTATTTATATTTGCACAGCACCTGCTGTAAAGAGTTCCTTACTCACTTGCTCTCTGAGTACTATCGCCACAAGACAGAACTTAGGGAAAATACATCATCTAATGTCACGACTGAACCCTAAAAAAACAGAGTCAAATTGACTAACTAGTGGCCATTTTCACTGGTTTATCTCTCTCCTTGGTAGCTCTGGGAGATTTCATTATGCCCTAGCCAAGCTTAAAATATCAGACTCAGAAAACAAAAAATATATCTTAGCAGTAATAAAATATTGAAATTTACATAATAGGCTAGATTTCTTATTTTAGTTGGATTCAGAGAAACTATTTGGAAAAAAAATAAGTATGAAGGTTGATAGGGGAGACATTAGACAGAGAAAACAAGATATGCTGACCTTATTATCAAATTCCTTGCTGAGGTAGAATGAGTTTGAATGATGGGTGCAAATGTGTTAATCATAGAGCAAGAAAAGGTCACTAGAAAAACTTGTAATCATGCCATGACCATTGGTGACACTGAAAATCACCTTTTCTGCTCCCTGAGACAGAGATATTTATAGAAAGAAAGACTATGAGGAAAAGAATGCACTTGGGGTATTGAGAGCTTTTCAGCTTCCAAGAAGAACTTAAAAAATGGGTTCTTCTCCCAGGCAGTATAAAGTAACTAACTGAATGAAAAAAAACAAAACAAACAAAAAAACACAACCAAAACAAAACACCACCACCAACAGAACAAACAAATAAACTCCTCAGATGTTGCTTTAGCCCTCTGCTGTCAGACAATCTTCAGTCATTTTTTGCTTGAAGAAGACATTTAAAAATTATTTGTTGCTGGAAATGAACTAAGCATTTTGGTCTGCAGGCAGTATTCAAGCTTCTAAGAGGATGGATGAAGACTAGACCGTATTCATTGGCAGGCAAAAAAGCAGAATATCAAGGCATATTTGAGAAAACTAATGAAACTTCTGAAACCGATAGAGCACAGAGAGAAAGGGTGGAACCAAAGTAGAGAAAAATGGAACCAAACTCTCCAAAAAGGGAAAAGAGGAGGAGGAATTACAGTGAATTATTCAAATGGGGAAACCAAGAGTTATAGAAGAGCGTGAATTTCCGCTTTGTATACTTTGAAGAGGTGATCAAAAGACAAAATTGCAGAGAGATGTAGAATTTCTAAGAATTCTAAGAACATTCTTAGAATGTTCTTAACCCTGGTTAAGAACAATATATAAAAATAGATTCTAAAGCCCAGGATGAAAAAAAAATGTCTTTTAAAAATGAGAAAAACATAAGAAACCAGCATGAGCAGCCTGGTCATATATCAGGATCATTAGTATATATGCACGTTGGAAGCTCAATGAAAGAAAATCATTACATGTAATAATCTCAAGGTACATTTTACAGGAAGCAGAGTACATGATATAACTAGATGTTAAAGAAGGCATAAAGTCAGCGTGCGAATAGAGAGTCTCTGTCAATCGTGGCTTTTCAGATGGTTCTGTACATAATGCATAAATGCCTGGATGGAGAGTAAAGCACGGATGAAGTACTTAGGGTGTGACTCATCCCTTCTACCTGAGTTAGTCATTCCAGGCTCTATTTATATAGTTCATAGACAGTTGGTGCTTCTAATATGATGGTGCAAAATGAGACAATGAATTCCATCTCCCCTTTTTCAATGATTTAAAACAAATTAAAGCAAACAACTCAAAAGCAGATGTCCATGTGACGGAAACAGAAGCTGGTAGATAAATAACAATATAAATTGTTATAAATTAAACAATATAAGTTTAGCCACTGTATCCTGTTCCATCTTGTGGTTTGTGTAAGCTAAAAAAAAGTGAAATGATATGAGGTCACTCTTGTGTGTTCTGAAATACCTTCTAGGAGCAGAAAATACAGCTCATGGTTTAGTGCTGAGCGATGGACCTAGTCTGGTGCCAGATGTAATTACATAGAGCCACTCTGTAGTGGTGCACAAAGCATATGCAACCCCAAATCCCTTGACAGGATAATTCACAACAGTAATATAATTTCAAGAATGGAACTACATAAAAATGAGGCAGCTTAGCCAAAGTGGAATAAAAATAACAGCTCCAGCTTTAAATCTTGTCTGGGAGATTTCTTGCTTTAAAGGCACATACTGAAATCTGTGTTTCATAAATGTTCAGAAAAGAGAAAAAAGAAAACATGTATCACGATTAAATTGCAGAGTTAAACAGAATATTGGAAATAAAAAGACAGTTTCTAAAAGTTGAAGTCATATATGAATGGTCAAAATGGAAAAGAGACCACATTCTTGTAATTTAAGGGAAATATAAAGCCAAGGTAAGGCACGACAGAAGTGTGCTGTGGAGCAGACTGAGAAAAATGGCTGGTAAAAAACCCACCTTTTGGTTTATCTAGGTGTAGCTGAAGTTTTTTTCCTGATTTAGCCTGAGTCTACCTTTCATAAAGGCTGCAATCTGCTGCTGTGTAACAATGGAATTATGACAGTTGCCAAATAGAGTTTGGAGAAAGATAACTGTTGGAACTTCAGCAGACCAGAGAATGATGTTCAGTGCCACCTGCACTCAAAGGAGAATGTTTTTATGCTAGGAATCTTTCTGATGGTTTTATAAATGTTTTGAAGAGAATGGAAAAATGTTCTTAAGTATGCCCCTATTTAGAGGAAAATAAGGTAAGAACCACTCTTCTTGAAAATAAGGTTTCATTTTTCCCCATT
The DNA here is from genome assembly GCF_019238085.1 of Lagopus leucura. Classification (NCBI taxonomy): domain Eukaryota; kingdom Metazoa; phylum Chordata; class Aves; order Galliformes; family Phasianidae; genus Lagopus; species Lagopus leucura. The sequence continues at coordinate 49,648,013 of NW_024962262.1, read as the reverse complement.
TAATTTTAAACATCCGGTATAATAGCTTCTGAATGTGACATCTGAGTAATTGTAAGATATATTTTAAAAGTATTTCTTAAAAGGAAGCCTCCTTAACTATATGCACCTGAAGCTTTTTGAGACATAAATTACTGGCTACATTTCTGATAAAAAGCAGACAGTCAAAAAGTGTCCCAAATCATTGGGCTAATAACTAGGTCAGCAGGCTTATAGAAGGTATAATTTATGTCTCAAGTTAGAGATATACACATAGTTCCAGTGGAGAGTAATATTATGTATTAGGACACCAAAAAACTATGATGCCATGTCACAAGTGGAGTTTGTCTCCTGATTCATTACTTCTGGAGTTAATTTTTATGGTTTCCTATGAAATTTCTTTAAGCAAATAGATGCTTGTGTTTGTTCATGTATGTTCATTTTTAATGAACAATGTGTCAATGGTGATGCTGATGGCTTGCCAAGCTAAACAGGGAGACATTTATATTATTTTGCAAAGTACTGGCTCCTCACCTGCCACTAGATGATAGAATCACAGAATGGTTTGGTTTGGAACAGAACTTAAATCCCACCCAGCCCCAATCCCTGCTATGGGCAGGGCTGCTCCCCACCAACTCAGCCCCATCCAACCTGGCTTTGAGTGCCTCCAGGGATGGGGCACCACAGCTTCTCTGGGCAGCTGTGCCAGTGCCTCACTGCCTCCGAGTGAGGAATTTTCTCTTTATACCTAATCTAAATGTCCCTTGTTTTATTTTAAAGCCATTCCCCTTGTCCTATCACTAAGCTTTCCTTTTTCCCCAAGCCCACAGGGATGATTCTTTCTCAAGCATGCCAAAAGTGGATTCCTAGCAATTCTGTGTTTAAACAGCCCTAGATGTTCTCAGACTAGTTGAGCCAAGCCTCTAATATGTTTGTCTCTCATGGTTGGCTAATTTCTTAATTATATTAGTCTAGGAATGTTGTTTGACCACATCTCATGCTGGATGCTCAAAAGAAAAAGAAAGAAAAGATAGAAAAGGAGCTGAAGGAGAAAAAGACAATTAGCATTCTCAGAGGAGCTTGATTATGTATTTCTAGATGTTAGAAAACTTATGAATTAAATTTTGACCAGAAACCCAAATTCTACACCACAAATGGAGAATTGATTCTGATTTAATTTTCCACATGGTTACAGCTTGCACAGTGTTTTCCCCAGTATAATTTCAGGTATGTTTAAATGGCCCAGTTAATGATGCAGACTTTCTTCTATACAAGCACTTAAAGAGCCTTACTTCACAAGCTCTCTCAAAGACCAATCTCAAGATTTGCAAGGAAAGGACAGAAGGATTTGTTGTGATTCTTTAAGTTCTTTTTCCTTAGGAAACCAGGCCAAAACTGTGCTACTTGGTGAAGAGGTAAACATCTGTTTTCTTCCTTTCATAGTTCCTTATGTATTTTAGGATTTTAGGTGAGTAATATGTTTTCAATATAAACTGACTCATCTTTTTTTTTTTTTTTAATTGGAATATCTTCAACTCACTTTTACTGGAAACTTACACCTTAACAAGTTTATTGACAGCTATGAATTTGACAGACTTTCGTGACTCTGCTCTGTTGAAGTTAGACATAGGAGGCCCATTTGCAGCAGATGTAGCTGACGAACAAACACAAGAATACATTTTAGTACAAGTCAGCCAGACTGAAGAAACTGGATCAAGGAGGAGACGCCAACAGCAGGTGATGGTCTTTGTATTCTCTTTCACTTTTTCTGAGTTGCGTTAAATCTTTTGTTTTTCATCACTGTGTTTGAGTTGGTTGTGTTTTTCCCTGTGGTAAAATTGGTGTCAACATCAGCATTAGAAAAATAATTAGAACAGCAAAGTTACATTTTCCTCTGTCATTGTGAGATTTCCTCTAGCTTTCAATACTCATCAAAAATCTGTAAAACATGCGTCCCTTTAAAGTTCACACATTAAAAATTGGCAACATTTCAAGAATTGTCTTAGAAAGATGAAACAAGTGCAAAGTGCCTTTTCACACTCACTGGAATATATTTTCACATTTTGTTGAAATTATTTTCTCACACACGCCATCACCTGTATTGTCTTTAATTCTCTTCAGGCTTTGACATTGTTTATAACAATGTCGTGCTGCTCCCTTCTTGAGAACTCAGTGAAGGAGGATCTTTTATGATGTGCCATTGTGTATCACTGAACAATGGAGAACAGCTTCATCATTTAATAAATAGCATTGGCATATAAACAGCAGCCTCTCATTCCATATGAGGTGAATGTCCTGTCTCTACCAGTGACAACTTAGCCTGTAATGTTGACAGTTTTCCCATGTACAGCCAATCTCACAGTCTACATCAGAAGATTAGTTCCACTACCTCAGTGTGCTGAACAAAACTGCAATGTCAGTTACTCTCTCAAAAGTACCAGGCCTGTGATGTGAGGTTAAGCCATGCTGCTGGCCGTGATCCCCAAGGATCCTCCACACTGCTGCAGAATATCACTTCCAGCTGGCACTGCAGGGATGGTCCTGGAGGATGGTCCCAGAATGAGAGGATGAGTTTGCACCAAATTGAGGGCTGCTAATATACCTAACGAAGTGTTATGAATATAGCCTGGTGCATGTGTTCTCCATAGTATGTTCTCCAAACTGTAAAGGAGATAGAATGAAGAGGTATGAATGATAAAATGAAAAGGCAAATGGTATCCTGGTCTCCATCAAAAGAGGGGCGGCCAGCAGGGACAGGGAGGTGATTGACCCCCTCTACTGTGCTCTTGTGAGGCCCCAACTGGAGTACTGTGCCAGGATATGGAGCCCCAGTACAAGAAAGACAGGGAGTTGTTGGAGACAGTCCAGAGGAGAGCCACAAAGATGTTCAGGGGACAGGCTGAGGGAGCTGGGCTTGTTCAGCCTGGAGAAAAGAAGGGTGTGGGGTGACCTCACTGCAGCCTTTCACTACCTAAAGGGAGCCTACAAACTGGAGGGGAATCAACTCTTTGAGAGGGTTGATAGCTGCAGGATGAGGGGAAATGGTTTTAAGTTGAGGGAGGGGAGATTCAGGTCGGACATCAGGGGGAAATTCTTTACCCAGAGTGGTGAGGTGCTGGAACAGGCTGCCCAGAGAGATTGTGGATGCCCCGTCCCTGGAGGTGTTCAAGGCCAGATTGAATGGGGCCCTGGGCAGCCTGGTCTAGTATTGAATGTGGAGGTTGGTGGCCCTGCATGTGGCAGGGAGTTTGGAGATTCATGATCCTTGAGTTCCCTTCCAACCCTGGCCATTCTGTGATTCTGTGATTCTGTATAAAACCTCAGAATAGAGACTTACCACTTTAACTGATGTTTATAATATTACCATATCTGACTCTTTTGCAGGTGGTATACAACTGGTCTTTACCCTTAAGTTCAAGAAGAAATCAGCAAATCATCACAACCAGAACCTTTCAGATACCAAACAGGTTGGCTAAGAGGCTGGGATATGAGCCATTGAAGTAGTAGTTTACACAGACTTGATGGTAAAATAATAAGATATCATTTTAGAAATAATATGTCACTCCCTGTTTCAAAAAGGTCAAGGAAGTGTGAACCCCCTTTACTTTTTAAATGAATTTCCAAAGTTGGGTTATTTTCCAAACAAAGATATTTGTAAGGATAGAGTGAAAATATTTGAGAAGCCTCTCACAATTGTAAAAAAGAAAACAAAACAAAACAGCACATAGATATATTTATAGATATTCGTTATAAAACAAATATTCATTTTCACTCAAGAAGAAAACAGAACTTCTCTTCTTTTTCCCAGAGGCACCATCTTCTTAAACATTCAAGCTCTCCTGCAGCAACCTGGAAGTGTTCCTCTCTCCATGAAACATCAATACCTTCATGCAAATATAGAGGCACAAGTAACAATTGCATCCATCATCTTATTAGGCGTCTATGTGCTGATCATACTGGAAGTAAGTCATGTTTTGTGTTGTAATTTTATTTTTGCCCTTCACTGCAAATGGAACATGAGGAAGAGTTTTGTTCTTGGCATTTAACATACTTCTAAAATCTGTATCTGAATCTCTGCTGTATCTTTATTGTTGTTAATGAAATAAATAAGATATGTGTGAGGAAATTGTTCTGAATTATAGCCAATTCTGGCTTATACAAAAGTTATACAAACAATGCAGTGGTTCTTGCATATTCTTTTGTTAGTGTCTCTTTGTGTTTTAATACTTTTTAAAGGATTATAATTTGGCTGTGAGAGTAAAAATAATTTTGGTTCATAAGAAGTGTGGAAAATCCTTGGTTAAAAACCAATTAACTTAAAAACAGGTTATTCTTTTTTCTAAGGGAACCTCAAACAATAATTTGGTGTGCTTTTAAAAGGTTAAACTGAGCACACTTTTTAGTATGAGTGACATTTAGAAATGCTTTTACTGTGCCACTTAGAGAGGAACTAGAATCTGAATTAACATGAGGAAGTCAAAGGATGCAGGAACTTTAAACATTTAACTTCATTTGAAAGTCTTGAGCTACCAAATTCAAAGAAAATGCTTTAAATCAGCACCAAGGATGAAAAATACGTCAGAAATAACTCAAGCTCCGACAGATATCTTTGAACTGAAAACACCTACTTTCTGAGTATCTTGAAATAAAGTACAGGTGCAGGAGCCTACATTTTATTCCCCCCTTTTTATTAGTTCATGTGAGTGTTAACAATCTCGATGAATTTTCAAGTTGAATCACACCAGATTTCTACTTGTATGAAACACGTATCATGTCTATAAGGCATTTAGTAATGTCTAGCATGCTTACCATATCTTTTCTGTAGCTTAAATTTTTCATCGTTTTACCTGCTAAAATGATAAGAAAGATAGGTGAACAGCTTCTTATCAAATATTAATGGCACATACAATATGACAGATACTTTAGACATTTAGATTTGGTCATTCAGGAATAGTGATTTATTTCTATGCATTTTATACATGAAAAAGGAGATTTAATATTTAGAGAGGGACTTGGGCTAGATATTGATATAAATATATGAAAGCATGCAATGCAACATCAAAACAATTGTAATGCTTTTTAATGCAGCTTTTAGTTTTGAAAAAGCTATGTAATCCTATAGCAATTGCAAAATATTGTTTTTTAAATATATGTAGTACCTGAGGTTACATGTTTTCATTGTAAAAAACCACTTTGGAACAATTCTTGGGTCAAAGGAAATGAAGGTTTGAAACTCAAGAGCAAAGCCAAGGAAAACATTAATTTTCCTGTTGTTAATAAGAAAAAGCTCTAAAACCGCTAGTTTTTTTTATTGTTTCTGTGAAATGATCAAGGAAAAATTTCTGTTCTTGGCAGAAAAATTATTTCATCACTTTCAAAGACAGAAATAGATCTTTACCTGTAAATTTTGAATTAAAGATGTGGGAATTCACCTATTGAATCATGGTTTTAGCTTTCTCCAGAGTAGCTGTAGAAATGACAAATGCTACAACTAGAGTAAATTTTAAACTATAAATATATAAGCTAGCAATAACTGAGATAGAAATAGAACTTCACTGTTTTTCAGTTCCCCCATGGATCTCTTCCAAGAGATGGATGTTAATATTTTTAGTATATGTAACACTGGCTTACCTCATATTTGCTATTTATAACTTTAGTGCCTGAATTTGTGCTTTCTCAACACATTGCACTCTATTCCATTAGCTGTTATCACTGTTAGAGAAATCAATTGGTGTTGCTGCAGAAGTGATGTCTCATGGATTTTCATTTTCTGTGCTGTTGCTCTCCTTCTTTTATCTGTCTTTATTGCAGTTTCCTGTGTTTTATTAATTGTCATTGCCAATATAGGTTCAACTTCAGGCAGTGTGTACACCCCAGTGCATTTTAGAACTATATTTTCACATATTTTCTTGTATCTGTGAAGAAATAGTTGGGATTTTATCTGTCACAATGCACAAGAGCTATCTGAAGGTTTGCATCTAGCTGCTTTTGCACAGCTCTTTTCCCAATACAGGAAATCACATCACATTCCTGAATTCAACAGTCCACATTCTTCCACATTCCTGAACTCCACAGTCTCCATCATTTTTGTTAGTCACCAGGGAATGTACAGCAGAACAGGCTGCAAGAGCTTTTGCCTCCCACAGACACAGATGATGGGAAGAACTCTGATGAAGGAGCATGCTATGATTGAAAGACGAACTTCATTTACTGTAAACTGTCATTTTCTCCAATCTTACACCAATTCAAAGACATAGGAAAATTCTGCTCTGAAGCAGTTGTTTTCATCTTTATCAGCACCAAATCTGTAGGACATACATCAAGTACCATTCCCTGTTCAGTAGAAAAGTCTCGATGTCTTCTGAAAAAAGACTGATAGAATCATAGAATGTCTTAGGTTGGAAGAGATCTTATATCTAATTCAGTTTCAACCTTCTGCCATGGGCAGGGCTGTTCCCCACCAGCTCAGCTGCCCAGGGCCCCATCCAACCTGGCCTTGAGCACCTTCAGGGATGGGGCACCACAGCTTCTCTGGGCAGCTGTGCCAGCACCTCACTGCCCTCTGAGTAAAGAATTTCTTCCTAACATCTAACCTGAATCTACTCTCTTTTAGTTTAAAGCCATTAATTTCCCCCTTGTCCTATCACTATCAGACCATAAGAAGTTGGTCCTTCCCTTGTGGTAAGGGCCAAATGAGGTCACTCCGGAGCTTTCTCCAGGCTGAACAAGCCCAACTCCCTCAACCTTTCTTCATAGGAAAAGTGCTCCAGGCTTCGGATTATCTCTGAGGCCTCTTCTAGACCCACTCCAACAGTTCCACATCCTTTCGGTACTAAGTCTTGTTACGCTGTGGAGCCTGGTTTCTTCATGCATTTATTTTTAGTGTTGCTTCTTTTAAAACTGTTTATATGTTATTTAATCATAAAAATTTGAAACACATTTCTGGCTAAGAAGATACTAATTTTGCCTCTCCAGTTTCTAATGGTTTCTTTTATATACTTGCCAGAAATGTGAATATTTTTGTACTTCACCATCCCACTCTACTACTTGATATTGCCTTTAACTCTGGATATCTCTTACTTACATTTTCTTAGTAAGACCTGTGTGTTCTCTTTTTTCTTTATTTTTCTTTTATTTTCCATATAATCATTCTTTCCTTCAGAAAGTGGACATTCATCCACTTGAAATTGGTTTTTCTTCATATATTGAACAGTTACATCATTGCATTTCAGTCTTCGCTGCCCTTCCCTTCTCCCAGAGGAGAAAGAAGAAAAATATATATTTCTCATGGTATTTCTGAAATAATCTAATCCATACCATTTTGTAGACTTTGTAGAAAACAATGCAGTATTTCATTTTATTCTTGGAAGCCAACACTGCACAGGAAATTAAAGCAAGGGTACATTAAATTAAAATAAAACAGCAACAACAAAACAAAATAATAAAAAGATAAAAAGGTGGTTCGTGTTTACCTGCTTTGATCTTGGCTCTGACCCTTCAGGGTTCCTGAGGAAGAAATGGATTGTAAGCATGCTTTCACCCAGGTCTATGGGGAAAGCTGGTGTAAAGTGCTGATGTCCAGAGTTTGATGTTGATGTTGCTGTACTAAATTAGTTCACAATGTATTTCAAGAAAGACTCTTTCTAGTTTTGATCCTCAAAACATGTAGACCTCTTTGATTGAGAATTTTTCAGAAAAAAAAAATTCTAACTAAAAATCTTAGGAAATTTACTTTTTGCCTTCTTATCTGAAAAAAAATGTTTGAAGCAAAAAAGCATATGCTCTCTATTACCTTCTTTGATCAAAATTAATTGTCCACCACAGCCCTTTTACATTTATATAAATTATTTCTTACACTCTATTTGCTCAGATTTGATAAGCAGTCATGTAGAATCTTTTTTTCCATTGATACAGCATAAACAAGTAAAAGTGAGATGGTTAAAAATCTCATTTTTTCCTATGCAATACAGTGAGATACCTTTGACTTCTCCCTTTTTATGCGTGGTAGAGTATACAGGTAGCGGGATAATATACTGATTACCTTTTAAAGAAATCTATCTGCCTATTCTTATATTAAAATATTTGTTAATGTTATAATGTTATATTAGTATTTAGACAAAAAATCTTGAGTCGATAAAGCTCTTATTTGTTATTAGTAATTGCATATTTGTAGTTATGTTGGAACTGCATTAATTAGGAATATGTGCGGAGGAATCCGTTTATTATTACAGCATAGAGATCACTAATTTGGATAAATTATTAATTGCATACTCTTGTTCAATATTTTCCATTAATAGTATAGTTCATGTTGAGGGCTAAAATGGAGTGTTAGCTGTTTGTGATATTTAAATAAACCAGAAAGTATGAAGGAAATGATCTTTAAAAAATGTTTTAGTGACTTTATTAAATAATGAAAAGTTACCACTATCATGGTATATGGAATGAAAGTGATACTTTCAGGAATTTGAAATTCTCCACTTGAGAGCCTCCACTGAAATTGTTTTATCACAAGAATTATCATTCATATTCCCTTATGTAGCTAACTCTAAGGAAGATCTTGCTGGTATCTTCCAAACAGCATTTTAGTGACCTGACATCTTGAATGATTTTTACAGGTCTATATTACCTTTTAAAATGCAAATATGTGAAAGTGCAAAATCTGCCCTTAAAAGGTCTAGCTTCTAATTTTTTGAAGAGTGGACTTATAATCACAATTTTATTAATTTATGGAAATGGACAATATCACTTTCTTTCCATATTTCCTTTCTATTATTAACTGGTTTAAATTATGAATAAGCATCCCTTAAGCTCAATTACTTTAATTCAAAATAGAGTGATTTTTAATAGCAACTAACCAGCAGAAATTAGCTGCAGACATCAAAATTACTACACAATTGAGTATGCAGTTTAGTGCAACCATTTTTCCAGCATTGTGGGCTAGTTGAACCAGTATCAGAAATCACTTATACAAATGAAATAAGGCGTTTTTTTTTAATACTACTGTCCATGCTCACAAAGTCCTTTTTTTTAATAAAAAAAAATAATAATAATAGTAACAATAATAAAAATAATAAATATACTTATTTCGAATAGGGTGGCTATTTGAATACTTTCATGCTTTAGAGAGGGAATAAGAAAACTGAAAAAATATTTGCTAGGATATGAAACATAATATGAAGAGACTGTGAAAGGCTAATCTTAAGGGAGATCTTTTTTTCAGATGAGGAGTCATAGAAACTCTGGATGAGCTTACTCTGCATGGTTTGTCATTTCCCATCCATTCTCATATTGATTGGTGATTAAATATAGACAGAAGAGTGTGGATTAGTCTTTCCACTTCCACATATGACCTACCAAAAAATTGCTAGCAAAGGGACAGAAGAAAATCCATTGCCTTTACTGGAAAAGACATTGAAAAAAAAAAAAAAAAAAAAAAAAAAGAAAATCAGGACAACTGATGTCCCTTACGTGAATTAATATATTCCTGCAGTTATTATTATTTCCAGTCATGCTAGTTTGTAAAAATTGTGAAGTATTAAAACACTGTTGGTGTTGGCAGAAAAATAGAGTAGGTTATCAGAAGGAACCATCTATATTTTTTAGTGAAGAGTCTGAGCTGTATCTCATCGGACAAGACAAAATTTGTCCTCATCTGCCTTTATGACTGGGGCTGGTTAGGGAGAAAAAGAGCACAAGGTGGGGGCAGAGCTGAAAAGGCAATGTCCTTGTGTTTGCCAGCCATCCTCCAGCTGTACAAACATGACGGAGAGCAAAGACTTCTTGATTCTCTTGGTGATCTATGCCATTTTACATGAAGATAGATATTTACATGAGATAGAAATGGAGCCAATAGGACCCATAGAGCAAACTCGCTAGATGGAGGCATAGATCATTAATGCTGGTTGTTCCACGAAATCTGAATACAGTGTGATGACACCTAAAATGTAAAATCCAGTAGAGTAATCTAGCTTCAAGAAAAATTTAGATACCTCAGGAGCATGCTGGCTGCATTTTTCCTCAACAGCAGGTAATTTTAAGTCTACTTTCTTTACAATGAGAGTGATGAGGTACTGGAACAGGCTGCCCAGAGAGATTGTGGATGCCCCATCCATGGAGGTGTTCAAGGCCAGGCTGGATGGGGCCCTAGGCAGCCTGATCTTGTATTAAATGGGAAGGTTGGCAGCCCTGCCCGTGGGTTGGATCTTTATGATCCTTGAAGTCCCTTCCAACCCAAACCATTCTATGATTCTATGATTCCATGATAATTTGGAGACCCTAGTAGAATAGAGAACTATATTCAAATATCTCCTATTGCTTTTGTTTTTTTTTCCCCAGCTGAAAATGTGCAAGATAATAAGGGCTGTCTTGCCAGCCCTTTCTCAAGAAAGTGATACCTTCATGAAATAGAATAGGCAGCATGCACTGGGCAAAGGCATTGAAGCCTATAAAGTTGTGGTAGGAGGCAAAGTCTGCTGAGATAGTTGCTAGAGGACTGGACTGAACATGTAGATCCAGATGTAGGGAAGATCCATCCCTCCTGTTTCCTGGATGGAACTTTTTCCAAACTTTACTCTGGATTTTGTCTATGTGTTGGTGAGGCGCAAACAGAAGCTTGTGACTGAGCTAGTAATTAAGCAGTATGGACTGTGAAACATTATAGTCATTTCTTTCCTTCCTCTGATATAGGAGGATCACAGAATCATAGAATATCCTAAGTTAGAAGGAACCACAAGAATCATTGAGTCCAGTGTGACTTGTTTGGAGATACCCATGACTTTAAAGCAGCTGTGCAGGCATATTACAAGTCATTTCTTACAAGCAGCAGTGGATTGGTACTGCCAAGGTGCCGTGATTTTTGCCACTTAGATGGAGTGGAGACACTGCCACCAACAAAAAGGCTCCAATAAGACACAGCTAGCACCAGTTAGATAAACTACAGTTAGAACTGTAACTGTCAAAACTGCAAAAAAGAAGTGTAAAGGAAACACAGAGTGCTTTAGGGCAAGGACAGAAAAAGTTAAAATAAAAATACTGTATTAGCAAGGAAAATCCTCAGTTTGATCCCAATTTGCTCTAAGAACAATTTTGTATTATTTATCTGAGTTTACAACCACAGTTGTCTGATTTTTCAGATCTATCTTGGTGAAAATCTGTCTTTCCTCTATATGTGTGTGTGTGTGTGTACATACAAGTGTGCTCTTTAAAGAAAAATGTCTTAGATGTGGTGCTTCTTAGGCAGTACTTCTGTAGTGTGTAAATTGACCTTAATTAAGAACTTCACAGAAAAAAAATTTCCACTGGATGGTGCTGCTCGCTATTCTGGGAAGTAGATGGCATTGCTAGCTTTAAAAGGTGCTAGCACCCAGGCTCCACTTTCCCCAGAATATTATGCTTTTCAGTAATAATAGGAGTCATATTTCCAATGCTAAGTGTAAAAACTAATTTCTAAATGTCCATTTTCTATTCTCCATTGCCTTTTAAAACTAATTTTTAAACACTATATGTTCAATTTTTGAAAGACTATCAAGCACAAACGTCTTGCCTTTCTTCACTGACTGTATATGTTGATTTTTTTCTGTTTGTTTTGTTTTCTGTTTGAGACAGGCAATAGAACATTAAATTAGCTTAATTGAATGTTGCTGTACAACTTCTACCCCGCCTACAGCAGAGTTTTAGAGGGCCATGAAGTTGTAAAATTTTAACAAGGTATTAAAACTGACATACGCTTCTAATGCACACAATCATGGATGAGACTGCTCTGGGATTGCAGATGGTGTTTTCCTTCAGCAAAGACAAAAATAACATGGGAGAATGTAGGGAGCAGACTTGAAGTTTTGTGACTTTCTTCATTTAATTTCTTTACATTAGAAATTCTAATGTAGTTAGACTTTAGGATGCTGTGATAACTGGGGGAATACAAATGATTTCATCTTCTTTTCAAGAAAACATTCCATAACAGCAAAGGTTTTGCAAGACTGAAAACTTGTTGCCAGGCCAACCTGTCAATATACAATAGTTTTGGTTATGTCTGCCTGCGGTAGCAGTCTGGTTTATCATCTTCCAGGTAGCACCACCACGTTCTTTTCTGGCTCAGGACCTGATATCTCTACTTTAGTCATATAGCAAATATTTTTTGTAGGTAAAATATTGCAGGATTTATATGCTTTGAAACATAAAAATGATCACTGTCCTGTCTATTCACAGGGTTCTACTTTTTATTTGTCTGACCTGATTACACCAGGTCAGATTACAGCAGGTCCAGAGGTCCCTCCAAACAATATAATTCTGTGTTTCTGTGATTCATTCATCTTGGTGTATCTCTGTCCATTTTTACATTAAGACAAAATCCCCAAATACAAAGCAAATAAAAACACACACTTTCAACATTTGAGTCTGCGAGACTCTCAGACTATCAGATATTACTGAATTTTCCTAACCAGTATTTCCTGAAGGGGTATAGTTTTCTTATATCAGAGCCATCCCAGTAGGAAAAGGCTAGAAAACACTCACTAATGACTTTAATGGAATAACTGCAAGATATGACAGACTCCTGTTTTTTTAATTTAACTAATTTATTTATTTTATATGAATCTCTTAGAAATAGGTATGATGGTATATGGTGATCCTAAGCACACATTTCATGCTTATGCTAGTACTATCATATTGAATTACCACTGAATTTTTTTGAAAATGAATAATCTATTTTTTTTTTTAGGTACAGTGATGTGTTTTTGATATATATTGACTTACAAAAATGAGCCTGATACTAAGATTTTCTAAAAATTAATTCTAGTGTATAGTCTAATTTTACGATTTGCTCGCTGTGTGTAGGTACAGCATATAGATAATATCCTAATTTTCAGAAAAAGATATAAACAGCTGTCCTTGCTCTTAGTGACTTTTGCAATGCTTTTAGTACCTTTGGAATCTTAGAGGTACACAGTATTTCAACATCTGTTCCCCATGTGCTTGCCCCAAGAACTATCCCTGAATTCTTCATCAGTGTAAGATATACTTTCTAAACTGAGTTGAGCAACACTCTTCTGGTTCATTAAATCCCTGCAGAATTTACTTGCTACTACTTACCTAAGTAATTCTAAGGCAATTAATTTTCTGTTGTCCATTTTGCACTAGCTCTTGAGTCAGGTTCCCCGTGAGGGGTTCCCAGGCACAACGAGGAATGCTTTGTGACTGAAGGAGCAGCAGATCTGCTTCTGCAGAGCTCATGTAGGATGAGAGTGAGGATGGCTTTAGCTGCCATCACCAGCTGGGGGGAGGTATGCTGCTTTGCCTTTATCACTGGTACTGGTTAGATGGGCTCGTTAATGTACGTGAGCATGAGGGAAATAAAATATGACTGGCTCCACTGACTTTCCTTTTTTTCTGCTCCAGTCTCGCCTATACCTGACTACAGCCTGCGTTTCTAGACTACTAGTTTATATTCTGTCCAGATTGTACAATTTGTCAGAAGTGGAGCACATTCCATAAATTGAGCATTTGATGCCATTCAGCTTTGAAATCTGGATCTGCTGTGAAACAGTTCAAAGTATCGTGAGGCTTTTTTGACCTTTGTTTTTTCTCTAACATAAGCACAGATTTTCAGTTATGTTAAATGATAGAGTAAGGAAAAAATATTTATGTTAGTTAGCAAAATTACTTTTTTTTTTTTTTTTTTTTTTCAAATATCAGTTTGGGTTTCAGTTTTTGATGGCAGTTTTTGGTTTTGTTGTTCATTTTCCAAACCATAAGTGGATCAAATCCACATGACATGAAAGACTGAAGTTTTGTCTGTATCTTACAAAAACTGTTGGATTAGTCCAAGGTAATGCAGAGTACCAAAATTTATGAAGTATATGATAGCAAATGGTAAAATGATCTTCACGGAGGATTTCTGAACATATGTACTGTTGCAGTTAAGTTAATACTGTCTTGACTGTATGTAGGAAAAACAAACTCTTCCTCTTTGAAGAAAATTCTTCTTCCTCTGCTGAGGATATTTTTAACACGGTAAAAACTAAAACGCTACTAAAACAGAGAAAGGAAATGATATAAAACATTAAGTCAGAAAAAAACTTTCCTAGAGCAAATTTTATTTCCATTCTCTTTGTCACTGTCCCCTGAGAATAAACTGTTGAACTATAGACTTTGTGAAGTCTAAGAGGGATTTGGCTGTGGGTTTTATAGCAAAGGTCTCAGCTGCTGTGGAGGTGGGTGGAAAATGTATAAAGCTCATATGTAAATAAAGGTTTGTGAATAACCACCTCCTGTTGAAATGAAGCAGTGCTGCCAGTCTATCATGTGAAAATGAATTTTTCTGGAAAAGAAGTATTTTAATGCAATAGGCTTCAGTGGAGAAAAAAAACAGAAGGGTGAGAAACGAACTGAGGCTGCATTTGAAGCTTTACATTAAAGTCACTGACAGTCATCTTTCAACTACCATTTATCACTTATAAAGAAAGACTTGTGGAAATAAAATGTTGGGTGTGATGTATGATTTATCAAATATCTTCAGCAGCACATTTTAGAAATATGCATGCCCTAGATTTCAGCTAGGAAATGTATGCTCTGAAATAGCATACAGGTCACCATTTGCTCATCTCCTAAATAATTTCCGTTTGCCTCCTGGAGCACTTTACAAGATAAAGTGGTAGAATTTTGGATCATTTTTATAATGGTGTTATTGTAGTCTACCAAGAAATCTGATGAACTTTGTACAGAACTTTAAAAAGCACTTCAAAAGCATTTCAGATTGATAAAGAGATTTAAACATGACAAAGCTCTAGATTGTGTAAGTCCAGTTTGCATTAAAGCTGTGGAAATGCATATTTTTGAATAACTTCAAGCACAGCATACTTGTTGCATAATTGATTTGGATTGTTTTGATTTCTTATGTTAGACTTAAATTCTCATTTTAGAGTATGGAAACTATTATACAAAATCAGCATTTGGCACACTATTGCACAGAAGGCAAGCTTTCTATAGATAAGAGACAAGTTTCTATAGATAATTAAGAATAAAATTCTTATAAAACTATTTCTGATCTCTCCTTATTATGATTTCACATTATGGTATGACTCTGAAGTATTGCTGTCATGATGCCTACATTGCTGATACTACTTTTAACAGGCTCCATTTTTGCATCTTTGGGTGTTTTAATTGCTTATATAAAATTGTGTAAATTTTCATTCTGTTTCTCAACTCTCAACATAAATGATATCCTGTATCAGTGACCTCTGGGCCTGATTTGTGCATTGAAAATATTAAAATCTGTGCTGCCTTGCTTTCAGTAGCAGTTTGTATTGAATTAACTATCACTTTGTAAAAGATAAGTGCTATCCTTTGCTGTTTCACCAGTTGAGCAATGCTAGGTGTTCTGTTCTGCAGACAAAGACAGAGATGATGGTGAAGATTTCCTTTCTATGAAGAGATTGTAAAACGAGGTGGGGAGCTCTAGCATGCAAACTTTCATCCTCCTTGCCCATTTTGATTTTCCTTCTCAATGGCTGTTACTTGATTTTTCAAAGAAATCTTTTCAGGAAATTAGCTTTTATAGGAAATGCATTTCATAGAGTGGTCTAAAATCATCACAATGTGGGGATCCATTTGCAGGATGGAAGAAATGGGTGAGATGAAAGTAAGGTGTTCCTTTGGCATTTGGCATTTGGCTTTGACAGAATGAGGAGGAACGGAAAAGGACATTTGGATAAGAGGCGTGTTGGAGAGAGAATGAAAAAGAGGTGCTGGTATGACGTCTGCAGGATGGAAAGAATTTTGGTGGTGGTTTCTGTCAAAGGAATGAAGTGTAGCTGAACAGTAGTCCAGACAAGAAGTTATCAGTGATGGGGATGGGTTTTGGAAGGGAGAGATGAAATAGGGAGGAACGTTTAGGTATCAAAGAAAGATACATAAGAATTATTGATTACATCATGTATTTGATGAGGATACATTGTACAGAGTCTTGTGCTTAAATGTATTACAGCCCAAGCAACCAAAACTATGCCTCTCAGTTACCCAGAGCCTGTGTGTCTCTGGCAATGACTGGGATCCAAACTAATCATGCTTGGGTCAACCAATATCTGTGATGTTATAGACAGTTCCAACTTGAAAGGGGGAATCCTTATGAATCACGGTTCTTTCAGCTTAATTGTCTTTGCTTATGAAGTAGCGTAAAGATATGTTTTCTCAAGGATGAGAAGGATCAAATGAGTATGGATGATTTCACATGTAAACTTGCAAAATTTCTTTGCGTTCAAAAGTCCATCAAATCTCTCAGCTTTCCTGAGGCTACATGTCTGTGTCAATTAATTTCTGAGCTCTTTCAATTCTGTACCTGAGCTTTTGCTTATGGATTCTGACATTCATTCTGAAATGATGTTTATCTTCTTTTCAGACTTCCCAAGATTTTGGATTGGGTCCATGCTATTTTCCAAAAGAACAATAATGATTTTTTGCCTAACATGATGCCTTCTGAATGTGAGATTTTCCAGAGATAAAAATAGTATAGGCATTAGATGGAACTGTGGTTCAGTGTGGCATAGCTTATAAATGGTATATCTTATTTTCTCCTTCTGTAAGCTTTTAAAATGCACATACAAATAAATGGTTTGTTTACGGTTTGCTTTATGTGAAAAGAAAATCAAAGAGTCATCCACTTTTTCTGAAGCCTCCTCCAAAACTCATCTTTTGAATAATTATATGTCTCAGTGCTTTCCAGTTTTAATTTTGCTATGAAATTTCCACTTGATAGTTTGCTGAAATGAAGAGTTGCACGCTTGACAATATTTTTTGCAATACAACTTCGTATCTGAATAGTCTTGATTAATTCTTCAGGATATGTTTTGTATGGGCCCCTTGAAAAATCACTAGGATAAAGGAACTGATGGATTACTCCATTTATATACTTCCCCCCATCCTTCTAGAGAAATTAAAGCAGGTTTTACCCAAAGATCATATCATAGCATCATAGAATGGCCTGGGTTGAAAAGACCACAATGATCATCTAGTTTTAACACCCTTGCTATGTGCAGGGTCACCAACCACCAGACCAGGCTGCCCAGAGCCACATCCAGCCTGGCCTTGAATGCCTCCAGGGATGGGGCATCCACAGCCTCCTTGGGCAATTTTTTCCAGTGTGTCACCACCCTCTGTGTGAAAAACTTCTTCTTAATATCTAACCTAAACCTCCCCTGTCTCAGTTTGAAACCATTCCCTTTGTTCTATCACTCTCCACCCTCGTAAATCCCCCTCCTGTTTATATGCTCCCTTCAAGTACAGGACGGCCACAGCAAGCTCATAGAAACTGAAAATTTAGTCAACCCAGTATAGTTAATTAAGAATACAAAGACAAAGGTCTTATGTGAAAAAATCAAAAGTAACAATATAAAATACCTAAGACCAATCAAATCTTGGAAAACCCATGACATTTTTCTGAGAACTGTCAGAACTGATTAGTTCTGATTAGAAGGAGCTAATCAGCGCGAGTGATGATTAGATGAGGAGAAAGCCTGTAGTCTGAGGAACACAGAGGATTGCCCCGTATCTTACCATTTACTTTGTCTTGATAAGAAACTAATCTTCCCTGGTTAATGCCTCTGTTTCATGTCTATCGTTGGAGAGATCTGTGTGGCATAATTGCAAGATGCTGTTGCCAGACATTAGTTGTTGAGTATATTGAATGCCCCTCAATACTGTAGTTTCATAAAGGCTGTAGAAGTATATTCATATCAACACTCTGTACCTAGAGACTGTAGATATAATCATGACTTACCACACACTTTTGTGGAAGCTTGTTGGAGATGTAATCTGTGCTATGTAGTATTATACCATTAGAACATAGAAACCCTCCTTTGCTACTATGACCAAATTATTCTTCTATGCATTTTGAAGATAGGACAATTTTTTCAATTGAATCCTAAGATTAGCCAATTAAATTGTTTATTTTTCTATTCACCTGCCAAGTTGCTTTGTTGTTTATCGTTACTGTAAAAAATTTAAGTTCAAGGAAAAAATCAAAGCCAAATGTCTCGTTTTTTCTTTCCTTTCCAAGGAGGTGGGAGAGCCTTGAGATGTTCGCATCCTATTGTTTCTTATCAGCAAAATATTTCTCATAAAAAGAAATATTTCTAGACTGCCTTATTTCTGTCTCAGATATAATTCTGGCTTATGTCTGAATATTTAGACACATTAATAATAAATGCTGTTGATTAGATTCAGTCTTTTGTAGTGTGAATATTATTAATTACATTCTAACTTTAATTGACTTATTTTACACAATCTGTGATCTTCCAGACATGGTAGATTAAATAATTACAAATGAGCACTAGGAGAAAAAGCAATTTTTTTCAGGGCATGTCTGCTTTCATACTTTCTCCTTGAGAATTTTAAGTGCAATTGATTCATTGGATATATAGGCATGGACAAAAGCTTGTATGTTGTATGAACTGTTGAAGTGTTAAAAAGGTATATATTTAAAGTATGAAGTATATGTCCTTCTTGAATTGAAAGCTTTCTGTAGAGAAAATGCTAATGTAGAAAGCCACTGTATGAAGGAAGACTGCTATGCATTTATGAGAGAAAAAGCAAGTGCACAAGCTTATGAGATCTGTCTGCACCCCAGACTACAAAGTAGACTTGGAAACTCAATCTAGTGTGTCTCTGTAGGATTAATTTGCTTCAGGTCTGAGAGATTTTCTTTGTAAGTCATTGTAGTTCATTTGGAGATGAGAAAGCACCTAGAAAGATTGAGGTGGATCACCTCCTGGTCATGTCTTCTTCCTGCGGGCTGTGAAGGGAAAGCAGGAAGACTAGCTCAGAATGGGTTGCCCAGTATTTTTATCCTTAAGTTGAGAAGATGGATTCCTTTCCTTCTCAGGTGAATGGATGGAAAATTAAAAAAAAAAAGTCATGCTCAAATCCCTTTTCTTTATCCCACAGTGAGACAAAGTAATCAGCCACTCCCTCCTCAGGTGTTTTTTTCTCTTTTGAGAGGACAGTGGGGTAAAATAAGGAAAAAAAAAAAAAAAAAAGGAAAAAAAAGAAAGAATGAAAGGAAAAAGAATCAACTATAGGAGATTTTATTCTTTCAGTAATAAGGAGATGTTAAAAGATTGCTTCTTACCTTTCCTTGCAGATCGTTCACAGGACTCTTGCAGCGATGCTAGGCTCTTTGGCAGCTTTGGCTGCATTAGCTGTTATTGGGGAGGTAAGTTATTGAACTGGAAGTACTCAGTTTGTTTCTTTCTATGATATAAAAAATTCCAGAGAGTGTTATGTTGCAAATGGACGCAGTAGTCTTTTTAAAGAGAGTGAGATGGTAGGGAAGATATTGGGTTGAAAAAACATCACAGGGAAAACAGAAGAGCTTAGGGTATGGACAGGGAGAGGAGAAAAGTCAACTGATACATTTTGTTCTGATTTGTAGGGAGCTGATTACAGGTATTTTCAGTTTAATTCAGACTTTAACACTGTTATTTTCAGTAATGTTAATATACCAATCAAGCTGCGTTTCTTTAAACTCCCCCCAGCTTGTTCGCAGCTAAAGCTGTATGCTTTTGTTCTCTAAGGAAAAAGAAAAGTGGATTGTACGATATAATTCTGTTATCGTTTATTTCTGTAATGCTATGTAAGGAGCAAATAGATAAATAAACCAAGAACTTAACGTAGACTTTTGATAATGACTCACTTAGGATGTTGCAGTACTTTTAATTAGTTGTAGTAGAAGTAAAAATAGTAATAAAATAATAAGAGATTTTTGGTGTGACTTAAAGGAGTGCTCATTAATTTCATTCGTGGCTTATTTAAATGACTCACTAATTAAATGGAGTTTGTATTTCATAGCTAATCACAAGTTAGCTGCTCCATGGTATTCACTGGTAATTGTATTTTTTGATTGCAGAGGCCGAGTATGGTCAAAGTGGTAGAGTGGATTGATTATGAGACACTGGCACTGCTGTTTGGAATGGTAATTAAGATGTATCTCTTGCTCTAAATATGTTGAAATTCTCACATTCAATATCTAGATGGTTTTGTTCTGATGAAAATTTATTCCTTACGGTGTTGATCAAAAGGATTATGAACAGACCTCTGAAAGGACCTTTGAAAATTTGGATTCAGGTTCTTTTTTTCTTCTGTAAAATTGTGATAACATGCCAAAAATATAATTGAGGTTCATAATAGGAAAGACCTGTTTAACTGCCAAGTATTATCACTTGTCTTGCTAATTTTGTTTTCTCAAAACCTTCCCCAAACACACTTAGCTGGAAAAAAAGTCTTCTGTTGCCTTAGTGCTTTGTTTGGAACCAAAAAGAGAAAACCTGAAAAGGAGGACAAATATTTGATCAGATTATAATAATACATTATCTTAATCACTTTTGTCCAGAACTATTTATGGTCAAAAGTGTGATTTAACTCTAACATGAAATACACAGTGTATGCAGACAAAATTGCTGCTATCTGTTGACAATCTGAGCCTTTTTTATTTCCTGACAATACTCCCCACCCTCCTGTCCTGCCCACAGAAAAAGAAAGCAAAAGAACCCCATAAAATCTATTGGCGGCAAAGTTGGATGGACTGGCAAATTCCCAGAAATGTTGGAAAGTGCAGAAATTGGTATCTTCCGTACTTTGTAGTGCATTACTGCTGAAAACTCACAGTTATTGTCTTACCTTGGTTGATGACATAAGGGAGATACTTTGAGTCTTTCATGTATGATGCCTACTTAGTCATAACAAATAAATTAAACCAGACTAATTTAGAGACTGTTTATATTGAGAACAAAATTTCACTATATGATGATATTTGAGGTGTCTGACGGCTGTACTGGATATCCTGATATGATGGTGATTAGATTCTCAAAACTTTGTCAAATATAAGAGACAATTTTTAGGGACATAAAGTACATCACATTGTTTTTGTGTAATAGTATTTGCAAACTATTTTTTTTTTTTTTTCTTCATTTTTTGGTAGATGGTTTTAGTGGCCATATTTTCAGAAACTGGATTCTTTGATTACTGTGCAGTAAAGGTAGGTTTGTTTTAGTACTCTTAATTATTATTAAATTAATTGTTAGTATTTAGTAAGATCTTCTGTGATATGACTTGGTATAATAGGAACTCTCTTTGGGCAGTTTACATCTATCATATTGCAAGTGACAGCGGTCATCTTGTAATTTTGAAAAAATCTCTCAGGAATGAAAGGAAGCCCTTAAGGCAATTCAGTTTTTCTTTTTTTTTTTTGTTTTTCTGAGAATGGCAAAGGCCCCCAGTAGGGTACACAAGTATATAAACAGTATAGAGCTGAATTATCCCACTAACTTCCCCAAGACTGTAGTTCCTCTGTAGCTAAAATCTTTCTTTATCTCTGGCAGTAGGAGAGAGGAAATATGGGAACAATCAGTTTTACAATCACAGATGATAAATGACCACAGACCTTTGCACAGCAGTAGAACCAAAGAATGCATGAAAAGGGTAATTCTGATGGATTGGCTGTAAAGCAAGTATTACTTATATTGAGGAACTCCTTCACCTGCTGCAAAACTTAATTTTCTTGAGAACTGTGGAAAGAAATAAAAAAAAGCAATAAAAAATACTGCTTTGAGCAAAGAACACCTAAAGAAAATGTGGGTGGATAGGTGCCCAAGCTGTATAGCCCTGTCAGTGCTTCTCTGAGGACAGGAAAGGTATCCCATTGTGTGGAGGTGGTGGGAGGGCTGAACCATACTAATCCACTCAGCCTCAAAGGCAGAAAGTGGGAACTCAGCCCTACTCCTACCACAGACCCCCTTTGTGTCTGGCAGTGGAGCATGGAGTCTCTTCACGTTTGTTTCTTCCTCTGCTTGGTGGAGATATTTGCATACTTCTGAGAATTGTCTTACTGCTAAATTAATTAATATTAGAGAGGGCACTGCTGGAGGTGCATGGAGCTTCTCTGAGCTCACTGTTGTTTCACTGTTGTGAGGTTGTTTATCCGTCATTTTTTCTAAAGTTAGATGGAACATTCCAGCCTTTTGATTTTGATGCTATTTTTTTTTGTTTTTATTAGGCTTATCGATTCTCTAGAGGCAAGGTGTGGGCCATGATTACGCTTCTGTGCCTTATTGCTGCAATTCTTTCTGCATTTTTGGACAACGTTACCACAATGTTGCTCTTTACTCCAGTAACCATAAGGTACTTTATTGTTATGGTTTTGGATTTAGTGTTTTACAGCCAGCAATCAGTAGTAAATCTATGTGCAAACATGCTTGTTTGGACTTTTCTTGGTCATCTAAACGGAAATCAAAACTTCAAATACGCCTATTTTAGGAGGGTAAAGAGCTGATGTTTTCAAAGTGATGAGTTGCTGTTTTCCTTTAGTGTTGGTGATGAGTATATATCTGAAGCCTGTTCCATTGGCAGCTGCCTTGGCAGCTAATCACTCTGATTTGTCTCCATATCTGAACTGCAATAGCATATTGTACCACTAATCCCTTGCAGGTGATATTTTTTCATCCTATAAGGAGGGAGAATATTTTAAATGAAAGGTACCTTGTTCTTTACTGGTTAAATACTATTTTGTCTTTTAATTTTTTTTTTTTTTTTTTTTTCCTGAAGTTTAGCCCTTCTGGTAGAGGTTGGAATATTTCAATATTTCAAGTAAAAGTCTTTGAAATTGAATTTTCTCCCTGCTAGTGATTATGACATTGGTACAGTTGCAGACCAATTTCATGAATTAAGGTTAGATATTTGGAACAGCAACTTAATTACTTCAGGATTATGTAAATTAACAGCACCAGATTTGCAATTACATTATATGAGTGTGTAATTATAAATACTGCTTAACATGAATTTAACCTGTGTCCAGTTAACCTGGTTTAGTTTCTGAAAGATCTAGGAGATAAAGATGATCCCAAGTGATGTAATACTTGCAGTTACTGTCACATTAAAGTACACAAAATTCTATTAGGATATGGTCCTATTTTATGAGGTAGTATAAAACAGTAACAAAAAAAAAAAAAAAAACCCACAAAAATAAACACATAAAATTGCAAGTGCAATTTATTCTGGATTGGGAAACGGTAAATGAAAGCTTCATTTTTTTTTTTGTCTGGTTATACTTTGAAGAGATCACTTTGCCCTATTCCGATTAATGATTTCACCTGTAACAGTAAGCAATTATTAAACACTGAGTTTTATTTATCTCTGTTGCAGGATATTTTGTATTAAATGCAACTGGGAATGAATTGAAAGCCAGATGCCAATGCATTATGAACTACTTTTCACATGCAGAGCTACTGTAGCATTTATTCTATTTTATGCCAAATGCATTTGTAACACCAAAGTTGCAAAATATTACCAAAGCAAAAATAATTTTATCTCTCCTCTAAGCTAATAGTTGCCTATTTCTGAAATTATATAATTCTGAAACTTCATGATGGGGATCAGTTTTTCTGTTCTTATCTTATCTCACTGCCATTGTCTTCAGCCTAAAGCTTTGATCCGTCACGCTGCGTTGCCATTGCCATGGAAATAAAAGCCTGCAGAAAATGCCACTCATTCTGTGCATATAAGGATTTAGACTGTCACTAATAAGATGTAAAACATGATGCTTGTTTCTCTCCGCGTTTTGCAGTAGGCTGATAATTAATAGCTAACATTCTTAGCTATTGTTTATTTTCAAGATACTTTGTTGCTGGGAACTGGGAAAGGCTATAGTTATTCACATGTGAAATCATATAATTGGGGTGAGTGTGCTGAGAAAGTTCAGTCGACCTGTTCAGCTTGCATACTGGGATTGTGCTGTACTTCAGGATTGGCCTTTCTTGGAGTACATCAGAGATTAATTCTTCAAGTTACCACTGGACTCATAAAAAAAAAAAAAAAAGCCACTAACAACAACAGGACAAACACATAAACAAAAACAACAACAAAAAGACAAACCAAACACTAAAGGAAAGCTAACTTTAGAAACACTGGAAAAGAAGGAGTGAGGAAGATCAGCGTACAAGTATGGTTGTGGTATAGTGCCACAACGGTTACAATTGGGCTACTTCTACTGTACAGCACACTTCAACTGCATAATTTTACACTATTAGGGGAAATAAATGCAGTTTTTGTACAGTTATTTCGTTCTGGACTTTTTATGTACTGACATTTGTATTGGCTGACAGTGCTTTTTCCAGTTTTTAAATTGATAATCCTGGTGACAGGTAAGTGTATCAAGTTAAGCTTCTGTGCAACACTTTTCTCTTTGAAATATAGATTTTAATAATATAGACTTAGAGCCATAAAGCTGAACTCTTCCTTCAGGGAAATGACTGGCAGTGCTACAAGGAATGAAATCCTTAGGATGAAAGCTCACTGCCCAGCCTTTTCCGTATCCCATATTAAGTTGGAGGGGGCAATAATTTAAGCCCTTGAATGGCCCCTTGAAAAGCAGAGTGGATTTTCCTTCCTGCACTGTGGTCGGAAGTGAGTACAGGACATGTACTCCCAAATCACCCTGGCCTCACACCTTACCATCAGGCTTTAGGGAATGGGTAAAATTGGGAGAAGAATTAACCAGGTAAAGCTAGGCTGAAAACAGGTCTCTGATATATGAATCATGGCTGATAGATATCCTGTCCTCTGCTTCTGCTCCCCACATGACAATCAGCAACTGAGGATGAGTGCAGTGCTTGTGGTTATTCATATGTTGGTGTGACCTGAGAACCATGGCTGAGAAGGTGTATAACACTGTGAATATGGTTTTAAATTTGAAATGCAATTTTCTGTACAGCCTAACTCTTGGGATAATTAATTACTTCTAATTAAATGCTTTTTTAAGCACATCAATTTCATTGCCATTGACTATTGCGTTATAAATGTAAAATATACGCATATTTTACATTGATAGTTCTATAATTACTGAAATGCTTATAAAATTAAAAGTTCAGTCATACACAACAAACATGAGCATGCAGATGTATTAATGTTAACATCTTGCAGTTTTTCCATTGGAAGAACTTTGTTTTGTAAATTGTATAGATTTTAAGATTTAAGGGAATTTGATCAGAGGGTAAGATGTTAATTTCATTTTCTTTACACTGCAGGCTCTGTGAAGTACTGAATCTTGATCCAAGGCATGTCTTGATTGCAGAAGTAATCTTCACAAATATTGGGGGGGCTGCCACAGCTGTTGGGGATCCTCCCAATGTGATTATTGTTTCCAAGCAGGAGCTGAGGAAGCAGGTGGGTACTGCAAGCTGCTTTTCTGCTAAAATTAAATTCTGATGCTGATTTATGCTGTGATGAACCTTTTATTCCCCAGACAGCCATATGAACAGAACACAAACAATTTGTCCTGCCACACTATTTCTTTCTTATTAGGACGATCAGACAGAGAAGAGTGATCTTCTGGGGGCAAAACTGTGATGAAGAATAGACTTTTTGATACAGACTGAGAATACTGGTTTCCTTTCTTTATTTTGGGGGATTTTCCTTGTCAGTGACAAAGTGAAGAAGGAATCAAAACGATGGAAGGCTGTAAATGCAGAAAGTTTCGAAAAATAAGAAATGGATACAAGAAAGAAGATGAAAATCTAAACCTTTTGTACAGAATGAGTTTTCTCTCAAAATTTAAATATATTGAGATCACTCAGTTCCTTCTTAGGACTTTAAAACCAGATATAACTGTCCATGCACACCACCCCCACACCATGAGAGGTGACACTACTCCTGTAGACCTATCTCAAATGCCGCCCAGCTGCAGGTGATGTCTTTATCCTCCAACCATGGCCCTTTGGGATATGGAGAGCTGAGTGGGGCTTCTGCCATGCAGCATGGGCACAGTTGTCTCCCACCTTCTGCCTCTCAGTGCTATCCGCAGGTACAATGGGAGATTCTAAATTCCTTCTCTTGCCTCTTCCATTTATGGATAAAATTGTTTCTTCACTTTACTGGGTGACTGGTACCAAAGGGAAGTTTACGGTGCCAGATGCTGGGTGGAACAGAAACACTCCAGACACCTGCCAATTGAAATGTGCTGGTCACACTATCTCCTTTCACCTATATGGCCCTCTCCATCCTGTAGGGACACCAAGCCACCAAGCATGTGTCTTCTATTTTATACAGGTTTCATAAACACCAAATAACTTTGTCACTAATGCCATACATAAATTCAAAGGAATTTGATGCTAGCATATGAGCTAGTATGAAAATATCTGTACAAGAGGAATGAGGGATTTTTACTGTAAAAGAGTTTTTTTTTGTTTTGTTTTGTTTTGTTTTGAGTCAGTTATCTTTCTGTTGTGTTAAAAATATTATTTTCTAATTAACTGCATACACTCAAATTATTTAAGTACTGTCCAGGTTGGAAAATGTCTTTGAAAGTTAATAGTGTTGAATTAATTAAATGTTTACTCTCAAAATATTTAAAAGGTAACTGCAATTAGTTTTGTTGAACTGTGACTTTGGAGACTGTAATATTCTTCACTGAAGATCTGATTGCTGATTTTTATATTTTTAAACATAAAATCAGTGCAATTTTTTCAACTTGTCTTTTCTAAAAGAAAATAATTAGCACCTGCCACAGAGGTCATTTTCCAAAAAACTCAGGAACTCATCATTTGCATAGAAACTTTAGCAGGGGCCATAAACACAGGGAGCAATTAAGCCATCACATTGAAAGGAAACAATTTTTTATTTTACTTGAACGTGGTATTGATAATTTTAGGAGGACTCAGATGTACAAATACTATAGCAAATGTGACAAATACTGAGTTCCAAATTCTGTATTTGAAACAAGCAGAAAAACTTTGCAAGCATTTTAGCTCTGGAGTATTTTCAGATCTGAGTTGGACCACAGAAAAAAAGGCATCAGAAAATAGAACCATGAGACTTGTTCTTCTTTTCTATGGTCTCATATGTTACATCTCCATATCTAAATGAGAGAAGGTCAAAGACATATCCTTGGCTCTGAGGTGGTATTTCATCTGTCTTCACTATTTTTGTCCCCTTTGCTTATGGCTGAGGAGATCTGCCTGGTAGAGTGCTAAAGCAAGAGTGAGGGCAGGGAAGGATCATCTGGATTCCTGCAGTCTCTGCTATTGGACTGATTTCTCAGTTCCTGATTTTGTCCATCCTCATTAGCAAGCTTCCTTTTATTCAGTAGATAAAATGTAGATGTTGTCTTTTTTTAGGAAATTAATTCTAGTAACAGGTGCTGTGAGGATGAGATATAGGATCAAACTCAAGCCTGCGTTTAAAATTTATGGAATGCCTGCTATATTTGTATTGAGTAAATTTTTTTTTTTTTTTTTTTTTTTTTTGGAGTGTTTCAGGGGTAAAAATTCTTGAATGCAATTGTTTATTTTAGTGATGTTTTGGAAATATTTCATGCAGTATTATTTGAAGGGTCTATTCCTGTTTCCTGCAGAAAATTGCAATTGGTTTTTCCTCTTTAGGACTTTATGAACAAAAATTATATTTTTATCTTGAAGAGATATGTGCTTCAAACTTTGGGAACTCCATTTTATGTACATAGCATGGCACAAATCGGCTCGAACCATTCACTGCTTTCAGAAAGGTCCTCTGTCTTTGGGAATTTCCCAAGTATCTGCAATCAAACCTTTGAAATTGGAAATTACTTGGGCTCTAAGCTTAGGATGTGATTACAGAATCTTAAGAGAATGAATGGTGAAGAGGTATCCAGAGGAAAATGGTGTCTACTAGTGTATCAAGCTTTAATATATCTAAAAGTGATAATGATAAGAGCAAGGATAATTTTATCTTATGCTAACCACTGGATTATATTCTCTCACAGGACTCTGGCTATTTATAGTGTTGTTATGAAGTGTGATAAAGCCTGTGCTGTTTATCTGATGTTTTCAAAAGATTTTGGACATTCAGCATTGTACTCAAAGTTGCCATTTGACATGAATTCCCCCAAAAATGGGCAGCCGTCAGGATCATCTGTCCTGCATTAAAGAGATTTTTAATCTTTGTGCTGAAATTTAGCATGCTGCAATATTAGTTGGTTGTATTTCAAGGCAAATTATGGTGCCAAAAATCTATGAATAGAAGTAGATAATTCTGACCAATAGAAGAGAGAAAATCCTATGTATGAATCTGTTAATGTATTTCAGGCTCCAGCAGATTGTGAAATGGATTCCCATAGCTTATTAGGCTATTCTTATTGAGTTTGCTTGGTAAAACTTTTAATCATTTTGTAAATTGCCTGTTCTTTCTGTCAGTGTTTCATTGATTTCTTTTCTCAAGAAAGATGAAACCCTAAGTAAGGTACATGAAATAAAATGTATGGCTTTATGGCAGATTTCAGATTTTTTTCCCTATCTCTGCATGTAGTGATTATTAAAGAGTACAGTGCAGGGCAAAAAGCGATGCTCATCAATATCTCAGATACCTTTATGTAACTGTGTTAGACCATCAGTGATTTCTGTCTCAGCAACATCATGAGCAGCTCCTCCTGAGACAACATAAATCTCAGTCACTCGGCTGGAAGGAATGTTTAATCCAGCGTACAAATAATAAATCACTTTCACTCTTCCTCATTTTATTGGCTTTAAAAAATTTAATGAAGGGCACTCTGAGTAGAAGCCCAGCATTTGTCGACCTCTGAATTACTGCACCTAGCAATAATTTTTGTTTTCTCTTTGCTATGAAATGGCTTTATTGTTCTGGCAGTGTCTGAATTACTAGAAGTTGATTTCACATCTTCAAAATCAGTCAACCCCCAACCTCCCCCATGCCCTTGGACAAGCAACCACAGTAGACCAGGATGAAAGAAAGCCAGTGTTTAAGGAAAACAGAATGACGCTTCCTCCCAGAGCGAAATTGGTATATTTGACTTTGTATTTAAAACCATAAAGCATAGAAAGATGCCCAGTATTTCAGCTTTGAGTCTGTAGGCAGTGGAACCTTTAGGTTGTTGTTTTGTTAAAACGAAATCTTTAGATTTTCATTGTCGTTTGGAGAACAGCAGAAATTTAACACAATCAGCATAGCCTCAAGTAAGGGATATTTGAGGCATGCATTGTATTTATCTGATGGATTGAAATCCCCTAGAAGAAAGTATTTCTTGCCTATTGTGCATGTCAATTCTATTTCAGTCTATTGTTCAGAAAATCTTTATGAAAATGACATTTTGTTGTATGCAGCAAATGTGGAGCACTTTACAGTATTTTTATAAATGCTGAACCCTAGCCCCAGCAGTGCAGAGAACTCAGGCAGTACAAAAAACACATGGAGCATGAATATTTGCTCTGTGTAGATGTTGCATGTCCTTACTAGAGAGTGGGCAAGGGAGCAAAAGCCACTGATGAAGTGTGCCACAGTCTTGGGATCCTTTTCTATGTCCCTTCTGTCTGAAGTACAACATAAATCCTTTGTAACAGGGCAGCAAGGAGCCCAGGGATCTCTGTTGTTATGGTTTCTCTGTCAGAATAACACAGCAATGCATCACTCCATTCCAAGAATGTGGCTTTGATAATCTCCTTCCTCTTCATCCCGTTCCCTTTCCTATTCTCTATTTTCCATTTTGGAAGATAGAAATGATCTCTAAAAGTTCTCCAAGATTCTGCCAGTTAACTGCTAATTATTTGGCAATATGTGAAATCTACTTTCTCTGGTCATGAAAACATATTCTGTGTACTGGAAACATAGTCTATGTACTCGTGCTCTTTAAGATCTTTATCAGTGACATTGATGATGGTATCGAGTGCACCCTCAGCAAGTTTGCTGACAACACCAAGCTGAGTGGTGCAGTTTACATGGTAGAAGGAAGGGATGCCATTCAGAGGGACCTTGACAGGCTGGAAAGGTGGGCCTGGGTGAACCTGATGAGGTTCAACACGGCAAAGTGCAGAGTTTTGCAGTTGGGCTGGAGGAATCTCAGGCATCCATACAGACAGGAAGGAGTGATCCTTGAGAGCAGCCCTGTGGAGAGGGACCTGGGGTCTTGATAGATGAAAAACTTAACATGAGCCAGCAGTGTGCCTTTGAGGCTTGGAAGGCAAATGGTATCCTGGGCTCCATCAAAAGAGGGGGCGGCCAGCAGGAACAGGGAGGTGATTGTCCCCCTCTACTCTGCTCTTTTGAGGCCCCATCTGGAGTACTGTGTCCAGGTCTGGAGCCCCAGTACAAGAAGGACAGGGAGCTGTTGGAGAGGGTCCAGAGGAGAGCCACAGAGATGTTCAGGGGACTGGAACACCTCCCCTATGAGGACAGGCTGAGGGAGCTGGGCTTGTTCAACCTGGAGAAAAGAAGGGTGTGGGGTGACCTCACTGCAGCCTTTCACTACCTAAAGGGAGCCTACAAACTGGAGGGGAATCAACTCTTTGAGAGGGTTGATAGCTGCAGGATGAGGGGAAATGGTTTTAAGTTGAGGGAGGGGAGATTCAGGTCGGACATCAGGGGGAAATTCTTTACCCAGAGTGGTGAGGTGCTGGAACAGGCTGCCCAGAGAGATTGTGGATGCCCCGTCCCTGGAGGTGATCAAGACCAGATTGGATGGGGCCCTCGGCAGCCTGGTCTAGTATTAAATGTGGAGGTTGGTGGCCCTGCATGTGGCAGGAGGGTTGGGGATTCATGATCCTTGAGTTCCCTTCCAACCCAGGCCATTTTATGATTCTGTGCTAAGCACCCAGCCCCAAGCATCAGAATGTGCAGCAAACTGGTTTCCACCATGAGCCCTTTTGACATGAGGAGCAAAAAGGATTATACTTGGTGGCGCTCTTCCTCATGTACAGGGTACAAGTTTTACAAGGTGCTAGTGACCATCAGGTTTCATTTTTGTACACAGGCTCTTGAGGATCACTGGAAGTAGGAAATGAGGAGGAAAGTTGGGAATGAGGTATGGGAAGAGAACTGGATCCAGCCTTGCGCTATCATGAGCAATATCTCTGTGTAAACTCTTTCCATAAATGTTTTCCATGTCACAAAATGATTTGTTTCAGCTAAATTGGAAGGCTATTTTGCAATCAAAGCAGAGCATAATTTTTTCTTGTATCCCCAAACCCTCAGATACAAGAAAAAATCAATGTGGTGATATTATGAAGTTCAACAAAATTCTGAATCTCAGAGCAGATACTCTTTTTAAAGTTAAAAACTCCCAATGTCAAAAATTAGGCTGACATTTTTTTTCTCTCATGTTGGTGTCTGCAAATCACTCTTAAGACTCATTTGTGTCATCAACTGCGTTAATTCTGACTTTTAAGAGTTTGTGACCTCTATCACATTTCAGTTCTTTTCAACTATCAGTCAAACCTTCCTATTAACCTCATTGTTTCTGTTTGTCTTTGAGATTGATGTGATTCTCCTTCCCATAGAGAAATTAGTTTTGTAGGTTTTAAGCAGCATGTTTCTTGTGCTGTATCTTTTGTTTGAGAAGCTTCTGCATTGCAGAACTTTAATAACAAAGCACAATTGTTTTGCTTTAAAATTGTTTCTTGGTATTCAGAACTTCCAAGCAAGTGACTTTGTAAATCTTAGTGACTGTGTTAATAGAATTGACATTGAACTTAAATTCCATTATCATATCATGGGAATGTCACCAGCTTGAACTCTAGAGTTTCCAAGTAATCTTCAGGTTCCTATTTCTTTTCTTCTTTCCAATAGTAGCAATTAGATTCATGCCTGAGTATCTCTGCAGAGAATACTCTGCCTGGAAATAGGTGTTCTCTCTCACAATGTGAACATGTTGCTGCCAGATTAAGGAAGATTTGTGGTTGGTTATTGACAGTAGGTCAGGTGCAAATGTAATTTTCCAGGTTTTGGTAACTGTAGGTTGGGAATATTCTGACCTTACTGCATTGCTCCTCAACCAGCTTTTTTTCTGGTCATTTTGTTACTCAGAAGATAACATTTTTTTTCCAGTCAGATTTGGTATAACTGTTTTGTACTTTCAGTGTTTTTAAGTCTTATGTCCCAGGTGTTTGTATTCGTGCTTGAAATTTATTTAATTGTGCTTGCCTGAAAACTATGATTTTTTTTTTTTAAACAAAAAACACCATCTGGCTTATTATGTGAAATCCTGGTTCTGATAGGGTTATTGTAAAATACATATTGTTATCTGTTTAGGACAAAAAGTTGGCCATTAAAATTTAACTATTCCTGTGATTCAATATGATTGAAAATGAATGTAGAGTGATTTAAGTGATTATAGTGATTTTTTTTTTCATCTGTTTTAGGTAGCCTAAATGTACATCAGAATAACTTGTAATGTTATTTTTGAGCTCTCTGAATTACACTCTAATGTAGTTAGTTTCCTTGAAACAGATGAAATGCCATGTGTACTGTACAGGGAACTTTATTGCTTTCTATTTATTGATGATTTCTAAAGTGTATACAGTTGAATACTTTTCCCTGTAGGTGTTATAGGAAAGTAACTGATTTTTAATTTGGGTTTTCAATTGCATTTCCAGGGATTGGATTTTGCAGCCTTCACAGGACACATGTTTATTGGAATCTGCCTTGTTGTTCTGGTTTCCTTTCCTTTTCTTGGACTTCTTTACTGGAACAAAAAACTGTATAATAAGGAGCCGAGTGAAATCGTTGGTAAGAGTGAGCATTAAAATGTATTTATAAGCATTACTTTGAATATGTTTGAAACACAAACTGACCACTGCCTTCTACGGTGTCTTCAGAGGGAAGTGCCCATTTTCCTTCAAACTCTCAATATCTACTTTTACTAATAATTGTAATTTTAATCATGATATTTTCTGGCTTCTAGAAATGGATTTCTTTTTCTTGTACTAAGCTTGAGGTGTTGACACAAACTATTAAACATATTCCAAAATTTAGGGGATATATTCCAACATTTAAAACCAAAAGCTTGAACACCAAGGTGTTCTTTCTCACTATAAGGACCATGTGCTCAAGGTGCTGATTTTACAGCTTAGGTTCAGAAATATGCTGGATTTTCCTTATAACAGGCATAGTGCACTGATGCCATCCCCTCACTGTTGGTTTTCTCCCACTGGATTTTTTCATCAATCTTTTCCTGGTTTGCAGTCAGTGAAGGTTGTTTCTTCAAGAGTAGAATAATTTTTTCAACTTTTCCCACCCTTAACTTCATCTGTTCTATCATCTCCGTAATTTAGAATGATTAAATGTGTCTCTTCTTTATATTTCTCACTTAAGTTGTTTCAAAAAGTCTTGATCAATCTGATTTCACTAACATTTTCAACAGCCATTGAGTATGTCAGTCCCTTATGTCTGTGCTTTCATGCCTTTCTATTTGGTGATCTTTAAGTTTTTTGCCATTAATCTCAGGCTTGCGTTTGAAAAGTGAAACTTAATAATAATCCCCAAATGTCCACAGTTTCTTTATGTGGTGAAAGATAATTCACAAAGTATGATTTCTTAGTGCGTTTATACAAAGATAGCTGAATATAACTGCTTCTTTCACAGGACAGTTGGTTTTTCACTGGTGTAGTTGGTATAACTTGGCTCCATTTGTAACCCATGGAAGAAGCAATACCTTCTAAAGCATAACGTAGCTATCTACAATAGAACAGATATATTACATCCCCTGAAACTTTAATTCTCTCTTTTGAGTATAAAGAGAGTCTAAGGTAGAGTGCTTCATGAAAGGTACCTAATTTATGCAAGATGAGTACCACTTACAGCAAGTTGCCTTGTCTCAGAGTAAACTAGCTTTAGGAGTAAGATTTTATTAAAAAGATAAAAATGACAGTCTGCTCCAACAGCTCCATGCCCATCTTGTGCTGGGGGCCCCAGAACTGGATTCAGTACTCCAGGTATGGTCTCATGAGAGCAGAGAAGAGGGGCAATAAAGATCTGGGAAAGGAATCATCTATTTTCCTGGAGATGAAAGGAACCCTTGCAACACCCAAATAAATCTGCTTGTAATTATGCATCATTATAAAAAAAATCTTATTTTTCTTTCTTGCTTGGAAGCTTTTTATGAAAATCTTTAGTACTCAGCATATTTTTTTTGTAACTCCTCAAATTTTTTGTTAAAAAAGAATCAATTTGCTTTTATTCATTTCTCATTTTCTTGTAAAAGCAATAGCTTCATGGACATTTTCTTGAATAACTGGAGTTGTTATATATCTAGGTTATCTTTAAACATAAAGCTTGCAAGGTGTCCTGAGATAAGTATTATCTACACAGTCAGAAAATTCAATTGGTCAAATATTAACTATTTTCTTTAGACATAGCAGCATTATTTTGTGGACATACATTTTAGAAAATTGATGCCTATTTTCTTTCATCTATAAAATGTTAAGCTTTTTAAAAAATTATTTTAAGAAATCAAGTATATAAAATCACTGTTGGATTACCTTGAGTAGTACAAATTTTTCACTGGCATATTTTTGCAAGTGAAACATTGTACACTTTTTAGAGAGTATCATATTTCCCTCAATTAATCTCCTGGTAATCATTGTTACTTGCATCTTAGTATGTTCAGATGTAGCAGTCTTATAATTGGTGTACCATGTGTCCTTTCCCATAATCAGCAACTCCATTTTTACTGCAAAGCTAATCAGTAGCTGCTCAATTAGAGTAAATGCTAAAGCAGCTCTCTTTCTACTGAAATTTTATGTGAAATGGAAAGAAAAAGTGACAAACACAGACTTCATTAGGATGTAGCTGGAGCAATTTGGATTTCCAGAAGGAGCATAATGTGTTCCAAGGTGCTTTCAGGGGTTCTTCCATCTCAGGTGGTAATGATTCTGTGATCACTCAAAATGGCTTGTTTGAAACAGCTGTTCTAATCAGCTGAATATCTGCCTTCCCTCGTCCTGTCCCTGATTAAGTAAGATATGTGAGACTTACCTGGCATATTATTGTCCAAAGATTGTTTCAGCCTGCTATGTTCCTTGGGCTTTTTCTGATGTTTCTGGGCTACGTAGACTAGTGAGGTCAGATAAGTACTAATTTTAAGAACAAATGATACTGTTATTCTGATGATAAAGTGATATACTGATTTCAATGCTGTAGGTTACCAGTGTCTTTAAATTAGTGGCTTTTAAACTGAACTTCAGCACTTGTAGAGAAGAAAAAGTGTACATTTCTTCCCCAGCAATACCATTTACCTACAGAGGCTTGAAGCACAGTATATCAAAAAACAAAAAAAGGGTCTGAGCAACTCAGCCATGAAAGGCATAAGCAAATTCTGAGCTCTTGTGAGGACTTTTTTGAGTGCGACTTTCAATTCATAGAACTGCGTCTTGTTCTGTGATATTGGAAGAGATGATAGAATTAGGGTAGTAAGCTGAAATTTAAAAGGAGTATGTATACTGTTTCCCAATAGAATATGCTAGACAAAATAAAAATACGAGTGACAGAGGAACTAATGTTGCTGTTCTGCCTCCTTTCCCCTGATCCCCGAAACATTTTCTTACTTTTAGTTGAAATTTTTACATTCCTTACATGTTAGCTATGTGCTACTTTGTCCCTTGGAAGCATGACAATACATTGCTCTGTTTCAGCTATCACGATGTGGAGCTGTAGACTACAGTGCCTGGGAAGGTCCTTTTCCCCAGGGCAGTGCGTGATGTAATCTGGGATTATCATCACCATTTTTGCTAAAGAATATAAGCTTTCTCTTAGTGCAATGACTGATTTGGCACCAGTTCTCCATTTCTACTGTGTTGCTTGCTTGTGTTCCGGACCATTTTGCTTGCTGAAAGAGAGACGCACTTATTGAAGCAGGAGGGTTGATGACAGAGTAGGGAGCACGTTATGCTTCAAACGTAGCATCAGCTACATCTGTCTGTATCTGCTGGGAAAATAGTGCTATGGTAGTAGGATTGTATGCAATGCCTACAACAGAAGAAATTTTCTAATTAATCACAGCCATGTAAAGTGCTTCATGTGTGGGGAAAAAAAAAAACAAGCAAACAAAAAAACGATACTGTTTTCCTCAACGTGAAATTTGCTAAACAGATGAGTGAGCAAATCTGTTTCTTCTTCCATGTGGAGCTTTGCAGCTGCTTCTCTAGCAGCTAGGGGAAAAAAGGGGAAAGTAAGAGGGGAAAAAAAATAGGTATAAAACTGTGATTATTGTTCTGTTGATGTGAACACCTCTGCCTTTTGGAGTTATGAAATGCCTTGGGGAGTGAATCCCAGGACGTGTGGTGTGGGTTAAGGGTTAGAAGCTTTGTTACATTCTTGTGGCATAACAGGCTTCCTTGCTGCTGGAGGAAGTTTCCCTTCCTCTCTGTGCTATGAGGCTTACCTGAGTTTCCATCCGGATATAGGTTGGTCTTAGGCCAGCTAAACACCCTCAAGCTATAATACCTTTGAAATGATTTTTCAAATAGATTCATAGTTTATTTCTGGCCTGGAGGCATAGTTTATCAGTCATGGTTTGTCAGTAGGCACCTAAGAGTGCTGAAAAAAATGAAATTTAAAAAATGATTTAGTTACATCAATTGCGTCAAATTGATGTAGGTTTAAATTTTGTATTTTGCTTGGTTTTGGAGGGTTCATATGTTCTCTCTCTCAGACGAAGCTCCAGTTCACTCTAGGGGCCACTCCCAGAGATAGCTGTTAGAAGATTACCAAATATTTGGATTCCTGAATGCTGCGTGTCTCTCCAATGCTACCCTGGCTAGCTCTGCATCCTCTAACACTGTTGCATATCTTCATGCTGCGCTTACACCATGCTGTACAACCTTTGGGATTAACACTGGGGATGAACTACTATGATGATAATCTGTTGGACAAACCCACTATTATTTCAGACAATTTCATTTGGGGAAAAAAAAAATAATAATAAAAAAAATAAAAAGCCTGCATAGAATGATAACTATGTCCAGGATTACAAGGACAAGGCAAGAGCAGAGCGGTGACCCAGGGTATAAGGTGTCATGGAGCATCATTACAGCTTTGTGTGCCACTTTGCCTCAGAATTTAGTCCTGTTTTAGTTAATAATGTTATTAATTTATTTGGTAACAGTAGGAACTGTTGCATGCTAGAATCAGTGAGAGGTAGGTCATGTACGTAGCTGGATGAAATACATCAGTATATCTCTGTCCTGTGTAATGCAGGTGCTTTACTAACAGCCAGTGAAGTATTACTGGCGTTTAACAGAGCTGTTGAAAGCAGTGGGTTTGCTTGATTTGGAATCAAAAGTAAATAAATACAGGTTATGGAGGTTCAGGTGACAGATCCAACAGGCAAATTATGCAGAGAATAATGTCCAATGAAAGGAGTATTTCAAGATGTTTTCAAGCTTTTAGCTCCAAGCTAAATCTAGTTGGCAGTTGAGCAGTGCACATTGCTATTAGCTGTCCTCATCCAAAATGCTAAATTAATCACAACTTCTTGTCAACTTCTTTTACAATCAGTTGTGATTAAACTCATATTGGGAAATGTTTCTCATGCCTAGAATTGAGTTTTTTGCTAAAAAAACCACATCACAAAAGAGAGGTCAGCATGTCTTTGTGCATATCGGTATATACCTTTGAGTTTCAGAACAGAAAAGGAGTGATTTGATGTGAAGGATACATGAATACTCTAAACTTTGCCCTATTTTTTGTTATAGGCAACACCCATGTTTTGAGCTTGAATTGCGGGACGGGACGGGAAGCATTTCTAAATCTTGAACAGCATAAAATGGGAAAACTTGTTTTATTTCTTCTCTGCAATCCAGTTTGTACACTGACAATGAATAGTTAATAGTGTATGGCATGAATAAAAAATGTTGCTTTCTTAGATATTGTCCTGGAATCTAAGATTGTAACTTTCTTATACTTTCATTTTAAACAACAGTAGGACTTTCAGCTTTGAGGAGACTAGATAGTCTTATGCTCCCTGTGGACCTGCATGCTCCTTTTTGGTTAATGTAGCTGAATATGTGACAGTCATGGCTTTATGTCTGAAAATGTTGAAAAAATATTCGCCTTCTATTACTTTCAC
Organism: Lagopus leucura; assembly: GCF_019238085.1. Lineage (NCBI taxonomy): Eukaryota > Metazoa > Chordata > Aves > Galliformes > Phasianidae > Lagopus > Lagopus leucura. The sequence goes on along the minus strand of NW_024962262.1, from coordinate 49,610,173 downwards.
CTTCAATACATTCCTAATAATCAGGAATAAAAATAATTATAGTTATTTACTTTACATGGAACCCAGTTTTTTAAAACATTCACAAACATTTTATGTTTAAAATCTTTGTATATGTCCTTTCTGGTGCTTTAGAATTGATGTATTATCCCTCTCAGGAAGAGGAAACTGTTGATCTCTCTTTCCCTGTTTTCAAGTGATATATCAAATATTCTGACATTGCAGCGTATGGGAAATATGACAAATGCATATTATTTTCTGAATGCATTGATAATGCTGCCAGCATAAAAAGGCTGCTGTAATGACTATGCCTGCCTTATTCAGAAAGAAAGTATAGTGCAGTGATATTTGGAAAGAATAGAGGAGCACTTTACAATTTTATTATGTACATTCTTCATGGATGGAGTCATCAAGTTACAAATGGGAGGAAAATTCTTAGGAACCTTCAGGGTTTTTTGCAGCACTTGTTTCCCCAGGTCTTTGTGTGCTTATACTGCAACTGTGAAACAATTGTGCAGATATACACAAGGCAATCTATAGCAGTGTTTTGGCAGAGCAGTGGCAGTTTTCACTTTGGTCCTCAGATCTTCCTGGTACACACATATTAAGGGACCAATTTAGGTTAATTTAACACATGCTCCATATCTGTTTGCTGCAAAGAGTTTCACTGATGATTTTTCATTAAAAAGTGCAATGACATATTTTTAAATTATTCTTCTCAGTTTTATTTCTCAAAATGAGCTGAACTTATTAGTTACCTTTTTTTTTTTTAAATCTGAAGTGAGCTTCTTTTTCACTTCATTTTGCCCTTAAATTAAGCACTGTTTTTTCTAACTTTTGGGTTTTCAGATGTGTCCTATTGAGGCTTTTTCTTTTCAGGATGGTGCAAAACTCATCTTTCAGTTTTTGCTTGTAGAACTGTTTGTTGTTTTTTTTTTTCCCCTCTTTTTTTTTTTTTCTTTTTTTTTTTTTCCTTTTTTTTACATCTCTTTTTCACCACCCCTGCTATTGAAATAATCTTGGTAGCTGTTGGTTTGCTGCAATTCATTTTACGATTGGAGGGTATCTATTCACTTCCAAGCAGAGGAGTTAGTTTAATAGTTTTATGCATGTAACTTAATGGAAAACATTGGCTAATCAGAGAATGATAGAATGGAATGGATTAGGTTGCAAATGCAAAGAATTTCGTCCTAACATCTAATCTAAATCTCCCCTCTTCTAGTTTCAAGTAATTCCTCCTTGTCCTACCACTATCAGACTGTGTATAAAAAACTTCCCCTTTGTTTGTAAGCTCTCCTGAAGCACTGGAAGATGGCAATGAGGTCAACCCAGAGCTTTCTCTTCTCCAAACTGAACATGCCCGACTGCCTCAGCCTTTCTTCATAGGAGAGGTGATCAGCCCTCTGATCACCTCTGTGGCCCTCCTGTAGACCCACTCCAACAGCTCCGTGTCCTTGTGCTGGGGGTCCCAGGCCTGGACACAGTACTGCACATGGGGCCTCATGAGGGCAGAGCAGAGGGAAGCAATCACTTCCCTTACCCCACCGATCAGCCCTCTTTTGATGCAGTCCAGACAAATGAGTAAAGTTTCTGGTTAAATTTTTTAATGAGAAGGATGCTTGCTGTTTCTCCAGCTTTCTGAGCAGTCTAAATCCCATGGCTGATTCTGTCTGCCCCAGCTTGCCCTGAGGTAAACCTCTGGGAGGTGACTTTCGTGTGGGGCTCCATCTAAGATGCCATGCAGTTTTCTGCCTGAGCTTATGCTGCTTTGCTGCAGGGATGAGGGTCTCCTGTATTTCTCTTGCCGCATCTGCAGTGCTGTGCAGAGCATCTGAATATGCCCTAGGTGTCTTGGTGACCAAATGGGGCCCCAGCAATCCAACAGCTGATGGATATAAATCTCTGTATTACTTTATGCAGCACTGTACAGATTTCTTGCATTCCTTTGCAATTATTTAGCTGAATCAGACAAAGTGTATTTTGTTGTGGTTTTGAAGACCCTGCAACATTTGTAGCTCTGCTTACCTATATCCACATGACCAGTAAACGAGCCAACTCAAAGAAATAAAGACAAGGACATTTTGAACTTTTTATTTTCAGAATTAGAGCATATGCTTGTCTCCCATAAGGAGACACTGCCTCTAGGAAAGAGGCATCAGTCACTGAGCTGGAATGTCTCTTGAGGCAAATTCTTTATACACAGGCTTCATGTATCTAACTTAGCTCCTGTGCTTTTAAAGTGGAGTTGACGGTTGCTTACTTTCTAATATGCTGGAAGGATTAATTACACTATATGAGGGATTTAAAAATTTTACCTTAAGTTATAGATATTACTATTACTAGATTAAGCTATAATTCCTGGTACTTAATTTCCTTTTCAATTAATGTTTAAATAGAAGTAGCCCTGTTCTAAGAATTTAGCTAAGAAACATAATTGCTTTGCTGAAAAAATATTAAGTGAGAAGAGCATCTGGAGAAAAAACCCCACGTTCAGAGGAACATGCTTTGCATTTTGTTAGTCACAGCCCAAACTTGTCTTGCTTTCAAAAAGGCAGATAATATATTTAGTGCACTTGCCAGTTAAAAATTGCAATTTTATGATAATTCTTATCATCTCGACTAGTTTGGTCATGCTCTTCTGAGTATCTTCAATTAATAACACTGTCCTCTGCAGATTCTGAGACGGGGAATTAATTACACTCAGTTTGGAGGATGTCTTCTTTGTTATTGGCAGTCAGGTGGGAGGGAATGTGTGATTAAGTGAAAATCAGTCTGACTATTAGTTGGTGCAACACAGAAAGAATACACATTTTGATGAAACAGTGTTTTCTAATATGCAGAAAATATTATCTATTTCACAGCTCAGGTCTGTAGTGGATATTTCATTAAATTCAACCAGTCCAGAGCTTTTAGTCTGTGCTTTCCATGGTGAAATATACTAAATGACAATACCAGAATAGATTGGCACTATAGGGATCGCAATTTTGCTTATCCTTTTGAATAAAATCCCTCAAAATATTCTTTTCTTGTTGGAAATGTCCTTTCTAGAAAAAGAAAAAGGAAAAAAAAAAAAAAAAAGAAAAGAAAGAAAAAATAGTCTGAAAAACTAATTCTAAATATACTAATTCTAAATATATATAGCATCTGGTGGGCTTTATGAATGTGCCATGCGAAGCTTTTGGTATTATAATGGAATAATAAATTGGTTAGTCGACTGAGTCTTCTTGGATGAGTGAGCCAAATCAGCGTGACCTGGCATAACATGACTGTCACATCCCAGTCATACACAACCCAGTCCCAGCTGAGGGGATGGGACTTATAGAGATGTGGAAATGTGATGCAAGGCTTTCTCACTCAGTAGCAGCCAAATGCTGCCCTTGTGCTGCCTTAGCCTTAGTTTCAAAGTGGTTGATAAGACCCTGCAGTCATATTACACCATCATGTCTAACACGTCATAAAAGGTCAGAGGGTCCCAAACTATATGAGTTGCAACCTAAAAAGTTTTGCAGATCCAAGATGGAGGGCTGGAAAAAAACACAGTTTTTTGAAAATGTTCATTGCTCTCAGTCACCTCAAGGATCTTACATTGTATTGCAGTCGAAACAAAAACTACTGCTAACACATGTATTACCTGTTGCCATAGGAGGCTATTACAATAAAAGTGTTGCTGAAACTGAAATAAGAGAAACTTTCTGTGGGATGACCTAGAAAATCTCTTTAGAAATAATTACTGTAACAGGGTTAGCACTGTAAAAAAATGTATCAACTGTTCTGATTTTCAAAGGTCATGTTGCTCTGAAGTAAATTTCACTGCAGGTCAGACGTTCACATCCTTGGGGTGTTTAGAAAACTAATGTCTGAGCAAGCAAGCATGCACTTGCTGCACACAAAGGCAAGATCAAAGCCACATGAAACAACCCACACATTTTTTAACGCAGACGACAAAGTATTAGTTCAACCTTGCTGAAACTGGAGATTAACCCCACAGCACTTCAGACCAGGAGCAGGAGTGTGAAACGCCAGTCATTCTGCTCTGTTTTTGTTTGTGGCACAGATATATGTGATGCTAGGCATCCCTTTTCAAATGAGTGAAGATAAAGATTCTCTGTATGAAAATACCCGGTGTGGATCTGCATCTCAGTTAGAGGATGAAAACTTCAACTTTCTTCCATTAGCAAAATCCTTGGTCACGTTTCACTTGAAAAGGATGAAGGAAATGTTACAGCAGGATAAACATACATCATGAACAGAAACAGAGAGAGACTTTTCACAAGGGTATGCAGTAATAGGGTGAGCAATAACCATTTTAAACTGGTAGAGAGGAGATTTAGATTAGATGTTAGGAGGAAATTCTTCACTCAGAGGGCAGTGAGGTGCTGGCACAGCTGTCCAGAGAAGCTGTGCCCCACCCCTGGAGGCGTTCAAGGCCAGGTTGGATGGGGCACTGGGCAGCCTGAGCTGGTGGGGGGCAGCCCTGCCCGTGGCATGGAGCAGGTAAAAGGTTGGAACTCAAAAATCTTTGAGGTCACTTCCAACCCAAACTATTCTGTGATTCCATAACCAGAAAAGGTGTTGCAAAATGGCTAACTGGATAATTATTCTTTGTGCATGTTTGCCAGAGAAAAAGATAAAACCGCGCTCTTCCTCTTGAACTGATGATGAGAAACAGTTTCAAAGCCACAGTCCATTTGACTTGAAAATTGCATGTGAGAGCAGAATGAAAAGGACCATTCAGCTGTTGAGGGTATTTTCCCCTTTTTATCTGCTTGAATTACGTAAAGAAGATTCTATCTTATCCAGTCCACGGTAGCATGTAGGATAGTACAGTATTGCTTTCACCATGAAAGATTCAGGAAATCTTTTCAATTAAAAAGTTTTTTCTAGTAGAGTTGAACAGGAGATTGTGCAAGAAAGCCATGTTCCAGCATTTCTCCATTTAGACTTGCCTGTCTGTAGGAAAAAGCAGCTGATATTTTGCCACTTGCTTCTGTCAGAAATAGCTATTTAAAGTGCTTGCAAATTCAGAGACTTAAAATTTAATCTTGAATTTTATTAAAGAATAATTTCCACCATTTCTGAGGTTTCAAATAGGCTTTCTGCACAGTTCACATTCAGCTTAATTCTCAAAAAAGATTTTTTTTTTTTTCCTGGAGCAGATAAGTTGTGGCTTATAGCTCTGTCACTTTCTTGTTTATGTTCTGGAAGGGAATAGAAGATCACTGCTGATTTATTTGTGGATGTCACAAGCTGTTGCTGAAAAAGTAAATGATGTCTGGGACAGGGTGTCTGCACAGTCTCATATGGATAAGCAGGACATATCCATGTTTTAATATGAAGTAGAATCAGATTATGTTCCTGACAAGAATCACCAAATATATTACAAAGGAAAATCCTAGATCTTGTACCTCTGATACCTATAATTTAGGTATTAATCCTTCTTTTTATAAGAAATGTTTTAGACGAAACACAGGTTGTTTAATAACCTGGAACAATCATTTAGCTTTACGTAATGAGTTTACAGTTTCAGCCTTGAGTTCTAAATCCAAGGCAAAGAATACCATTTTGTTGGCTTGTAAGCTGTTTGCTCTGCTCATCTGTGGATGTGAGCTGTACAAAATCTTAGTCAACTTCTGTTCATCAGCTTCTCAGGAAGGTTATGATGGCACTGAACATCCTTACTTTTTTCCTTCAAATGATTGAATTCTGTCATGTCTACTTTCCTCTTGTGGTTAATTATTACATAATATGCTCTGTATTATCACTATAAATACTTGGTAACAAAGGTAGAGAGCATATTAAACACATTTAGTGTTCATTTTGTCATTAAATACCATGAACAACTGGGGATTTGTAAATATTAATGTCACTGCTTACATCAAAATGTGTTTAAATATTTCTCATTATTTACTCTATTTTTTATAAATAATGCTTACAGATTGCATAGGTGGTGCAAATACTTCCTCGTCAATTTCTTGAGATAAGTGTAATTTGCATGCTAAATATGGATCTTAAGATATAAAGCCACGAATTCTTGACTTTTTTTTCTTCAGTGACATGAAATTTGAGGGGAAAGAAATAAAAGGAAGTTGTGGAAGTGTCCAATTCGCTAACTTGGAAGTATATGTTCAGATAGTTTCTGAATGAATAATCAGCTTTTATATCCTTAGGAATCTCCTGTAAAATCCAAAGGATATTTTTTGTCATGACCATTCTAATGTCTGCTGTCAACAGGAGTGAGCGCTTTTCGTTTATTCTTCAAGACCTTGATAGTACTCAAAAAAACAAATCAAAACATGCTCAAACAACACTCTGAAGACTGATTTGAAGTATTAATCAGTCTGTTTAAACTTACACGAGATCAGATATTACTCAGGTCTGCATTTTAGCAGTACATTAATGTGTGTCGGCAGGTTATGATCTGATGAAAAGCAAATATGATACGATTTTAGCGGTAAAGATTGTGGTGGTCTTAAGCAAATATTTGAAGATAGCACCTTATATTAATTGGGAAATGAATTTGAGATCACTTTTGTTAAAAAATTGAAATGTTTCTATTAATTTTCCATTCCCTTCAGCTTTGAAAAGTAAGTGGTAAAAAGAACTCTGAAACTGGCAAACTCTTTGGAAACCATTCTGATCATTTTAATAGCCTTCAGTCTAGGACACATTGCACATACTTTGTGGGTCTTTGGTTTCATACCTACTACATCTGCTATAAGATAAACTATCTTGCTTTGTTTCAGAACTGAAACATGAGATCTATGTTTGGAGGTTGACTGCTCAGCGCATTAACCCTGCCAGCAGGGAAGAAACTGCCGTGAAATGCCTCTTGATGCAGAAGGTGCTGACTCTGGAGATACTCCTGAGGAAGAAGCTCAGGACATTCCACAAGTGAGTGTTGCTGGCATGTGCCACCTCCTTTCTTCCACCCTTGGCAGGATGAGCTGCAGGCGTAGGCACTTTGTTGGACTGACATGAAACTCCTGCTCATCTCAGTTTGCAGTTGTAACGATATTCTAGTTTTGCTACTATCTTCACTGACGTGAGACCTACATTCTCAGCTATTTGATCACAGAATCACAGAATGGCCAGGGTTGGAAGGGACCTCAAGGATCATGAATCTCCAAACCCCCTGCCACATGCAGGGCCACCAACCTCCACATTTAATACTAGACCAGGCTGCCCAGGGCCCCATCCAACCTGGCCTTGAACACCTCCAGGGACGGGGCATCCACAATCTCTCTGGGCAGCCTGTTCCAGCACCTCACCATTCTCTCTGTAAAGAACTTCCCCCTGACATCCAGCCTAAATCTCCCCTCCCTCAACTTCAAACCATTTCCCCTTGTCCTGCTGTTATCTACCCTTTCAAAGAGTTGAAAGAGTTGAGCAGATACGAAGAACCATGGAAGCTCAGCTTCAGTGATACACCAAGTACTTTAGGACAAAACTAATGTGTAAGGTCTGGAAAACATATTGTGAATAAACAAAAATTTGATGACCCAGAAATTCCAGGTAGCTTTTGTTTTAAAAGATCACAAATACACCATTAGGCTTTTTCCTGCAATAATAGCTTCAATGTAGTAAAATGCTGTAAATTTTTCCCTGATGAAAAATTCAAATGTTCTTCAGTGAATTTTCAAAACAGCGATTTACTACTTTTGAAAGTAATCAAATCTTCAGTGGGGATGTGAGCATATTCATAATTAACCAGGTATGTATAGAAAAGGAGAAGTTTTTATAAACTAAGACTAACAAAAAATTAACCTTATTTTTGTTTAGGTTCCAGCAAAACCAGCTGTTTATGTAGGAAATTTGATGTTTGAGAATAGTAATATAAATACAGTGACAGTGAATTTTCTTATTTTCACAAATAACCTTCTTAATTCAATAAATGATGCAAGCATAAATTGTTCCAGTAATAAGATAATTTTTCCTTTTATTTTCCTATAATATTTTCCTTTAATTTTTTCCTGATATTGTGCACTTTAAATAAAGTGACATAAAAAGTCTTTTTAAAAGATTGTGACATTATTAGAGTTCACAACACCTTAAAGAAAATAATTCTGAAGTATATAAAAAATCGTACGTTCAGTTTTGAAAATGAGGATTCCTTCAGCACAAGTACACTGACAGTGATGTAGAAATTCATTAACATTAGCAACAGAGCTCCTGAACTGCAAACCCCGAGGCTTTTTTTTGCTGCAGGGCTGACTATGCTGATAACAGAAAGAAGTAACTTATTCGGATCTTAAAACTTCATTATAAAATGCAAATGTAACACGTGTTCTGACTTGTTGGTGTTAGCACATGACCCTTGCTTTATCACAGAATGGCACACATTACCTCCTGAAACTACAAATGGAACATATAGCCAGCTCCTATATCCAGGTTCGTACTCCGGATGCTTGCACTTTCCAAGTCTGTGGCACTCTTCATGAACCAAACTGTGTACTGGTAGTATGTATTAGAAAAGTGGGGTCTTAAGTAAATTGTCATGGGAATTTTGCTACTGAACATAAGGCAACCATGGTTCCTCTGTAGTATGAGTTACTCCTTAAAGGGGAGAGAATGATCTGGATGTGATGAGAGAGATTTATTCCAGTACTGTTTGGCAGGGCTCTCATTTCATTCTGGAAAAAAAGCAGGTGTCATTTTCTTTCAGGCAAATTTCACAAGAAGATAAAAACTGGGAAACAAATATTCAGGAACTCCAGAAAAAAGTAAGTAGATGGCAGTTGTTCTTAATATAAGTGTAAGTAGACCTATGGCTTTTTATGAGGAAAATCCTTTGAATCCAATGAAAATTTAATAAGTGTCGTGGAGAAGAAAAGCTGGCAGGCAGACTGGCTGGCTTCTCATCAGGATGGATATACTGAACTACATTGTATGAGTTAGGTTTTATACGTGTTCTTTAGAAAAGAGTTGTTTAAAGGATCAATAAATGATTCAGCAATGTTCTCTTAAAATTTTAATCCGCCATGGCCAGAAAGTCTTAGAAGGTGTGAATAGGTTGTTTATAACCACAATGCATGATGACAGAGTAATACCAACTCTAATTTACTACACTATCTGTAACACATCTGCTATGTTATTTAAGTAGGGATAAACCACTTGCATAAATCCTGTTTTCTTTGCTGTGCACATATTAACACTGCCTAGATCTTTATGCTGAAGCTGAACCTGACAGGATGTATACCCTATAGTAGGATTAATTTCATCTCCATTAGCCTAATCATCACATCCTTTCCACATTGCTGGCACTAATGAGTACAGGCGTGTAATTGGGAGCTCAAATCCTTGGCTGGGAGCACTCTGTTCTATATGTCATACCAAAACAGAACAAAACCAACTGGATTTTCTGTTTGGTTTTAGGCCTTTTCCAAAGCATTGTATAAATGATGAACTTTTAAAAGAAGTGAGATTTGATTATACTTTGGTAGATTTCTAAACTGTGTGGAAGAGACTAGCAATGAGAGAGGTACTCAGTCCCTATGTTGCTGGTGAAGGTGATTTCAGAGCAGAGAAGCAACAGCACAGTGGAAAGAATTTAGGTATGAGAATGAGAGCATGAGGAGCTGGTCTGTGGTACAGGAGCTCTATAAAGATTAGGGGCATGGCATGTCTTTGAAAGTTGTACGTGATGTATGAAGAATCTGGTCATTAGGTTAGGTTATAGGTTTTCAGAGTATAATCACAATAAAGGATGATTTTGTTCAAATTTGAGAAACCACAGAGCACCTGAAGTTCCCTCTATAATAAAAATTGCCTTTCAACTATACTTGCACAACTGTGTTTTATCTCCTGTCTTCATGTTGGGTCTCTCTTACTACGTGATCATGTTTTCTATAGGGAAACATGAAATATTTCATTTTAAATATTTATGTATTTTATGCTGAAGAAGAATATACAATACAGGAACAGCTTTTTCTATTTCACATGTTTTTATTTTTTATTTTTTATTTTTTATTTTTTATTTTTTATTTTTTATTTTTTATTTTTAACTCTGTGCACAATAAATAGTTCCTTCTTTAACACAATTATCCAATTCTTTTTCCCCTCTGCAGCACAGAATAACAGACAAAATCCTTCTCGTCAAATGCCTTACTGTGCTGGGATGTGTTATTCTGATGTTTTTTCTCAACTCATTTGTTGCAGGTGTCTACTTAGATCTTGGTAAGTTTCACAGTTTTATTCTATTTTATTAAAATAATAATAATAATAATAAAACAGCTAACTGAACTGTAACATTTTTCTGAGTCTATTCAGAAAACCCATGTTTTTGTAAGTCCCTGACCTTACAATTTCACCGGGTTAATCAGAACAGCAGTTTCTCAGAACACGTTTTTGAAATGCAGTCACGACTCAGTCACCCCAGGAGGAATAGCAGGTAGAGCTCTTAACTTCATCTTTTTCTGACTTCCCAATATTAACTAGGTGGATAAACATAACAGAATGAGCAAATTTGACCTTACCATGATTTCAGTGTAGCCTTGAATAAATGACCAAGATTCATTACGGAGATCAGAAAGCAATTACTCTGTGTAAGAACATTTAAGTAGTCTAGCATAATTTCATGAGTAAAGATAGCTCTTCGTATAACTTCAAGTTACCATTATGTTATCATCAAAATAAATCATTTCCCAAAATAAAATCTAGAAGACACTGCATATGATTGAAACAAAAATAACTACATTCTGTGCCTAGACCTGTCTGTGCAGGTCTTTATACAGTTATTATGTGTCTAAATCCCTATAAGGACATTCTTGAAATGTCCCAAAAATAGAACAAAATTAAAACTCATGTTTAACTGAAGAGCAGTTATAAAACCTGCCTGTAACATGAAAAGTTAATGATATTTTTTTGGGCTGTGGAGTGTTTGGAAGTTATGGAATTTCAAATTTATGTTTTCTCTTCATCTGAATCCCTTCACTGTGTATGTCCAGTGGGAAAAAAAAAAAAAAAAAAAGCAATAGATTTAAGGATGAATAACTCATAAAGAATAAGTCACTGGCTGAATTATAATGTGCATTTTGGTTATGCACAGTATAGAGCTAGTTCTAACTGTAGAGTGGTGATCAGGTTGGAAACAACACCTTCCGCCCCTGTTGCTACTACTTCAGCTATATTAACTGGCTTAGTAAGCTACCAGTAGCCAAAGGTGGCTCTTCTGTTTGCTTGGACCCAGGGAAGCACCGGAGTTGGTGTTATTGGCATCAGTGGGGGGATGTGAGTTACTGTATCTGGAGCAATGTGTTTTTAAATAAGTACAGCTATGCTGCTAAACACATTTATTCCAAGGACTGAGCTACAGCCCTTGGACCTAGGCTGCAGGATGTCTGTGTCCATGCTGCTCAGACCTCACCTCTGCAGAGCAGTCTGGCGCTGCAACCGGCCCTGTGCTTCCTTGTGACATTGTAAATAGTTTTGTACGCATGGGATTATTAAGTTGCCAGTTCACTTCAAGGGCAGTTTTGTAGCCTAATAAAATTGTTCTAAGTCCATAATACTGAGGACATATGGTGTATTACCCTGTATTTGTTATGGGGTTTCAGTGCATAACCTTGTCTGAGTTAATGTTGCAGTAACTGCACAGAGCACAGACCTAAACGTGACTCACCCTTGTTTCTGTTTGAGTGTGATTCCTGCAACAAATTGCCTTCAGAAGTACTTATTTTTGTTTGAGGTGAAACAAGCTGGGTCAGTCCAAGACAGGGGTCTGAGTTATATGCAATACTTACACAAGGGGGATTGTGGGACACTGGGACTTCACTGTGGACTTGGACTATGAGGTTTCCTGACAGTGCTTCTGTGCAGCAGAAGTGTGGTGCCTGGAGCAATATGAGCTTAGGAGAGGGGACACTGTTTCAGCCAGCGGCACCAGTGACACTGCTATGGTGGCAGCTTTCCTCTTCCAGAGTATCTGCTGTGATAGAAATGGATAATTCAATAAAGAATATTGGTTGTTAAGAAGTTAAAAGGTATGCTGATGCATTATAGCCACAAAAGTGCAATGTTACTATAGCATAGGAAGAAACAGAAATTGAAGACACAGGCATTTGAAGTCACTGTGGCTAAGAGCGTTAACTGAAGAGTTCCCACCAGCAATTTAAGAAATCAATTTTCACTCTTACTTTTCTGCCTCGGAACTACATGATCCTTGAGGTCCCTTCCAACCCGGGTGATTCTGTGATTTTGTGTGTGATTCTGTGAACCATATAAGATTTTGTGAGTAAACCCAAAATCTAAGTGTTTTTGGAGTACTAGAAGAAATCTAGTAACAGAAGAGTGGTTTTTTGTTCTACTTCATGTCAGTAAAATAAGTGCAAGATAGTGACATGGTTGGCAGTGCAGGTTTTTGTAATTCACTATCCAATCTTCTGCTGCAATCTTGAAAGTAAACATGGGCTGTATGTGTTATTTAGTTTCTCTCTGTTCTGTATTCATAGTAAATCTGTCAGATTAGTAAATAAATGTTATTAAATCATATACATAATTCTATTAATACTTAATGGAACCTTCAGACTTCTACTGAGATCTCACTGATGACTCCTGAGTTCCATGGTCTTGATGCTTGCTGTCACTTACTTATCATTACTGAAGTAGTACTGCTGTGGGTTGCTATGGATTTTAGTCCTCCAGTGGATGGAAATAAATTTCCTAAAATACAGCACATCTTGTACTCTGGTGGTTTGGCTATATTTGTTCAGTAAGTTTTTGCATAAAAATGAAAGTAGATTGTAATTCAGTGTTTAATTTCCTACTAGAATAATGTTTTATACAGAGGCTTAAGTGTTAGAAATCTAATAACTTTTAATTGCATTTGGTAGAGTGAATTAGAAAGATTATAGAATTCTTTATCAGTCCCCAGCCTTGATACAATTTTTCCATAATGAACCTGGAATCATTGATATAATTTGAGGGAATTGACATTTTAATTTAACTAATAAATTTGCATACTTAACTGTCTTAAAATGCAGAACACTTTCCTATTCAGTTTTCTTGTACCTGTTCATCTGTAGACTAATTCTATGAAATGCCTATGTCAGTGAAAAGCTAATAATGAGACTTCAAACAGACAGAGATGGCAAACTTCAGACTTCTAGAGAGTGCTTTCATTCAGCCACTATAGGATATTACTTTATTGATAAAGCACTGGTAAAGCATCTGAGGAATCTTGCTTCCTTCTGCCTCTGGATCCTCTCCTCTCAGGGTCACGTCAGTCATTTCTGAGTCAGGGAAAAGTCCTCTCCTGCTTTTAGAGAGCTGCAACAGAAGATTTTGCTTTCTTCCTCAAGAAACAAGGTGTAAACTCAAGAGTAAACAAATCAGATACTGATGGTTTCAGGGTAGAGATACTGTTACTGACTCAGCTGCAGACTGTTGGAAGATGGGAAGTCACACCAGGAGAAACATAGCTATATATTTGCCTAATTTGTACAACTTGTATCTTACATTGTTGAGACATTTAAAATCTGTGACTGAAATAGTGGAAAAGGAGGGAAATCATTGTTTTCATTTAAGCTGACTGGTTTTTGTTTGGAAGGCCACGTTTTGCAGAGCCCTTTTTGATGTTATTATCAGCGCATTCAAGAAGAAATGTTTTCAATCTCTATAGATACAAAAGACTCCTGTTGTCTTGTCACTCCTTTGGATGCCAGTCATTGTATTTTCTGACTAATTTCTGTAATGTACTGAAAATTTGTTGAAATTTACAGGTGCTGAGTGAGTGAATGAAAGCCCTCCATTGCCCTAAAGAGCTTCTTAAACTTGCTTAAATTTGCTGTTGAATCACTGACTGTCAGAAGTTCTGCACCAATATGTACTTGGCTTACAACAACCAAATCAGGTTTTCCACTACTGCATCCTGCTGAGATTTTAACAGCTCCCTCCATTTTCTTTTCTGCAACATTTTGAATAAGTGGTGCAAGGACTTTGCTGTAGAAGTTATTCTTCCTTAACAGCTTTGAGATAGATTGCCTGTACATGTTAGAGTTAGTCATTCTCTAACCAATACCAGAAGCCTTAAGCTTAGAGATCTTTCTATGAGTTGCAAAACAAACAAACAAACGAAAAATCCACACCTAATATTGCACAAGTGAAAAAAATATAGTCTGCATATTTGTCTTCAGAGTGTGCAACACGTATGCCTAAGGAAAACTCTACAAACTTTGAACTGTTCTTCAAACTGTTATTTTGGAGCATTTTTCTGTACTAGAGGTGGTAAATAAATAAAACCATCTTATCCTACTATCATATATAGTAGTAGAGTTATAGAAATCTATCACTGCTTACAAACAATGAAATCATATAAACAAAAGGAAACAAACTAGGTTATGCAACTGTGTTTGTACCCATAGGAAAGATAACAGTGTGCTTATATTCTGGAAATGATTGCTTTCAGGTGAATATATGCAATCCTTGTGAAATGTCCATTATAGAACTATTCTTCTTGTTGAGGGTTATTTCATGAAATGTTTGGGATTAAAAAAAAAAAAAAGGATCAGCTTGATAAGCCAATGTATAATTTATTGCTGAAGAACACCAGAAATCCTGGTGAGACAAATAGCTATTAAGCTATAAAAAGTAGTGAATGACATAGATTTAAGAAAGTGTACACTTAATGCCAAAAGCCACAATGTTAAGTTTAGAACATTTTCCACCAGTATATCCTCAGTGTAAAAAGTTGCTCTTTAATTTGTCACTGAATCTAACATTTATTCCCAGGCTATCTACAGGCTGTGATGTTAATCAGTTTTAATTGAGGAAAGCTTATGGGCATGGCCTATCTGCTCAAATTATAATGAATTCTCAGCTATTTAACTCTGTTAAACCCAGTATTTTCCCCTGTATTTTTGCAAACCTTTCCAATGTGGTTAGATGAATTAAGAAGCTGGATACACAGACTGGGATCCAAGTTTTATGGACCTTTTCTAAATAGCTATAAATATTACCTGAATAATCTGTGGTTGCCTGGAAACTCCTTCACACAGTTCCAGGTAGTGTGAGCTAGATTGTTCTGGTCCTCTAAACAATTGGACTGGGGATGCCTTCTTTGTATACAGCAGTAGGCTCTGCTTTCAGAGTGTTGGTGGTGTTGTGATATACATGGTTTTGTGGGCAAAACTGAGAACTTACTTTTAGTCTAATTAAAGGTTTTATCTATGAAAGCAAAACACAACATTTATTGTTCATGCGCTTGTGACAATACCAACACATTGAATTACCCAATCAATACAAAAGAAAATCCACTAACAATATAGAATTAAATCTGTTATAGACAATAAATGATAAAAAAATAATTAAAGCAAGAAAGCACGCATTCCTTGTATCCTTTGATGCTCCGCAGGATGTAAAGCTTCACAAGGCTGAGTAGAGTGTGATGAATTGTTGATACCTTGAGAATTTTACTTGGAGAAGTATTACAGGGATTTCTTCCTCCTCTTTACTGGGAGGTGTAAAATGCTGATGTTGACGGTTTCTTCCTCCTTGTGCTTGAGTCCACTTTCCTTCTTATGCTTGAGTCCACTTGAGCTCAATATTATCAATTTTTTTTTTTTAACTTTATTCCTTGCAATTTTGTCATATATAGAGTTATATAAATATTACAGACTTGGTCCCTGTCTTTTTTGTTACCTCAGAAATGGGTTTTGACTCACATCACAGACTGCGCTATTAGCAACTGCTGAGTTGTTGATAATCCCAGGGCAGTTGATATCATCCAATGCCCTCACCTTCAAGGCTTTTTCTATTACTTCACATCCGTATTCCTTTACATTATTAAGTTCAAGTCAAAAGTAGTTCATTACACGCAGCATCTAGCTATTCCTAGCTATGTAGGAATTGGTAACAGTATGCACTAAACCACCCAATTATGCAAAAGTAAGCAAAACAAAAATAAGGTATGTCTTCTATTTGTTAGTTCTGGATATATTTTGCACCATCTTTTGTATTATTTTATACTGATAGGATAGTTAATTATTTTTCTTTGCTTTTGTCAGGGATTTGGCTGCCATCCACAGAAATGCTTTTTTTTTTTTTTTTTTTTTTTTTTTTTTTTTTTTTTCTACAATTACTCATTCTGTGCCCTCTTGCCTGTGTAATTTTTTTCTCTTATTATTTTCCATTAATAGTCCACATACGTGAAGCTGTGTCACTGCTTTTCATTAATAATGTTTGGGGTTTTTTTGACCTTGTAATTTGAAGCAGAACAACAAATTGTAGCATCTGATGAGAGTAGTCAGCCTACTGTAGCAAGATATCTTCGGGCTATAATTTTAGGTACTTCTCTTTGGAAGCCCCTTTCTGGAGATCCTTTCAGATCCTTACAGCTGTGCATGTAGAGACTGATAATACTGTAGAGATGGTATTAACTACAGCCATGAGTGGATTCTGGCATATTTGACCTCATTTAGTGCTCTTTTTCTCTACGCTCTTACTTAATTCCTATATTATTTAGCTGTTTTGACATGCAGTAGTGTTGGTTTAAGTTGTCTAGTACTTCAACATTGAGCTCAAGAAGAGCTCTGTACATGCCTGACCTACTCATCTCTAAATATGTAGCATGGAAATTTGGTTGGACCATGAAGATGCATATTGTTTTAAAATGAGGGTAGCCATAATTGCACATACAAGACTTAGCACATCTTTGATTCATAGTGATGTTGAAAACAATCCTTGTAAAGTGTATATGAACATGACAAAAATAAATGTACAGTTATTTTGTAGAAATAAAAATGTTGGAGTAGAGCTAAATTGATGCATTCAGCATTGAGTATAGAACTCACTTTGGTACAGATCTGAGTTATTGCTCCTTCTCAACATAACACTCTCTGAAAATAGGAGAAATCTTCCTGCAGTCCCTGCGGTTTTAAATTTTTATTTTATTTTATTTTATTTTTTTTTAATTACACCCTTCAAAGTGCACAGTCATTTTTATGGGCACGTAAATAAACATGGAAAATATTCTGTCTGTGTGGTTGTTCATACACCTGATGTGGAAAAAAAAACCTCTACCACCAAAGCTGGGAAAGAGTAACAATTATATCTGCTAGTACACTTTTTGTGCTTTAGTTCTTTCTTCCGGAGATGTTGACCTTTGTTTTATCTTGATATTCATATCTTAAATTTTTTTTGTCTCTCAGAGTCAGTGAGATTCTGCCAATATAGCGTGTCTTCGTTTTCAATAACGTTTACTGAGGTAATTTTGTAATTTTTTAAAAGACTTTTAGATGGGTGTAATATACATAGCTATATCTCAACACATCTCTGCTGATGTAGCATCTAGCTAGAGCTAGTAAGGAAGCTAGTAATGTTTTCTTACTTACAGGAATCTCTCTTGGTTGCCATCCTATCTTATTTATGGTATTGTGCTTGAAGCATCAGGAGAATTAACAAAATCCATTCCATCTATTCCCAATGCACAGAGGCTCATTCAGTGATTACAGAGCAGCTATTCCTCTGCTTCCTTGTTTTATGCTATGCTCTTGTTCTTAACTTCGAAATTTATTTCTATTCATACAGGTTCCTGTTTTGTTTGCCTCGCATAGGGTTATAGTTTCCATCAACTTCTTTCTCGTTCTTTTAATCTTCTTATATTCTACCAGGCATTTCCTGATGCAGGTGCAAGCTGTTCTGGACTGTTACTATCATGGTTCTACCACCAAGGAACAGCCTTGTGGTGCTACAAATAGCACAGAACAGCTGGAAACAATTTATATGATGCTAAGCTTATGAAAAGAGATTACTGAAAAGACAAGCAAGTTGCTTTGTCAGAGAGTAATTCTGTTAAAAAAAAAAAAAAATTGAAGATCAAACAGTGCTTATCAGTTGACAACAAACGTTGTTTGTAAGAATTCAGTATGATTTCAGAATGGACATTTTTGGGGATACCTGACAACATTTTTAAAAAAATAATTGTAGAAAACTAAACATGGAGTATTTGAGGTGCTGGCATAGGCTGCCCAGAGAGGTTGTAGATATCCCGTCCCTGAAGGTGTTCAAGGCCAGGTATGATGGGGCTGTGGACAATCTAGTATTTAGTATCTGAACTAGTGGTTGGCAAACCTGCCTATGGCAGGGGGGTAGAAACTTGATAATGCTTGAGGTCCCTTCCAACACAAACCATTCTATGATTCTGTGATTTTAATTCATATTCAGGACTACTGATATTAAATGAGTAGAGTGAGCAGTACTGGAAGTATGTCTTTGATCCTGTTGTTTGATGCACATATTTCTATATCCATGCATAATAGTATAATCAAATGTGTCCTTATACATAACATTACATCTGCACTTTGGTGTATGAAGGACTGACAGGTTAATTTGTGAGGGTTTGTGGAGGTAATTGTACTTCTGATTAAGCTGGTGGGGCACACTGTTTGATTTAATTCTTCTTATATTCATTAATATGCCATGTAAGCCATGATTCAAAGGTTAGCACCAGAAGATATAGCTTGCTATGGATGTTATAGGCATGAGGGGTCTCTGTTTTTCACAAAATGGCAAACAGAGAATTGCTAAGATCAGAGAAAAAGAATATCTCATTTTGCTCAATTGCAAAAGTCTAAAAAAATCTGTGTCCGTCATTTTGCTTGTAGGAGTATTACATTTTCATCTATCAGAAGCTGATTTTTAAAGATCTCTGCTCATTGCTCACCTATTCGGTATGTGATTTTGAATACTGTGTAGCCTGATTCTTCCTAGCTGCTATAATGTCTCCTAACTCTTCTTGTTTTATCCTTTACTGCCACTGCAAAGATTGCTCTCTACTCTCTGTAGCAGGCCGGTTCTTACCTGAAGGCTTGCAATTTAGTCTTATCTTTGAGCTAAGCATCCCAGAGTCTTTAAATTTTTTTCCTCAAAAACCAAGTTTTCAGACTGTTTGTCATATTTCTTTGCCCTGGATTTTCTAATGGTTAAGCGTAATGCATCTTCCCTGGGTTTACTGGGGATTAAGAGAGCAGAGGCTGCTTCACAGGATTTGTTATTCATAACCCTGATTATGTATTTCAGGAGACCATCGGGCTCAGTTTCTGTGTTACTTGTCTTCCATGCAGGACTGTTAATATCCAGATGCTTCCCATCCTAGAGCTGGACAGTTATACCTACTCCTGCTTAAATATAGAGTCCTGCACCTGTCTAACCTGAGCAGCACTCTCTTTTGCCCAGGCCAGCACTGAAGTGGCACAGTGTTAATCTGGCTTCAGTTTTCATTGCAAATATCTCAAGAACCACTTGAGTTTCCAGAAGCATGAATTATAAATGCGCTCTCGGTATTCATGTGGAAAGACATTATTTCAAATTCTGTGCACGTAAAGGAAACATACAGTACCTGCATGTTCACATTGTTAGGAGGAAACTTATTATACGTTTCAGCTGCTACTAGGCCAGATGGAATTACTTTTACTAGGAATACAGATTTTTCTTAATGAGCATTTGAATGGCCTGCAGATTACACAGTATTTTCTTCCTTTCATTTATTTCCCTTTCACCTACCTTCCTCCCACATATTCTGTACTTCTATTTGATAATATTAGATTGTTTTATATTTTCTAGTTCTTTTGCTTGATTATTTCAAAATAGGATTTTTATTTTTTATTTAGCAAGATTGCAATTGCATTCTTCTCATCATGAGTTATTTACTGTTCCAAATGTGATTTTCCCTACTGGGTAAAGTGAATGAGAAAAGAAAAGCGCTCAAGCTATTTCTGCTGTACCATTTTTCTGGTTTCTGGCAGAAGACACAAGACTATTTTCTAGGAAGAATGCATTATAATTTTTCAAGGTGCATTTTATAATTAAATATCATTTTATTTTTCCTAAAATAAACAGTCACTGTCTTTAACAGGTGCTGTGTCAGTGCAGAAATGGAATTTAGATTCAGTTTCTCCCTGCATTATATTTCCAGAACACCAATTGTTGTGAAACAGAGGCACTGAAAGGCAGTAAAAGATGTAGTTTGTGGAACTATAAATGGGCTTTGCTTTCACTGTAGTAATGAGAAGTTATTCTTTTTAAAATTCACTCTTTCTCTTCTACCTGGCTCTCTCTTGTGGCCCAGTAAGCTAAAAAGTAAAAGAACAGTCATGCCAGTCTGTAATGCATCCTGGTACTTTCAGTTCTTTGAAAATGGAGGAATCTTTCAAACTGAATCCAAAGCAAATGCAGATACACTAAAACGTATAAAACAATGATATTCTTTGCTATCTTGAACATACTTAAAAGAACATTACTTAAAAAAGCCTCTGGACACCAGCCCATTTAGAGACGCAGATTGCCACATGTCTGTACAGGCTCCATAGATTACTTTGACAAACAGTTTGACAGAGAGCAGTCAATCAAGTAGTTACAGCCTACACTGACTACTGTGTCCTTCAAGTATTGGAAGATGTTATTCTTGTCCAGGTGCAAGGATGCTTGAAATCAAACCATGTCATAAAGGGGGATCTTACAGAAACCCCATCAAAACTCCTTGAGAGACTCCATCCTTCCTCTCTCCTTCTCTTTGTTTCTGTACTGTACCCATCCTCTGGGAGACAGGTACCTATATCTCCTCTTTGCAGTTACTACAAAGATAGCAAATTCAGAAAAGCCTGTGCATGTAGACTGTGATAAGCTATGTACAGCCCAAACTGGCAGCTGGCATCTTCAATTCTCCAGAGATCTCTACTTGCTGGAGTACTTCAGGAAAAGACACACTCCTTACCCATCTGTATTCCTCAGAAACAGACCACTTTTCTCTCACTCTAAGCTGTGTGCATGGAGCTAGTGCATATTGCTAAAGCCCATGGTGCAAGAAAATGCTGACTCTATCAACTTCTAGTGCATTTGTATTTCATTAGCTTTAATGAATAATTATCTTTATATAATATGTTCAAGTTGAGGCAGGAAGTTAGAAATAATGCCCATGTTTCATCACAAACTGTTTCAGAACTACTGAGAAATTCCTGTTCTTTAATCCTTCACTCCCTTTTACCTAATGATGTCACTTACGTGTGTGCAAAATAGCAGTAAAATTCTGCTGCTGAGCTCCCAGTCTGCACCTGTCTACTTCCTCTTGTAGTTTCCCTCTATCAGGAATTGCTGCCATCTATACTTAGAGAAGAATCGGTCCCACTGTATTTTACTGGAATTCGGTGGACACCTAAGAGTTGAAATTAGCCCAGTGCACATCCACACTGCTTTCTTTGTGTTTAGTGAAAATAGCTATTTAATTTGAGTGGACAGATTCATTTTACTTTGGGGAGAGGTAGAAAGTATCGATGAAGATTGCAAAAAATGTAGTAGGTGTCAGAAATTTTAGTGGATGAGGGAGAGGCTCCGGATTTAGTCAATCTGGACTTTAATAAGGCATTCAACTCTGTCTCCCACAGTATTCTGGGGCAGCAGGTACACGCTTGGACAGGTACACTCTTTGTTGGGTAAAGAACTGGCTGGAGGACTGGACCCAGAGAGTGGAGGTGAATGGAGTTAGATCCAGCTGGCAACCAGTTACTAGTGGTTTTTCCCAGGGAATCACTGTCCCTGGAGGTGTTCAAGAACTGCATAGATGTGGCACTGAGGGACGTGGTTTAGTGGGCATGATTGGTGGTAAGTGGATGATGGGACTAGATGATCTCAGAAATCTTTTCCAACCTTCATGGTTCTATGAATTGACAATTTCCTCCTCACTTTCATTTGCCTTTATGGAGACTCCTATTGTACTCCTGTCCCTGTGATTTGTAACTGATCTTGCAGTCTGCAAATGCCTTTGATATGGATGAGACTATTGAGTACTTTTAAAAATTTCCTGGAATAACTTCTGTATGAGTTTTGCCATTGCTACATTTAAGCTGTATGTATACCCAGGACCAGGTGCACAAAAAAATCTGCACCCATTATCGGCTTATGCCATGATCCAGCATTCAACTCGAGGAATGCAGAGTATTGCCACTCTGAGGTCAGCCCTGGAGTCTGTTCTCAATGGGTGGTAGAAATACCAATTCTTCACAGGAAATAAGTGTTCCTTTTGTGAAGGCAAAGATTCAAAGAAGTGCAAAATCTATGCATCTTTTATTCCAGTGCAAACATCCAGCTTTCCTCTTGATAACAGCTGAACCAGACGTTTTCTGCTACTTGACATCCCTCTGCCTGCAAGTGATATAGAGTGAACTGACCCTGTCTGTGCCACATTTCATAACCAGCAGGGCAAAGGTTTGGTTTTGGAGTCTGCCTGCCTTGAATGAAGGAAGGGCAAGTTGACATAGCAGTTTCTTATGACACTTTTGAGAGGGACCAGATGGGTTTTCCCACCTGGTTCTCTCTTTTGTGATGGCTTTAGCTCCCCTCCTCTCTTGCATTGTAATGTTCATGCATGAGATACTTTTGACCAAGCACTAATTATAACACTGTGAGAAAGTAGGGACCAAACTTTCTCAGCTTGCTGCATGGTAATGTTTCAGTATTTGGTGATGAGCAAAGCTGGCTATGAGAATTTGGATTTTGGTTCCAATGAAGCACCAAGATCAGATTTTACTGACTTGGCATTTTGGAAAAAAAAAAAAAATACTATTAACATTTACTTCATGAACAGGCAGAAACTTCGGTTTCTTTATTTCTTCTGAAATTTACATGAGGTTAAAATGGAATAGAGGTTGATTTTGATCTTAAGCTCTTGGATGGTTTTGGATCTCTATTTCTTTAACCTAACAGAGGAGCAACCCCGTTGTTCTTGAGGACTGCTGTAGACTGCTCACTTTATTCATCTATGTGCTGCGTAGCAGAGACCTATTCTCCCTAAGTCACACTTTAAATTTGATTTTAAGTTTGTGATTTAAAGTTTTTTGACAGCAGCGATTGTTATTCTTTCCTCCTTACTTGTTCTGCAGTTTTTTGAATTCATCACTTTTCAACAGTGACTATATGAAATAGCACCAGGTATCTGAAAGAGTCACAACAAAGGGAGAAATGACTTGAAGAGGTGGGATGCTTTGTTTCCATGCCATTAAAAAGCCTCAAATTATGTATCTTGGTTTTACTCATTAAAGAAAAAAACTACTATTTAAGTTAAAGAAGAGGAAAAGAAAGGCAGAAAAAAAGATCATCATCCCAAGGAGAAAAAAAAAAACAACTTATCTATTTCTTGTTTGAAGTCTCATTCTACTGTTCAAGAATGAAATGTTCAGGAGGAATCAAATAGCTCCAGAATGCATTTTAGCTGTGCAGAGAAAGTGAGTATTGCTAGGAGATTCATGAATTATGTTCTTTGTCTGATTGCACATTTCTTCTGCATTTTCTCTCAGTTACCAAAATGTGTCTTAACATGTGAGGATGTATAGAGAGATCCTGTCTGGAGAGAATCTCCTGTGCTGCTTAAAGCTGATCTCTGTGCTGCTTCAAAGAGTTTTTTACTTTCTGAGATTGTTTTCTACAGCATGTAGCCCTTGATTCTTCAATGTCCTGGGGCTGCAGTGAGCCTTTCAGGAGGCTGCAGAGCCCTTCTATCTATCTTCTAACAATCATATCCTGAGCTTCATCAAATTAAGTATGGTCAGCAGGTCAAGGGAGGTGATCCCGCCCCTCTACTCTGTGCTAATGAGACCTTACCTGGACTACTTTGTCCAAATGTGGAGTCCTCAGTACAGGAAAGACATGAACTGAATAGAACAAGTACAGAGGAGGGCCACAAAAATGATCCAAGGATTGGAATGCCTCTCCTGAGATGACAGGCTGAGAAAGCTGGGGCTGTTCAGCCTGGAGAAGAAAAGGCTCCAAGGAGACCTGAGAGCAACTGTCAGTATGTAAAGGCAAGCTGTAAGAAGGAAGGGGATGGACTCTTTAGCTGAGTCTGCTGTGAGAAGACAAAGGGAAATGGTTTCAAACTAAAAAAGGGAAGATTTGGATTGCATCTGAGGAGGAAGTTTATTACAGGTAGCAATGACAGAAAAACCAGAACAGGTTGTCCAGATTTTTGGAGGGTACTCCATTTCTGGAGGCATTCAAGGTCAGGCTAGATGGAGCTCTGAGAAACCTGATCGAGCTGTAGGTGTCCCTGTTCACTGCAGGTGAGTTAAACCAGGTGACCTGAAGTAGTCCTTTCCAACTCAAACAATTCTATGATTCTATGATTATGTTTGAACTTCACCTGACACAGCACTAGAGACAAAAAAACCTTTAACTGAAAAATGCAATACTATAACTTTTACATTGCTGTAAACAGCAAGTGAATTGTGAAGCATTGTTCTCTCTTTTCCTGATGTTCTCTCTTTTGCCTCTGCAGGCTGGATTGCCATTTTGGGAGCCATTTGGCTGCTAGTGCTAGCAGACATCCATGATTTTGAGATGATATTAAGCAGAGTGGAATGGGCAACCCTTCTTTTCTTTGCAGCATTATTTGTTCTCATGGAGGTAAGATTTTGTGATTTCTAAAGCCTGAGCAGTTAGAACCGACTTAAAATGTGAGTTATGAGAGCATATATGTTGAAAGGCAGAAGCATCCTGTATATTCAATCCCATAGGCACAGTGAAGATTGAATGCAGTCGCAGTTGTATGGAGTGAAATGGTGGAGTGCTGGAAGCTGGTTCTGAATAATTTTTCACTCTATGCCTGGTCCCACTTTTGTTCTGCTGCATTTGCTGTGTTCGTTCAATACAGTCACTTCCAATAACTTGAATTTTTGTTCCTGGTAGTCTGTGGTCCCTGTGTTCAGATAGTTTACATATATTTATGTGTTTACTCTGAAATTATTTAGACAAGCAACAGAAGAAATAAAAGAGCACAAGCCATAGTTGAAAACTGCTTCTAATATTGTTTGCTGCATGCAGGCTATCAATTGGCTTGACAGATATAGGAGAATGGTTTGAAAGGGTAACATCACTGAATTTCAATTTGTAATTGTAATTGAAAAAGATGTTCAGTACTCAAGATTTATGGACAACTGACTGTGTAGTTTCTTTGTGTCTGTCTGTTTCTGATGGTCTGCTTTACCCAGAAACATTTTATCCTGTTTATTATTTGGTGCTTTCATATAGATTGAAAGGATTTATTTTTACCTCAAATACTTAGAGTATCTTTGTATGAATACTCACATTTACATATCAATAAGGTGTCTGTGCATTCCCTAGAATGCTCTGGATTTTTTAGTTGTTACTTGCTCCATTTAGTGATGTTGTCAAGTTTTGCAAAGGTGGCTGATAAAACTCCCTTGACCACTGGCACTGCCATAGGTAGTGAAATGTCTGTATAAGTAGTCTGGGAAAAGCCTGGAATATAACATACAACACCTTCATATACCCCTTAGTAATTGCAAAGAACTCAAGAATTTGTAAATTGGGATCTATAAAAACAGGAGGGAAACAAACAAACAAACAAACAAAAAACCCTAAATTAATTAGAGCTAACTCTAATTCCAAAACTGGAAGTCAAAATCTGGTAACCTCTGAGAAGATGAAAAGAAACTCTGATTAAGATTAAGAAGCTTGTTTGAGAGCTAGAAGGACTAGAACTCATCAGGAAATTTTGATTTATAGCACATTTATTGGGACAGGCAATTCAGTTCGTTTTATCAGCTTCTGTATGTCCTTCTGTTTTCTGGCTCTCATAGGGGATCCATTTTGAAGCCATTTTTTACTTTGTTTTACTGCTGCAATGACGGTGTATTAGTTACATTCCATGATGTATTTATCGTTTTAGCTTGAATTGAACAGTTTTGATATGAGTGCTGTGTGACTGTACAATAACAGTAAAGCACACACACACACACACAAAAAAAAAAAACAAACCAAAAAAACCCCAGCAACTTACTTGCCATTTGCTGTTAGACTTCAGATATGACTGTTATAATTCACTGAACTTCACTCTTATGGTTTCTCAGATCACCAGTGAATAGTTTGCTAATGAAAGATTTCTTTTTCCTGGCGCTTAGAATAACAGCAATTTAAGGTCATGAAAGAAGCTCTTATAGATAGTCAAGAAAAAATATTGGGAGATATTCATTTATATCCCATGAATGAATAAGAAAGATACTCAGAAATATAAGAAAAATGGATGTGTCATTCCTTATCCTTCAGATTAGCAGGAGTTGGCACTCTTTGCCAAGGCATTTTTCTTTTCTTAAGATTAGCCATGTCAAGAAAAGAAGTCAAAGTAAATATGCGCACTGAGGTATGGAGAATCTTTCCACAGTTCAGGCTCTCTGCACTTTTCAGTTCCTATTCTTGGGGACCTTCATCTCGGATGGTTCCCACTGTCTAACTATTTCGTACTGCTAGAAACGTTCCTTTTACTATTAGAATGTACATTTAAAAACCAGTGTGGGACCTAGACTGCAATACGCTTTGGAAAATGTAACGAGTTTCGTAAACACAGGAGTTCTTGGAGGCTCTGCCTTTGGGTGCTTGTCAGTTCAGTCTGGTAGATGTTTTGCAATGAAAAAGATGTATATCCTTTGAATCTCTCTTGTTTTCAATTGTGTCCTCAGGTAATTTATCTTTACAACTGTCTTGTTCAGAACTGGCTGTTGCAGACTATAACATCTTTCTGCTTCTTTCTGTGACATACATTCCTGTGCCTCTCAGGATACACTGTTTTGTTCAGTCAAAAATGGTCACATTACCTTCAGTCCCTTCAGGCAGAGTTTATTTACATCAGTCATCATGACATCCTCCCCATAAGAGTGATTCATGCAAATTTTTCTGTATAAACTTTTATCTAAAATGTTACCTGATGTTTTCAGCAGTAAGGCTCTAATTTTGAGCTGTCACTCGGGAACTCATATGCTGGAAGGCACCAATTAGTGCAGTAATATCTCTTCCTCTCAGAGTGCACAGGAAGATCCTGGAGACCCTGTGTGCAGCTTACATCCTTGGGAATCCAGTGGCAGAGTGCTAATTGCTACCTTTCAGCTAGGTGCTCGCAGGCAATTAGCCTGGATATTGTAGACATCTTAAAGTTGGTTGTGTGATTAGTGCTGTCACATCTCTAATGTAATGGGCTACCTGCAGACTGACTATTGCAGGAGCAATGTACACATCCTTCCCTCGCTTCCCTCTTACCTGAATATCTCTTTTGTAGTGCCATGTCTGGATTCCAAAAGGAATGTTGAGTGTTACTGAAAAGAAATACGTTGTGGTGTTGGATAGTTAAATAATAAGGCAGCAGTCTTAACAAGATATAACTCCGAGCTCTGTGTGCTGACAACTATGTGTTAAGAAGTTTGTTTTTGAGTCTGAACACAAAGCACTCACAGAAAAATGTGACAGCTCATTCTTATTTCTTTTGCATACATTTTAAAAATGACTTTGATAAACATTGAGTTAATGAGCTCGTATAGCAACTCCAATAGCATCAAGTCAAGGCTGTAACTTAAGATTATAAAAAACTGTTAAAAAACTTTATCCTGAAAAGTTAAAGCAATGAAAAAATGTCATTATTTTTAATGTAGGGTGAATGCATATGTTATTAAAAGCCTTATCACCTGTCACTTGTTTTCTCTATGCTGCGTGTTTAAATGTAGATATAGCTTTTCCTGTGCAATGCGTTGTTAAAAATTAATGCAATCTCTGCGCCAGCATTGCTGGCTGTACTCTAGCCTATGTTTCTCAATGGGAGAGTGCTGCCTCGGATCTTCTCAGTGAGCTGCCCTGACTTGTATGCATCAGAGCTTCCTTGCCTTTACCTCTACATCTCCCACTCTCTTGGCAAGCTGAAAACTACCAGTCTGCCTACTCTGCTCCTGCAGCAGATGGGTGCTGGTGCCCTGTGCTGCTGGTGGTACCCAGATAGTTGCACACTGCTGCCCAGCTGAGATACAGGTGCAGGAATTGCTGGTCTGGATGACAGCTATGCTGTCATTCTGATGTTACTGTGTCTTACACTGCACCACTTGGTACCAGTTAGGACCTTCATCCATCTCTGTCATGAGATTTGACAGCATGCGAGTTCAATTTTATTTATTTATTTATTCATTTTTCCCAGTGATGACTCTGAAGGGCTCTGTTTGACTGCCTATTGTTTCTGGCATCATGACATGTGAATGCTGACCTCTGCAGCTCTGTGTAGCATTGCTCTCAGTCAGCAGAATGTCTCAGCTAACTGATTTTCTGTCGTGGCAGGAAAACAGAAAGTCAGCCACCTAGGTCCAGCCTGAATAAAAAATAATGTGATTTTCTTTCCTGAAAAACAGACAGGTCAAGAGATAGATGTATCCCATTCAACCTGAAAATAGTGCTTCACTCTGCACACTTGTAAGAAAAATACAAGCAAAGTGAATTAAGGGCTCTCTCTCATGAGTTAAATTTTTCCTTTCACTTTGTTTTTTGAAGGAATAGATCATTCTCCTGGGGTGTGAGGACTCAGTTTGCATTCTTCTGTTTGCCCAACGAGAATCCAAAGCCATAGCTATCAAACTGGAGTATTTTCATGCATGATAGTAACCAGGGCTGCATGAGATATTATACAGGCATTCTGTGCAAATGGGAATTGCTCCCCCAGGGAGGACAGCATGCTGGAGCTGGCTGTCCCCCGGACCAGTGGTTATAGGGACAGCCTCCTCAGGTTGTGTGCCATCACAAAGCTGTTTTTCCTGTCTCCTAAGTGCTGCTGTCTCTCTTCCAATTTCCATCCATCTAAGGTCTCTTACTTGGTTTCAGCTGATGGGCAACACTGTTTTTTTTACTAGTCTGATGCAGCTGTTTAATGGAAAAATATATTTTGCTTTCTCTTTTCACCTGAGTCTGAACACAAGATGCCTGATTGCATCCA
The DNA here is from genome assembly GCF_019238085.1 of Lagopus leucura. NCBI lineage: Eukaryota > Metazoa > Chordata > Aves > Galliformes > Phasianidae > Lagopus > Lagopus leucura. The sequence goes on along the minus strand of NW_024962262.1, from coordinate 49,581,438 downwards.
ACCTTTTAAGCACAATACTGTCTATATTATGGTTACAATTATATCCAAGGTTTTGGGGCCACTGGATAAAAAATCAGTTATCCTCAGAAAACGTGTTCATTGAAGAATGTAATCTTTACATTTCAACTGTACTCTAATGCCTGTGCCCCATGCTCTTTAAGCAATCTCACTGCTCTTTCTGGTGCAACTCACTTCTACAAATACAGCTACAATTTCTGTCTTGTCTATTCCTTCCACAAACCGCAAAGTTGCTGTAAAAGCTACATGAGATGAATACCAACATCTTGGATGAAAATGACTTGTGTTTGCTTATGTTCATTGGAAAAATGTATCCACAGCAAATACCTCATCAGTTGGTCTTTTTTTAGGCTTTGGCTCATCTGCATTTAATAGACTACATAGGAGAACAGACAGCTTTGCTAATAAAGGTATGTTTGAAATATTTACAGTAGTTTATCAGGCAAGGAAAATAGCTTTACTCCAATAGAATAATACTGAAAAATACTTTCATTTTGAATTTTGTACTCCTGCATCAGCAATACCTAGAAGGGATGTTGTACTTTGGGGTGTGTATGTCTGCACACAGCTAGAAGAATATGTCACATATATACATAGAAGAATAATGTCACTATAAATGAAAAAGAAGAACCTTTTCTGTAGGTTAATGAACAAAAAAAATAAAATAAAATAAATGCTGAGGTGCAAACAAATATAAACAGTAAAAGAGGAAAATTCACAGTTGTGCAGGTTTGGTTTTTTTTTTTTTTTTTTTTTGGTCTGAAACTTGAGTATCAAAAATATCAATCCTTTTATTTCTATTGGTCTTAATTTCCTTGTAAAAAAGTTTAGTAATTGTGCTATTAAACGACAGGTTATTTTCTTTAAAATGCTGTTTTAAAGATTATTTTCATCATTGTTACAAGCTCAAGATTATAATATGTTATCCTATTCAGAGCCTGAAGGAATAATAGATGTTGGTAAATTAAACTGTAAACACCTGTGTGATTGTGCCATTAGGGAGATGCAGCAATACTGATCTCACAAAGTCATAAATGAACTTATTTTAATTCCAGGTGGTTCCTGAGGACCAGCGCTTGGCAGTGGCCATCATTTTAGTGCTCTGGGTATCTGCTTTGGCCTCATCTGTGATTGACAATATCCCATTTACAGCTACAATGGTAGGATTCCTGAGTCTTAACATCAGAAAAGTAGCAAGTTAGTATTGTAACAAATTAGGGCATGATCAGATAGAATTGTTCAATCAAGATCTCTGTTTAAAGTGCAGTAGTTCCTTCATTATACCACAGGAATTATTAATTGTACACCATGTTCTGTGTTCACTTTGAGTCAAGGTTTAAGACACTTCATACAGGGCCTAGAACAGTTTGGATAAATTTGCAACTGCTCTGTAATTATTTGCTACTATGGTACTTTGGTTTTATTACTGTGGTGTTTCCTGTTAAACTATATTGATTTAACAACAACAGACTGCAAACAATAGGCGTGAAGAGGAATACTGGTTCAGGGTGAGTCACCTTCAAGCAAACACTTAAGGACTGTTAAGCAATAATGCAAAAATCTTAGCTTAAAAGGTTCTGCCTCATATCCAACTAGTCTGTGAAAGTTGGTTTGGAGTAATAAAAAGGACCAAACAGCTGCATTCACAGAGATCAACAAGACTTCGATGTATTTTGAAAGGAAAGAAAGGAAACTTCTTTTAAGGAGACTATGAGTATACTAAAAATTCCTAAATGGTACAAACCAGATTAGTTTATTATTTGAAACATCTTATCCTTGTACATCTTACCTCACCTTTTCAGTGCAACAGTGCAAAATTGGTGGATTATTCTTTGCTCTGGACAACATGGACAACATGGCACAACATCACTATCGAAAGTGTCAGTGTAGTATGGAATTTGTGTATTGAGGCAGTTAAACTGGATTCTCTGCGAAGATCTCAGAACTGAACAAGAATTTTAAGCTACAGGGGATGCTTTTGAAAGCATTACTTGAAACAGTGCACTGAGTTGCTGAAGTGAATTAGGTGATTATAAATTGTTCACTCTTACTGTTCCTGTCTTGGTAAAACTTTGTATTAAACTAAAATAAAACATTGAATCTACACAACGACAAAACAGTTTTCAGAGCATATCCCCTTTTTTTGCTTCACATAACTTGTCATGAATGCAAAGGTCATAAACTGCCCCCCAGAAAGATGAAGAGATTGAAATTTACTTGCTGTACAGTAATCCCAGGATTTTTACGTTCTTTTCAAGCACTGGAAAGTGAAGATACAGCTTTCTAATTAAGAGTATTTGAATGATTGTTTATTACACTTAATTGCATAAACATGCCTAGCAATTGTGATAGCTGTCCACACATTATAGGAAAATCAATCTTCTTTTTTTTTTTTTTTAATATGAATAAATTCTACTGTAGCAAATTTTAAGTTAGTCATAGCCCTTGTGGGAAACTGTATGAATTCTGTATGCAAAGAACTGTGTTGCAGTGACAAATTTAATATATATAAATGTATCTGGAAGCTGCATTAAGCAACCCACAACATGTTCTATGCATAAAAAATTAATAATCCAAAACCTTAGCTGCCAAGTCTTCAGCATTTTAATTCTAGAATGGCAAGGTTGTGTTTTTTTTTTTTTCCCCATGTAGTATATCTAGCCTTTGTCTGAGTAACAAATGTGGTGAATCATGTTCTGATGCTCTATGTGTCATTCTATTAACCCTCTGATTTTTAATTCCTTTTTGAAAAGGCTAAACTCACAGTGACATTCCTTAACAAGAAGATTCATTCATTTTTAAAGTCTGTATTTTCCTAGTATTGTCATTTAAATAGCCACAGATTTCTGCCCTTAGAATGTTAGGTGATGTGATTTAATTATCAGCACGCTCTTTAATTTAATTGACGTGTTTTATCAGCTGCATATGCTGGAGCCATCTGCTTATATTTTTATTTTATTGCCAGAACTAAATATATAGCCGTAATAAATCCTTCTCTTAGCTGAGCTTAAATACTGTTTCCTCAATACAATGTAACGAGCAATTTCAATTAATCACCTGGCTGCAAGGTGACTTGGTCACTGACAGGTTGTTGTTAGAAAGCAGATAATTTTGGGACAACTATTTGTTACCTCTAAAATATCTGAATCATTTCATTTACACTGCTGAAAATTTCATCAGAATCTTATATTCTTAGTGCCTTTTATTTTTGGATCTTCTTTCCTTCTGTCCTCCTGAAGATGTATGTTCTGCATTTCAGTGCTCAATAAATGTGTAAGACTGAACCCTAGCAGACTGTAGACAGACCGAACATCAACAACTCAAGAAACTAGAAATAGCTTTTTTTTTCTATTAATGCACATTCTCTGCAGTTTGAATAGAGAAGACATCTTTAACACATTTAGCTCTTAGAAAAATGTGTGCTGTGAAACTTCAAGTTGTAGAACAGCAGTGACTCCTTAAAATAAAGATGTATGTTGCTGTTTCACCATCATGTTGCATAAGTACACAAGATGGGCAATATAGCTTTATGCCTTGTACTGTGCTGCATATATATGTCATGAACATGAATGAATGTTTAAGTTGTCCTTTTTGCATAATGGTAGTTTGAGATTACTTGTACAAAGATTAAATTAGAGAGGAATAAAATTAAACCCTCTCAGAAGTAGCTTATGCCACCCCAGGAGGAGAGTAGCATTGATAGAGTAGAAGTGCCTTTCCTCTTTGGTCTCCTCCTTGCATATCTGAGGTTCAATAAGCTAAGCTAAATTATCATTTCTGTTTGTATTTCAGAAAAGGGTCTTCACAATTTCAAAAGAGCTGTTTCTTCTGTCTCCTTGACTGGGAGAGTGTCATGCTCATGAGCAAGCTTTTTCATAAACATAGTTGAATAGGATAAAGGCCTTGATTCAATTTACTCTTTGGTAATTAAGAGAAGAGGTTGTGGCAGTAAGGTGTGAAAATGGTAACAGTTTGATCACATTTTTGCTTATGAGAAATGCAGTTTAGTATCAAAATAAGATTAACGACTGACACCTTTCTGTATCGAGTGTTTGAGAACACTCTACTTTTTCTAAGCACATTCATTATTTCTGATAGTTATGTTGTTTTCTTTTTTTCTATTTACTTGGAGATGGATAGTCATATAGAATGTGTGAAGGTGATTAGGCTTTCCTTTGTGAGCTATACCACACATTTTATTTAGATTCTGCCAATCAAGCTGTAATGTGAAGTAGTTCAATACCAAACTTTCCAGCAGAGCTAGAAAGTTTTTAGAAACTAGTCAGATTACAAAACTGCACTTTCTCTCGTTATGATGCAATGAATCTTTGTGCTTAAAAGATGATAAAGTTTGAAACCTTTGATCACAGACTTTCTTCTAAGTTGTTTTTGTGTCTTCAGTCAATAGGGATTTATTTATTGGTCAATGAGAACTCATGGAGCTGAGCTCCTTCAGTAAACAGAAGACTAAACTTTCTGATGGGAGCACTGTGCATTTCTAGTGCAAATACCTAGCAGAGAATCACCCATCTGACTTTCTGCCAGGAATCTCTGCACTGCTTCTTCTCATGTTCTTCATAGTGCTGTAATTAGAGAGGGGCCCCTGGAGGACTATAAGCCTCTGCTTGGCACACAGTTCTCACCAATGGGGTGTGAAAATGGCATTACTTGATCTGCACTTGAGATCTCACTGGCACCAGCTTTAGGATTGAACTCAAAAGCAAGAAAATAGGATTGTCATTTTAATGCCTTCTACATACCTACCTTCTCCATGTCTGCAGGGCAGAGCATGACAGAAGGAGTCATCTAATTTAAAAAATGTTGCTAGCCTGCATAGTGCAGGATTGTGTCAAGCATCTGTAGTACATTGAGATACTTGCAAATAATTCCAAGGAAGTAAATAATTGTCTCTGGTTCTTGGGTCAAAATTGCATAGCAGGAAGAAATGCTGTATTTAAATTGAGCTAGATGTCTTAATTCTGGGATTTGTTACTTGTGTTTGAAATTATTTCATTTCATGTTGAAACAAAACACTGTACTGAAATAAATGCAACCACAATTAGAACTGCATATTGTGCTCTGGAAGTGGTGGTTTGAGAGAAACAAAGATTGAAATCTTTCATGACTTTATCATGGAAAAAAAAAAATAAACAGGCAAAATATCTGGCATGTTCTTTTCTTCAGGCCTTAAACAGAAATATCTATCTTCAGGCAGTGTACAATTCAGGAATAACTGTTCAAACATTACCTTATCTTGGTTAACCAATAAAAGAATTTAGGAGGGATGATTAGCACCAGTGGCACTAGGGAGGGTGAAGCAAGGGATTTCACAAAACCTACATATTGTTTCTCACCAAAAAAACACATGCATTCAGAAAATGGTGAGCCTCATTCAGCCATTGAAATAGAGAACATTTTTCGGGAAGCAGCAGCTCCATCTCTGAGATCAGACTTGTGTAATGTATCCAAAGGACAAAATGGAGGATCAAAAGTGATAACTGTAACCACTAATGTAAATTCTGGATTCTGAGAAAGCATTAATTTTAAGACAAATCACAGTTATTTCCATATATCACTTTCTGCTTGGTTTCTCACTGTTTCATTTTTGTTATTCTTAGTCTCTCCTTTGGTCTAATAAATTTCTGCACATCTCAGAAACAGGTCAAAAATACTATCACCTCTCCCTTTGCTAATGACCATTTTTCTACAGGCACTGATTAAGCCTTTCTTTCAAACCAATCAGTTACTCAATGAAGTGGAAATTTAAAAAAAAGTTTTCCCCAACTAAAGCTGAGGTTTCTTAGGTTTGAAGGTTGGTAGTGACTGAGATCTAGGGCTACTGGAAATCTTGCCTGCTGCATGTTTGTTCTCCATACCAATTGCCTGATGAAGTCAGTAATGTTTCCCTATGAACCTGATTTGATTTACAAATATTTTTTTCTATAGTGATTTATTTTTATTTGCTAAAAAAATATTAAATGAAATTCATAAAATTTGCAAATATTTCCTAGGATAAAATATATTTTATATCTATATATAAATATAGATATGTATATATTTTTATATACAAACATAATATTAGTCTAAATAATAAAATAGCTCAACTCTTCTTATGAATTCAGAGGTCTGTCACATTGATGTCTGTCAGTTTTTTTTCTGTAACAGATCAGACACCTTTGGTTATAACAAGAATCTAAGAATATTTTAGTTATTGATGCATTCTATGCGGTTGGGTCCAGGTCTAGGCATCTCAGCAGTTTCCAGGTAGAAGAGGGATGATAGCTCTGCCCTTCAAGTTTCAAGGACTGGAGGAGGAACTGCCTATAATCACTGCTAGTTCTCTGTTGAAATAGAAGGCTCCAATTGGATGCACTCAAAACCTTAAGGGATCTTCAGTTTTTTCAGCAGTCAACCTGTGACAGGATTGGCCTGACATTACAAGTAACTTCCCTACGCCTTGTGGGACTATAACAGTCAGTGGCAAAACTGAGCACAAACCAACAGTGTTGTGCAAAGATGCTCATTAAAAATAAGAAAAATCGTTATTTGGATTTGCTTGTATTTTAGTTGTTTGCTTAAGCATTGTCTCCTGAATCTTACTCTCTTTTCTTCTTAAATCACAGATTCCTGTTCTTCTCAATCTGAGTAAAGATCCTGATGTTAACTTGCCTATTAAACCATTAATATTCTCGTTGGCCATGGGTGCATGCCTTGGAGGTAAGTGTTTATGTGAGAAAGCTGGCATAAGGCAATAACTTTGAAATTATGTTAGGTATTAACTGTTTCAAATATGTTTAATTATTTCATTATGCAAAGCATAGTGAGGGCCTGATGCTGCTCTTTTTGACTTCAAAGAACTCCTGGATGAGGATCCCAGTCAGTGTGTGCTGCATACATCACAATCATATTTTTGCCATATCTCTTTGAAGACTATATCTGATGTTGCATTGTCTCCAACAATCTGAATAAAATACAAATGCACAAAGCAGAAGTCCAGATGGTGCTTATGGAGTTCTGATCTTTTCTGAGAGAAAGTTTAAAAATATATTTAGTTTCCAGAACCAAGATCCATCATTGCTCACTGAAAAGATGCAGAAAATGCATAATAGCTGAGATCTGAAAGCTTGATTCAAAGCCTAATGAAGTTGCTAGGAGGTTTTCTGGCTGGCTTACAGAAATGGGTTGACTATCCATTTGCTGAGCTATTTAGTCCTCCTTTCTCTAAGGAACATCTCATTGAAATATTTGGGAAATGTACCTCAAATAATGAAAGTTAATAGCCATTCTTCTAATACCCATCTTGATATTAACTGGGATTTCTTGCATTGTCAGTTCATTAGTGTAAAACAAGCAGATGGCATTGTTACTGTATATTTTTTCTTAAATTAAAAATGTACCATGTATCTATAGTAGACTCAACATTTCCTCTCTATTATAATAACAAAGGAGAATAGCCTTCAAGTAATTTTTAAATTAATGTTTGTACTTGATTACTCTGCTATATGTTCTGCAAATGGCATATGAAACTTTCATGACGCAGTAACAAGTACACTAAGTGCAATTAAAATATGTAAAATTTTAATGGGAAATAGTGTTAGTATTGTTTTCTACTACTGAGAATGTTAATGCTAATTACATTGTACTGAACTGTGTTCTAATCCATAAATACTTAGGCAGTTAAGTTAAATAAAGTTAAGATGGATAACATAATTTTCAATGGATAACAATGAATCTAACCCTTTCTCCTCCCCAGATCCTTGAAATAGTTTCCTTTGTTTATGGAAATTAAAGCCAGAAACCATTTTGTGACTAATACAAGTTTGGATTCGTTAATTTAGTTAAGTGATTGCTAGTAGAAATGACCTTAATACCAAACAAATATTATAATGATGCAATTTACAGATTGAATTTTAAGAGCATGTTGCAAAAACAGGACAATTTATACTGAACAACACTTATTCATTTTACGAATGTCTTTTTTGTACTCATTATTACTTATCACATTGTGACGTTAATCTGCAAATCTGCTCCCTTTTAGAACTAGTGATCTGAATATTCAGCATGTCTTTATATAGATGTTCGCCATGAAAAATCACCTTTCTTCTCCATTTGCTAATCACCAAAGATACTCTGATTTCATTAAAATTTCAGATTAAAAAAAAAAAAAAAACCAACAAACCTCATAAGGAGCTAAAACTGATGAGATTTCACTGACTTATTCTAAGCAAGAGACACTTTACCTGCTTTGGAGTCTTTACGTATATCAGCTGATATTCCTACAGTATCAGTTACTGTGTTAACCCAAATTCCTTAGTTTGATTTCTTGAAGCATTGCTGGGGCTTAACACAGACTTCTATGTTTGCTGTATAACACACTTATACACATTTAATTAATATAGAAATTGTCTGATTTAAGGGTACTACTCAAGGAATGTTCATTTTTGAAAATAGACTACATATAAATACTGTGATAAGAAGTAAGGGCATTGTCATTACCTGCAAAACTTTAAACTCTCCAAACAGTGCTCTATTAGGATAAAGCTGTGTGAGTGCTGATACTAGCAAAGATCTCATGGGAGTGTAACTCTGTGGAATTAGTCCCAACTAATTAGTCCCCTCGTCAAAATCAGAAGCTAATGGATAGCAGTTTGTAGGTAGGGAATGGAAATGATAGAAAAGATTTTCATTTGAAAGTTCTAGCAAATATTCAAAAAAAGGAAGAGAAGAGGCTTTAAAAAAAAAAAAAGGAAGTTTGGCCTTTAAAATTACACTGAAGTGTTGTGAAGGAATTCTCAAGGTAGGATAATCTCATTTTGTAAGGCAGAGATGCAAATTATATCATTATACTCTGGTGCTTAAGGCAAAAGATTGGACCTTATTATTCCTTATGCAACCAAAGGAATATAGCAAGCAAGACTTTCTGTAGAAGAATCTGATTAAATAATACATTAAAAGTATAGATATTGTAAGTAGTTGTTTGCTGCATATTGAAGAGCTTCAGAAAAAGTTGGATAGTGTTTCTGGGGTTCAGGGTGAGCACTGCACTATGCTTGCTTATGTGTCCATGAAGAGAACATCATCATTTGTGCCTGTATGAGAAAATGCCATGAAACTGAAAAATTTCCAGTGGTGCTGTTACTTTTTTCTGCTGCCTCAAAGCTCACAGTTAGCTACTGGTTTAGAAGATGATGGGATGAGAAAAGACTGTAATTTTCTTTCATTGCTATAGCTGTTGTCCTGGAAATGAAAGGACTGAATCAGTCTCAAGCAAGATGGTGAGACCTTTGCCAATATAACTGCCACGCTGTTGTGATCTTTCAACACCGTCTCCCAAAAGAAAGATGCTTCTATTAAATTTCTCTCTTTTATGGCATGGGGTTCAGACACAAGGTGTAACCAAAAATAGCATAGATGCTCCTTGCACTTATAAAATCTATATCTGGAAGTGAGAAGGAAGGAAAAATTCTGTTTTTTAATCAAGAAAGCCAAGAACAATGTCAGCCATTGGCAGTTCCTGGGGAGGTGGTCAGAATTTTGAAATTTCTGGGTCTTCCTCAGAGTTTGTAGTTCCATTCTGGCAGAAGTTTTCTGTGAGGTGGGGTTAGCCTTATGCATCTGAAATAAAAACATGGTAAGCCATCAGGAAATCTAGTTCTGCAAATTTACACTTATATTTCTTCCAGCTATCTTTAGGAACTTAAATGAAGTAGTGAATTAAGAGTTTGGCTGCCCCAGGCTCCCATTTGGTGCTGGAGAGTGTGGCACTTCCAGGAGGCAGATGTTTACCCATCCACTGAAAATGTCAGATGTTCTTTGCAGAGTAGATAGGAATCCTTAGCATGCAGAACTTCAAGAGCTGAGAGGGATGTCCAAAATTAGAGCAAATTAATTCAGAGTTTGGGGCCTTTTTATTTGTCAGTTCTTCTGAATGTTGATTGACCCCATTAGCTCATGTCTGTCTGGACATTTACTGTCAGGGTGACTAAGTAATAGCTGGAAAAATTGTATTGCTCACATGGCTTTTTCTGCAGTATCTGATAGTAATTCAATTATACTTTGAAAAGAGCAAAGGGGAAAGAAAACAAGAAATTTGAAAGAAACTGAAGGAAACAAAGAAATAACTTCAATTATTTTCTGCGGTGCTCTGACAAATCTGCATTCATATTTATTTCACAGGAGAGGACATTGAATAAAGCTTTATTCATTAATGCTTCCTATTCCAGTATATGATGAAATTATGGCATCTCTTGAGACTGAACTGTATGTGGTCTTTCCAATAACATGTAGGGAATGCTGCTCTGAAATTCCGGAGGATAAATGGAAATTGCTAGTTTCAGCAATTTCAGAGTGAGAGGAGCTTTAATCACATTGCTTCTACTGCCTTATAAGTTTTAAAATAACGAGAAACATGAATTCAACTCAGTGTGTAAGTGCATGATCAGAAATATATCTATTTGTAATTTCAATTGTGTAAACAAAATTATTTTCTGACCTGAAGAAGTTTATAGCTAAGACATTGTTTGAAGGACTTCTGTACATTTGATATATGTGGCATTTGTTTGCCTTGTAATCTATTTCTTTCTTTCATGATGTATTAAAAATATATTTGTAAAAGTGAAACAAACAAACAAAAAAGGATTCAAACTAAAAGGGGGGGAAGATTCAGACTGGATATAAGGAAAAAGTTTTTTACAATAAGAGTAGTGAAGCACTGGAAGTGGTTGCTCAGAGAAGCAGTGATTGCCCATCCATGGAGACAGCCAAGGTCAGGCTGGACAAGGCAGCTCATGCTGTTTTCTAGAACAGCTGAGAACTGCAACTTTCTATAAAAATCCAAGCACAGATTTTCTTTTTCTTTCTTTCTTTCTTTCTTTCTTTCTTTCTTTCTTTCTTTCTTT